>NC_051066.1:115535604-115847725 GCF_004664715.2 Peromyscus leucopus
TAAGTGAAACTGGAGGATACATCCATCTGACAGACGTGCAGAACATAGTAAACACAAAGAAAAGATAACAACCCTCTACAACAGTGGTTCACAACCTGTGGACCCCAACCCTTTTGCAGTCTATCGAATTATCCTTTCACAGGGGTCGTATATCGGATATTCTGCATATCAGATATTTACATTAGGATTCATAACAGTAGTAAAATTACAGTTATGAAGTAGTGATGAAAATTTTATGGTTTGGGGTCACCACAACATCAGGAATTGTATTAAAGCGTCGTAGCATTAGAAAAGTTGAGAACCACTGTTCTACAACAACACACAACTGCTCAATACCAGAAAACAGAGATAATAGGATAACTAGACTGTGTCCCCTGAAGTTCCTGTATTGGAAACTTAACTGTTAATGAAGCAGTGTCAATATGATGTGGGACATTTAAGAGAGGATTAGATAATGGAATAGAGATGTTATCAGTGGAAGAGAGGGAGTTATTATAGAAGGGGGCTCCTGAACATGAGAACATTGTACAGATGGAACATATTATATTTAGCAATATGTATGCATATATGTGTGTGTATTTATACATAAATGTATGGCTGTAACAATAATTAATGAAAAACAGGCCACAAATTTGAAATAGGATGGGGGGCAGTACTATGGAAAGGTTTGAAGAGAGAAAAAGGAAGGAAAAAATTATTTAATTATATTATAATCTCAAAAGTAAAAGAAATAGAGGTGTATTCCTCCTTTCCTGCTCTCAGTCCTTTTCTCGCTCTTGCCTTTTACAGTGGAGTGACACAAGAACACCCTCTCAGATCCAGAACCTGGGTATCAGGAGTCTCCGCCTCCTGAACTAAAAGCCAAATGAAGCTATTTCTCTTTGCAAATTATCCAGCACTCATGGATTCTGTTACAGCAGCACACAGTGAACTAAGACATTTCCAGATCCCTGTCCATTACACCCAGAGATTCATGAGTGATGATATCATTATGCCTGCTGACATCTTGTATCCCTATAAGTTTCTATCCCAATAAATGCTTTTCCAAGTGACTTGTATATACTCTCTGGTTGTTCGCCTTTGTATTCTATGCAGGTTCCCTCTGTATATACAGAGACTATGGAGAGGCACACATGAAATCATAGATGTGAGAAGAAGCCGAGAGAGAATAAGAGTAATGGGAAGATGTAGACAAGGGTGAAAGTGTTCTCAATTCTTATATACAATATTGGAGCAAGAAAGCTATATTATGTAATCTTTTTAAGTATAAAGGGAAAAGGTTAAGTCAATAACTGCTAGAAAATTTTTAAAACGTCATGAAAAGTTGCACAGCTTCCTGTTTAGTATTCCTTAGCCTGGCCTTGAAAATGGAATCAATAGCCTTGGAAATGGAATCACACCAGGTGTAAGAGAGAAGTCAGCTCGAAGGTAGGAAGCATTGTGATTACAAAGGTGTGAGTGATGGATAGGTTTCCTCTATGACACATTAAGATGACATTTCCAATTAATCTAAAAAGGGGTTTTTTTTAACCTAGAGAGAAAAATCATCTTAAACAAAATTTTTCTGCTGGTTGGCAGTGGTATGAATTTAAATATTACATATATGATTCCCATAGGAAACGTAATTGGCATTCTCCACCCTAGCTCAATCTAGTAGAAGAGACAAATGACTAAAAGATAATTAAAATGCAGTTATTCTCATATATTAAGACAATTTCAGAAAGACAGTTGGCCTAAATATAAGAGGGAAATCAAAATGTACTTTAAAAGAAAATATCCAAAACTAAAATGAAATTTTTCTTAAATCAGGGGCAGGGGAGAGTTGGGTAATCATCAAGAAAACAATACACTGAGTATAGTGGTATACACTTTTAATCCCAGCACTCAGGAGGTAGAGTCAGGTGAATCTCTGTGAAGTCAAAGTCAGCCTAGTCTACACAGAGCGTTCCAGGCAAACAAGGACTATGAAGAGAAATTCCAACTCAAAAAAAAAAAAGGAAGAGTAGGGAGAAATGAAAAGGGAAAAAAGTACTAGCAAGTTTGATAGTATTTGATATGATCAAAAGAAACAAAGCTTTAGAGTATAAACTACCTGGTAGGAAGAGATATTTATACTGCATGTATCTGACAGATCACTTCCACGAATCAATAAAAGTAAAATATTCCATTGATAAAGAAGCAAGAGACTTCAATTGACACCCACAAAAGAAAACATCTTCAAGAGAAAGAAAATTTGAAAAAAATGCCGAAAGAAAATTGTAGCCACAATGAGACACCACTACACAGCCACGAGAATGGTGTGCCACTGACAGTGTCCATTGCTAATGAAGAATGAGAGACAACTGGAATTTACAAGCATGGCAGAGGAGATCAAATCGGGAAGAATATTTTGGCAGTATCTTTTTAAGTATAAAGGGAGAAACTAACTATAATTCCTGAATATGTACTAGGAGAAATTAATGCTTATTTCTAACAAAAGATAGGAACAAATTTGTTCACATTATTTGAAAAGAATGAAAACCAAAGAAATACATGGCCTTGAATATTAGGATGTATGCATGATTAATGTCACCCATAATGGGGCATTATGCACAAATAACATTAAAAAAAAGTGTAGCCATACACGACTACCTAGAAAAGATTTTATGGCACATTATTGAATAAAATAAATTGGGCTTAAAATTATACTGCTGCATGATACCATTTATATGAAATTCTAAAATGTGCATGAATCACTACAATCTATAAAATCAAGGCATGTTTGTCCTGAGTATGAGGAAGTGTTCATTAAGAGTGTTTTCATGGAACTGGTTATTGTCCATTCCTTGGGCTAAGTAGTGGTTACATGGGTGAATTTGTTTCAGGATGAGTAATTTGTATGTTACTAGTTAGGTGATTTTCTGCATGAATAGGATATTTACTTAGAGAAGTTTTTTTTTTAAAGATAAAGTGTAATGTAGGACTGTAGATATGGCTCAGCATATCAGAGGATCCAGGTTCAATTCCCCACATCAGGAAGCTCAAACAACATGTAATTCAGTTCCAGGAGATCCGATGTCCTCAAATATTATCTACAGGCATGTGTACACACAGAGTATATATGCATACATTCAAGTACATACATACAAATAAATTAAAATAAATAAAATATTTTAAAAAACAATGTCAAATTTCTCATAAATTTGTCATAAGCCCAATAGGGAAAATCCACAAAGATCTGATATTTGAACATCTTTCTGAAAGAGAAATAGCTTAAGGCTGTCCGTTCATCTATAAAATCCCAGCATTGCTTAGCTTTGCCATTTCATGAAGGGATCATTTGAAAAATAAACCTTGGGCAACTGAGCTAAGGTCACACAGCCAATTAGATGTGATGCTATGAAAAGGGGTTCAGGCCAAACAGATACCCTAATTCACAATCTTTCTACTGCCAGTACATCTATGTATTATAGCCACTGACCCGATAAATATTTACCAAATATCATGTGTGATTAAGCCACTATTCTACATGCTATAGGAATGAGTTAACTATCTTTTTGTGTGTCAAATAAATGAGCTGATCTCTACCAACTAGTATGTTGCCCACTAGAAATTTAGCATTGCATTGCTGAGCTTCATTCATTCGTGTTATTCTTCTCCAAAAATGAGACTCTTCCAAACATACAATTAGTACACCAAAGTCTTAATTTAGATTATCAGTTTTTGTTCCTTCTGATTAAAACCAAGGAATAATTAAAGACCTTGTACATCTACAGCAGAGGACAGACAATCACTGTGGTGACTGCAGATATATCTGACTCTGCAAAACAAGGAGACAGACCTGAAGGAGCAGCAATTGTGTGCTGGTAAATTGTCCCTGTGAAGCTTTCTATGGGGTGATAATAACCATAATTGCCATCATAATCATTAGAGAAGCTGATATTTATTGGGGGGCTTATTATGTTCCAGACACTTAGCTGAGAGCATGACACTGTATTGAGACCATAGATGGGTCCCTGGGCGAATTTTAAATCTCCACTGTGACCCATGATAGGCAACCAAAGGATTATGAGCAGATCGTGATACATAGCTCTTGCTTTCACCTTTAAATTAAGTGGACTGATTGCCCTCTTTGTAGTATTGCCAAGATAAAATACCTTCATTCCAAATAATAAGTGCAAGATCCATTGGCTACGTCTGAAGGCTCAGATAAAAATGTGTGAAGCATCACTTTCCTTGGCTGACACTACTCCAGCATTAATCTTAGAGTGGAACTAAGCAGACCTGAAATCTGGCTTTGTCTTCAGTTCCCTCATCTTCCATTTGGGTAGAAAATGGCAACTTGCAGGAATTTCATGACCATGAAGTAAGGTAAATTTGGTAACGTTCTTAAAGAATTAAAGGTTTTAAGATTTGTAGAGTGCCTGGATGAGGAGACAGGAACCTGCTCTATAAGACTGAGTGGGAGACACAGATCTACATGCAAGTCCTAGGATTTCCACCCTGGGCCTGGAGGAGAAACATGGCCTGCCCAGAGCAACAAGGCACCAAGTGGACAGGCTGTATTATGGTGAGCAAATATATGGCGGGGTATGAAAGAGAGAGGGAGGGAGAGAGAGAGAGAGAGAGAGAGAGAGAGAGAGAGAGAGACAGACAGACAGACAGACAGACAGACAGACAGACAGACAGACAGAATGGTTCATGCCCTGTGGACAAAGGCAGATCTGAAGAGGTGAATGCAGTGAGGAGTGGGCTGAGGTTGGTGACTTGCTTGCCACCCAGGGCCATAGTGATATCCCAGCCATGTATGTGCCCATGACCCTGTCACAGCCACAGTCTGTGTTGATGCCTATGTCTCCTGTTACCACCAAAGGCTGAAAGGATAAGACTGCACAGAGTTGGACCCATCATTCACTGACTGCAACATTAGGGAGAACTGGTCGTAACCCTACCAGCACTAGAGAGAGCAGCCCTCTGCATCTTGCCTGGACAGAATGACAAAGTAGGCTCTATCAGCAGGGCTGCTGGTAACCTGGCCCTGGAGGCATGAAAGCTGGTCCTGTCCCCCTTGTCTAACACGTGGTGGCCTTGGCAAGGGAAAGATGCCCTTTACCCCACCCCTGACCACCTGCAGCAGTTAGGAGAGATTACCCAATTCCTCACCAAATTCAGCCCTAAGGAGAGTAGTGGGCCCTGCACCTTGTCTAGACAGCACAATGAAGCTGAACTGGTTGACAGGAGGCCTGGGTGAACTGGGCCAAAGAATGAGGAGAGCCCGGGAGATCTGCTCCTGCCCCTCATGTGCCATGTGACATGAGTGAGGAGGGGATGCCTCTCCAACCCTCACCGCATATGGCAGGTGGTAGAGCTGGCCCTGAGGTCATGAGAACCGGTGAACTGGCCCAGCATCCCATTGGCTGCAGCATTTGGGAGAACAGGTCCTGTACCTAGCCTGGGCTCCACAGGAGTACTGACCCAGCAGGCAGGGGCATGGGTGAACAAGCCCTGAGGTCCTGAGGCCATGTGGTGGTGAGGGTGAGGGAAAGATGCCCTCCTTCCCACTCCTTGCCACTGCTGCAGGCAAGAGAGCTAACCCTGGACCCTCACCAGATGCAGCACAAGGGAGAGCAGGCCCTGTACCTCGCCTGAGCAACACAATAGAGTTGACCCCAGCGATGGGGTCAAGGGTAAGCCACCCTGAGAATGTAAGCATAAGAGATCTGGCCTGGTGCCTCATCTGCCTTACGGTGTCATGAGCAAGGGAGAGGAGCCCTATGCCTGTACCCCATGTATCCTGTGGTAGATGGGAGAGCTGTCCCTAAGGTCACAAAGCAAGAAAGCAGACCCTGCTCCTTGCTACTTACTACATAGGGTGAGCTAGTTGGAGCGGTGCTGGAGAACTCACCCTGGTGTTGAGAATGAGGTAAAGCTGGACAGCTGATCAACCTAGCAACTACCCAGACCCAGAACCAAGGCTATGAGTTGGCCCATCCCATCATCCACCCCATCAATGATCTCCTGGAACACATGAAGGGGCTTTCCCTGCAGAATCAAGGTTGCAGAATCTCCATGACAGAGGGCAACAGGATATCCAATAGGAGTCCCAATGAGAGCCCAGTATCTATGGTATAGCAAAAATCCAGAGGCCTCGAACCAGACCAATGACTCACTGCGATGAACACTTGCAAATAATAATATATGGACTAAAGGTTATACTATGTGACTCCCTGTGTCACACTACAGCTTCTACAATGAGATTTTCTTTTCTTTTTTTTCTCTTTTCTTTGCTTTTAAATTTTATTTTGTTTTATCCTGGGATAGAGGGTAGATATGAAGGGATAGGGAGATGAATGGGATCAAGATGCATAATGTGAAAGTCACAAAGAATCAATAAAAAAAGTTAAATTGGAAAAAAAAATGATTTGTAGACTGGCTAGTATGTAGTACCATAATCTTCACAATAATAAAATAATACCCTGTGTTAGTCAAATACATCTGTGTCACATCCTGGAATATGAGGGGTCAGAAGCAGACTAGGAACAAGATATTTTACACAAAAGTCTGTTCGTTGGTCACCAAGGCTATTTAAGGTCAAAGTCTCAGTTATCTGTAAATTGAAACCTTCCTGCAAGGCTACACATGGGCCAGTCTCTTAGTGCACAACTGGGTATTTTTTTCCTCCCAAGCTCTGCTACCTTTCAGAAACACTCCTGAGAAGTCGCAGGCATAACCTACCTCTTATTATTTCCGACTCTGAGTCCTGGACAAATGAAAATGCTTCTGTAGTGTAAAGACTGAACCAAAACTATCTTTTTTTTTTTCTCCTGTAGATATTCAGTTCCTCTGAGAGTACAAAAGCCTGGCAGAGCTGCAGGATGTTTGCTTTTCTCATCCCTGTCTTAGACTTCCTCCTCAGAAGCAAGTACCAGATGCATGACTGAGTAGAAGAAAGAATGGCAAGTATCGCCATACATCATCACATCCTACTTGAGCAAGATGTTCCTTAAGTACATGATTAGGAACACCTGCAGCTCAGCAACCAGCCAGGCTCCCCGCTGCTTGCTCATTCCAGAAAACTAAACTTTCCCCCTTCTCACGGCTGTGCTATCAGATGTACATCAAGCATTAGCTCCTTGGAGGATGTCCAGGAAAGAGAAGCACAGGTTGGAATGTTGCATATGCAGAGGAAATAAGCCTATCTACTTCCTAGGAAACACCAGAGCTGGCTTTCTGCAGACCAGATGAGTCTTACCACTTAAAGTAGACCTGCTGCTCAGCCACATGTGACCCCACTTCTCAACTCTAGTTATTGATGTAGGACAAGACATCTCCTGGTGGCTGAATTTCAGGTAGCTCTGAATGCTGCTGCCTCCAATGTTCTAACCCTGGCTTTAACTAGAATTAGAATATAAGTAAATTTGTAGTTCTTATTGAGATAACTACAATCTCTCTCTCTCTCTCTCTCTCTCTCTCTCTCTCTCTCTCTCTCTCTCTCTCTCTCTCTCTCTCTGTCCTGTGTGTGTCTGTGTATTTCAAGTATGATTCTAGTAGATGAATTCATAGGACATCTGTCAACTGAAGAGAGAAGAAGTTAGGGGAAGACAGATATAAACTGAAACACCTAGGAGAAGGGAGGAAGATCATGAGTTTGAGGCCCTCCTGTATTAAACAGTAAGAGCCCATCTTAAAAAAAAATTAGACCTCACAAGTGTGAGTTGCAGACAAACCATGGAAATGGAATGAAATATATACTAGCTCCTATTTCTTACCTTAATGCATGGTGTCCTATATAGTCCAAGGCCAATTATCATGGATGTATTTGCATGCATCTGGGCTCAGAGACAGAGCAGTGGTTCAGCAGAGTACTGGGATAACAGGGAAGATTCAGCATTGGCCTAATTTGCATAGACAAGGGAAGTCAGCTAATAAGTGCCAAGTGTGTAAACTATGAAGTGTGTCTATAGAATGTCTGTCACACATTGTTACTATGTACGAAAGGACATTTAGGGAGATATAGTTCAGCCTAGAACAAGTTTGACACATTACGAATGACCTCAATTCCCCTATCAGGTTGCATTCCTTGATACAAGTTATCTGACCAAAGTTAGATAAAAGTAGATTGAGAAACAATAAGTTTTCTTGTGCATGGAACTGTGGTACTTTACAGTCATTATCTGTGATTCTTATAAGACCATTTAGAAAAGTAAATTGGGAAAATTACCCCCCAAGAAGACACACATCTGTTAACAAAGCTGTGCTTTGAATTTACACCTCTCTAATTCCATAATAAGATGATAACTGCTGCTTTCCACCATCTGATTTTCCCTTACTGATCAAATTCCAACATGATTCAATGATTTTCCAGTGAGTGAATATGTGTGCAATGTATGTATGCATGTGTAAATCCAAATGTGAAGATGTCATGGACTCCAGTTCTACTCACTTCAAGAATCCAGGTCCTCCTCCTGTATAAACCTGCAATCTATTCTGGAGCTTGTTGCCACAAGAAAACTTCATTTTAGCCAGTTTCCAGAGGAATATGATGGCTGTATCACTTTGAGTTCTGGCAGGATACAGGTGGTGAGTCAAAATAGTCATGTTTAATAACTGGAATTTGTACAGAGATGAGCGTAGGTTAAAAGGAGCCACTCAGGGTCAGTAAAGCAACCACAGATGAACTGCCCGGGGAAGCCATGATACCGGGCAACTTGGGGATGAAGTATTACAAATTGCTAGTGAGATATGCAACTCTAGGTGCTGCCAACCTTCTATGGCTGAAGTTCCAGGCCTACCTTCTTTCTTCCTAGCCAAAGAGATCCCTCTGGCCTACTCAGTAGGAAGGCAACAAGCGTGATTGTCCATGGAATAGTGAATCCTCTGTTAAGAGAAACTTCCTAGGGCAAAGACATGAAAGAGGACAGGTTTGGCGAGAACATAGGTACTTACTGCTCCTCTCAGGATAGATAATTCTTTTTATTCTATTTTATTCAAGAATATTTTAGGGGTTCATTATCTTAAATCATCTTTAAGAATGTAATCCATATATGTAAACTATCCTCAAACAATTCAAAGGCATGGCTGTATTAACATTTACTGGTCTCGATGAATATCCACATCATTCAGCTTCTTCCTTCTTACACTGCTGAACCAAACCCCTGGCAACAATTTCCCTTCTTTGTGAAGCCTTTGTCGGTAGCACGGCCAATAAATGTCCCCGTGACAAATATTCATGGAACGGTTCTTTCTCCAATCATCTCGTGAAGACTGTCTTGAAACCAGATACCACATTCCAGCATATCCAATTCCACAGCCTTATAGTTGACATTCATGTCATGAAAAATCTTTTTGGCCACTGAACAGTAAGAGCAGGATGTTTTTGTGAAAATCACCACACAATTGTTAGAAACTGTTTCCTGAAGTTCTGGCAGCTGGAGTGGCCTCTGCTTTTTCATTTTATTTTTTGAGATTATAATTACAATATTTATCCCATCCCTTTCCTCCCTCCAAACACTTCCACACACTCCTCACCACTTTCATTCAAATTCATGGACTTTCTTTTCATCAATTTATTTCATGCATATACATATATGCACACATACATTCTTAAATATAGCCTTTAATCCCAGCACTCAGGAGGCAGAGCCAGGCGGATCTCTGTGAGTTCGAGGCCAGCCTGGGCTACCAAGTGAGCTCCAGGAAAGGCACAAAGCTACACAGAGAAACCCTGTCTCAAAAAACCAAACATATATATATCCTATTCCATCCTTATAATGTTACTTACTTGTAGAGTTTTCAGGACTATTTGGAGCTCAGCAAATAATTGGTTTGCTCTTCCCTGGGGAGTACCCGCTCTCCAGCTCCCAGCTTTCCCCAGGTGCCTATTGTCCTTTGTGTAGGATTGAGGCCTCTGGGCTTCCCTCCCTGATCTCTCTCTCTCTCTCTCTCTCTCTCTCTCTCTCTCTCTCTCTCTCTCTCTCTCTCACACACACACACACACACACACACACACACACACACACACACACACACACACCCTTTGGCACGTTCCTTACTATCATCCTTGTTCAACTCTATTTGGGCAGTCACATTGGTGAAACTTTTGGGTGTGGCTTCTGATACTTTTAAGAGACATAATCTCATAGGAAATGCCTGCTCCTCTGGCTCTTACAATATTTCCTTCTTTTCTTCTGCAATGTTCCCTGAGTCTTAGGTGAAGGAGCAGATTAGAACATTACCCACTGGGACTGGGCTTTCTTTTAGAAATCACGAGAATGAGACAACTAGAAGCCACCTGGTGGTCCAAACAGCAAAACTGCAGAGATACATGAGCCTGTCACAGCAGCAAAGAGTGGGGTCTGATATAAAACACCCCTTTGATCAATAATACAAGGTTCTTTATGATGCTGGGAACAGGCATGGGCTTTTGATTTTATTTAAACAGCAATTCAGGATAGAGTCTTCCTGCACACTCCTATAAAATTTATTCCCTTTTTATTCAATGTTACAACAAGCCTCAATGAAATTAAAGAATAAGGGCAGGGCGGTGGTGGCGCACACCTTTAATCCCAGCACTTGGGAGGCAGAGGCAGGCAGATCTCTGTGAGTTCGAGGCCAGCCTGGGCTACCAAGTGAGTTCCAGGAAAAGGCGCAAAGCTACACAGAGAAACCCTGTCTCGAAAAACCAAAAAAAAAAAGAAATTAAAGAATAAGAAAATTCTTGGGCTCCAGAGTTACCTGTTAATATCCTTGCAGACACCTCTACATCTCAGAGTCAACACAATGTGCATTATTTTTATGCACAGAGGGTGAAAAATAAAACAAACCTTAAAATAGTACTCTGTGGGATTGGTTATGAGCATTTGATGCTCTTCTAGAGAACATGAGTTCAATTCCCAGTACCCACATGGTGGCTCAGCACCATCCACAACTCCAGTACCAAAGTATCCAGTGCCATCTTCTGTTCTCCATGGGCATTGCAAACATGTGGTACAGTCATACATGTAACCAAAACACATACATACATAAATATTAATGTAATTTTAATTATAAAAATAATATTCTGCACTGTTCCTCTACATTGTCAAAACCTTTCTCAGAGAATATCCAAGGTAAAATAAATAAATAAATAAATAAATAAATAAATAAATAAATAAATAAATAAATAAAAGAGTGGCCAGGGCATTCTAAGACCTTTTAGATCTTCCAAAGGAGATTTTGTATAATTTCTGGGGCCTACCAGGGAATAAGCCATTTTTCCAAGGTAACTCCAGAACTGTGAAGAAGAGAGAACATAATTCTTCCAGATCCATGAAGATAAATAGGTAATGATTTAATGAAAGATCATTAATAAAATGTAGATGGTAGATAATAGATTAAAAAGATGATAGATGATAGATAGATAGATAGATAGATAGATAGATAGATAGATAGATAGATAGATAGACAGACAGATAGAGTGGTAGTTTGAGAAGGAATGGCCTCCACAGACTCAGGTATTTGAATGCTTGGCCCATAGGGAGTGGCACTATTAGGAGGTATGCCCTAGTTGGAGTAGGTGTGGCCTTATTGGAGGAAGTGTGTCACTCTGAGATCTCAGACGCTCAAGCCAGGCCAAGTGTCTCTTTTTACTTTTGTTGCTGTGGATCAAGACATAGAACTCCCAGCTCCTTCTCCAGCACCATGTTTGCCTGCATGCCACCATGTTTCCCACCATGATGATAATGGACTAAACTTCTGAACTGTAAGCAAGCCCCAAATGAATGTTTTCCTTTATAAGAGTTTCCATGGTCATGGTGTCTCTTTACAGCAATAGAAACTCTAACTATGACAGATAGATAGATGATAGATAGATAGATAGATAGATAGATAGATAGATAGATAGATAGTAGAATAAATGAATAGGGTACAGAAAGAAATAAAGATGAGAGGGAATTTAACTATACTATTATAAATTCTAGTTAGAATATAACAAATGCTAAGGAGAGAAAGCAAGTAGACTCCCTTAAGGAATATGATAAGGACTTCTAACCCAGTTTTAGAATATGTTCCTAGACAATAACAGTTTAGAACATAATATAAATATGGAAGCCTTGAACATGATAACTTTCAAATAACTGTCAATTGACTCATTGTTGCTATAGTTACATATAGACTGTAAAGAGTAAAGTCCTAAATTGAATGTCGTCAGGTATCAAACTCAGAGTGGGAGAAGCCCATGTGGAGATGGCTGTATGGGAAGGGGTATTCTCTTCAAAGAAAACTAAAAATGTGATTTTACCCTAAGAGCATGCAAAAAAGCCCCTGACATATGGCAAAGGCCCGCATGAGTGAGAGATCTGTCACACCATCATGAGGATCTTCTGTACCTGGGGAGAATATGGTCATCTTTCTGATTGCATTCTAAAACAGGTCATACCAAACTTCAGATGCTCAAGTTTGTCAGGGCTATGTGTCACTTTCCTTATTTATTTTCCCTTTCTGTCTCCTGTGAAAACTTGGTCTTGGAGAAAAAGAATCACTATACCTATCTTTTGTTACAGTTTTCTTTTGTACTTTTTCCTGTATTACTCTACTTTGTCAATTAAAAAAAAATGAGTGTAAAGGACCAAAACTCCACATGTTGCCTTCTGCCATTCTTCTCAGCATTTTTAGCTAGAGTTAGACCCACACAAGATGTGTGGTGGAGAGGGAAGCTCTGCTTTCATTCCAGCTTCTGACTCAGTGTCATGTCTGCTACAAAATAGAGCAGTGATGTGCAGCAGTAGCGGCATCGGGCTCTTTTGCTCCTTTGATCCCAGGGTTACAAAGCTGAGCTCTTTTAACTCCAGATGGGCCAATGCACAGCACACAGCTCTGTGTGGCCTCACTGCTGTGCTATTCTCTGACCCCCACTCAGAGGATGGGTAAGAGGAATAGAAGCAAAAGTCTTACACTGCAGGCTGGCCTAAGCTTAGAGAATCTGTATATATAGCGATGTACTGCGTAGAAGGGAAAATAATGATGCCAGAAGTCAATTACATATGGCGGCCTCAAATCCAGAAATTTCACATCTTACTCTCACAATTCAGTCTTCCCATAATTCCTGTTTTTATGTTTGCTGAGGGATTGTGCACCCTGCTCTCTTTCCTCCCTTCTCCTGAGTACCTCATCCCTTCTGCTTGCTCACACATTCCCTCTCTGCTCATTCCGACCTTTTTTCTCTCCCCAATTAGTTAGGAATCCAACCCTTTGCTTGGGTGCTCAGCTACCACCACTGCACGGAGAAAAATCATGCAGCAGAAAACAGCAAGACGAACAACTAGAAACTGGTTATACAAAGCCAGAGTAAAATAAGTAACTAAATAAGTAAGTAAATAAATAAATAGGGAAACTAAAGTGGAGCAAAGTGAAGGAAATACTTTCCTCAGCCAGCAAATATATTTATGGAAATTGGGCTTTAATTTAGACTGCAAGAAGGCAAGTTTTGCCTTTACCTCCAAAAGCAAGGCCGTCTTCTGAGAGTCAAATCAATCAAAGATGGCCCCTCATGAAAAAAAAGACTTTATGAGGCTCATCTTATATAAATATTTTAATTAATAGATACCTTCATCCAACATGAGAAGCATTGCACATTAACACTCACCAGAGACCCTGGAATTAGATTGATTATCTGCATCTTAATTTGCTTTTCTCGACACCGCTAATTTATTTTTAATAGGTCTGTAATTTAGGCTTCTCGATTTCTTACTCTGCTTGGCAGACTTGAATGCCTCCAGCTCACCAACCTGTCTCTGTAACCTTTAGGCACTGCTGTCTACACAGTGTATTAGTTTTTAAATTATCCAGCTTAGCGTGAGAAAAAACTTCAATTAACTTCCATAGGCAAGCCAACACCTCTTTGTTTGTCAAGGGAAGGAGAAATATAAGTGAGGGTGAAGGCGAGTTCTAAGGTGAATGATGATAAAGCCAGGAAATTCTTGTTGTACATTGCGGAATTAGCTACCCTTAAAGCACCTTCCATTTGAACCAATAGTTTTCACATCATCCTGGCAGTGAAGTGAAGTACTCCTCTACAACTCCACACAGCAAATCTCAGAAAAATGGTGAATGGAAAGCCTTTGATTATTGTGTTTACAAATGAGTCCTAGGCACCTAGAACAATGACTAGAGAGGGTAGGCATTCAGCGGAGACTTATGAAGTAAAGTTATTGTAAATAGATGATTATGTATATGCAAACTACTTATTTTCTCTAAAGCTGAAATAATTTTATTAAAAACATGAAAAAATAGAAAGAGTAGAAAAAAGATGGTCTGGGAAAAATAAAAGAAACAGGGAAAGTTAGTCATTAAAAACATAAATAAAGCTTACCCTGGGCTCCATATTCTGCCTCATAACTTCAGCAGAAGATTTCAGCTTTACCAAAGGCCACATCAATACTAGGGATCCCAGGTAAGACACCACCCATCACCTGTTAACACTCCTTAAAGCCTGTTCAATGGCACCCCATCCCCTGGGCTCCATATCCTGGCCCACAACTTCAGCAGAAGACCTGCTTTACCAGAGGCCACTCCATACTAGGAATCCCAGAAACCAAGCAGGTACCCAGAATTCCACAGGCCACACAGGTACTTGAAACCCTCAAGGCATTACTGGCACTCAAAACCCCAAAGGTAACATAGGTTTCAAAAACCTCAGTGGAGGCACCCTACTAGACCTGAAGACTTGCTGGTTAGCAGAAGGCCAGGCCACACAGGCCAGCAGACCAGAGAGGAAACAGAAACCAAGGGGGAAAACATTTTTTTAAATCCATATAACAAAGATAAACTCAGAAATAAGCATCTAAACCTATAACCCGAAACCCAGATGACTACAGGTCACTACAGCAGGCCCTGAATATTACAGTATAGATAGAGCACAAGAAAATGACCTTAAATCCAATCTTACGAAAATGATAGGGGTCCTTAAAGAGGAAATGAATAAATCCCTTAAGAAATCTAGAACAACAAACAGCAAACAAACAGGTGAAGGAAATGAATAAAATTATTCTAGACCTGAAAATGGAAATAGAAGTGTAGCATGAGTCCTAATTTTTCTTAATAATAAAAGCCTGGAGTCAGATATCAGGGTGAAAGCTGAAAGATCAGAGAAGCAGAGCAGCCAGCCACTAATTCTTACCTCAATGAAATCCTCAGCTGAAAGGGAGCCCAAGCTCCTGTCTCCTCCCACCTTATATACCTCTCTCTGCCCAACCTTATCATTTCCTATCTCCACTTCCCTAGTGCTGAGATTATAGGTGTGAGATCCCAAGTGCTGGGATCAAAGGTGTATGCCACCACTGCCTGGCTCTGTTTCTCTTAGACTGGCTCAATCTTGTGTAACTCAGGGTGGCCTTGAACTCACAGATATCCATATGCCTCTGCCTCCAAGTTCTGGGATTAAAGATGTGTGCCACCACTGCCTGGCCTCTGTGGCTAACTAGTAGCTGGCTTTGTCCTCTGATCTTCAGGCAAGCTTTATTTGTTAGATCATACACAAAATATCACCACATGGAAGCAATAAAGAAAACACAAACTGAGGGAATCTTGGAGATGGAAAACCCAAATAGGTGAACAAGAACTACAGAAACAAGCATCAACAACAGAATACAAGAGATGAAAGAGAGACTCTCGAGTATAGAAGATACAATAGAAGAAATTGATACATCAGTCAAAGAAAGTGTTCAATTTTAAAAGTTCCTAAAACAGAACATCCAGGAAATCTGGAATACTATGAAAAGACCAAACCTAAGAATAATAGGAATAGAAGAAGGAGAAGAATCCCAGCTCAAAGGCCCAGAAAAATATTTTCAATAAAATCAGAGAAGAAAATTTCCTAACCTAAAAAAAGATACCTACAAACATACAAGAAGCTTGCAGAATACCAAATAATTTAACCAGAAAAGAAAATCCCCCGCCACATAATAATCAAAACACTAAACACAGAGAACAAAGAAAAATATTAAAAGTTGCAAGGGAAAAATGGTCAAGTAACATATCTTTATATGTTACTTATTAGAATTGCACCTAACTTCTCAACAGAGACTCTAAAATCAAGACCACAGTCAGCCAAGACTACTATACAAACTTTCAATCACCAAAGATGGATAAAACTATACATTCCGTGGCAAAACCAAATTTAAACAATATCTATTCACAAACCCAGCCCTAAAGAAGATACTAGGAAGAAAATTCCAACCCAAGGAGGTTACACCCAAAAAAACCATAGGTAATAACAATTTTGCACTACCAAAACCAAAAGAAGGGAAATGCGCGCGCGTGCACACACACACACACACACACACACACACACACATACAAAACCACCACCACCATCAAAATAACAGGAATTAACAACCATTTCTCATTAATATCTCTCAATATCAATAGACTAAATTCACTAATAAAGACACAGACTTACAGAATGGATGTGAAAACAGTTTCCATTCTTCTGCTGAATACAAGAAATGCACCTCAACATCAAAAATAGACATAATCTTATCTAAATATAAATTACTAAGTTTATCTCTGTATTACTTGCTCTTTATGCCTCCAACTGTACTGCTCTGGTTGGTGTACCTTCAGTGTTCAGCTTGTCATCCTTGTCCTCAGGCTAGAATCATAATGCCTATTATCAGTACAACTACAGCAAATACTGTTCTAGTCTCATCCTCTCTCAAAGCACAATAAGACACAGAGAATAAAAGAACAAATGACGATAGTGTGAAGAGAAAAATGACATTAGAACAAACCTGAAGATGACATGTCTTATTGATGTGAGAAATAGGAAGAACCATCAAAAGAAAAGAACAGTTCCTAAAAGGACGAACCTTTCTAGAGAACCACTAATAATATTATTATTGCACTGGATATATGGCAGAAGTCAAGGCTAATGGGATAATTTGAGTTCTGACTATTAGATATTTTGTACAGGGGGAACAAAAGATAGACATAACCTAAGTAAAAGGTTAGAAAACAGTTTTCCAAGCAAATGGACCCAAGAAGTAAGCTGGTATAGGCATTCTATATTAGAATACTTATACATATAAAAAGCAAAATAAATTTCCAATCAAAGTTAATCAAAAGAGATGGGGAAGGACACTTCATACTCATCAAAGAAAAATCCACCAAGACCTCAAGACCCAACTATACCACTCCTGAGCATATAACCAAAGGATGCTCTACCATACCACAAGGACATTTGCTCAACTATGTTCATAGAAGCTTTATTAGTAATAGCCAGAAACTGGAAACAACCTAGATACCCCTCAACCAAAGAATGAATAAAGAAAATATGGTGTATTTGCACAATGGAGTATTACTCAGCTATTAAAAACAATGGCATCAGGAAATTTGAAGGCAAATGAATGGAACTAGAAAAAAAGTCATGCTGAATGTCAAGTAACCTAGACCTAGAAAGACAGACATGGTATATACTCCCTTATAAGTGGCTATTAGCTGTAAAGGATGACCATGCCACAATCCACAGACCCAGAGAAGCTAAGTAACAAGGAGAGATCAAGGTGGGAACCCATTAATCTCACTGAAAAGGGGAAATAGAATCCATATTATGGATGGACAGGGACACTATTAGGGGATGGAAACAAGAGGGATCAGGTTTGGGGAGAATGGAAGGAGAGAAAACTGGAATCAGGAGCATCTCTGTTATGATCTAGAAACCGAGTGCAAAGGAAACTCCCAGGTATCTAAGGGGGTGACCTTAGCTAAGATTCCTAGCAATGGGAGATACAGACACTGAACCAGACATTTCCTGTAACCAGGCAAGACTTCCAGAGGAGGGAACACCAACCCAGCCACAAAACCTTCGACCTACAATTTCCCTTGCCTACAAGATGTGCTGAGGTACAGTTGGCAAAGAAATTGTTGGAGCCACCAACCAATGACTGATATAGTTTGAGACCTATGCCATGAAATGAAGACAACCCCTAACACTACATGGAGGGCCAGGATCCAGAAGATGGATAGCCCAGAGACCTAAGATAGAATCAAACATAACAGGTGAAAAAAAAAAATCACTGAAATGATTCCTAATGATATTTTTATATGTTTATAGATTGGTGCTTAGCCCAATTGTCATCAGAGAGGCTTCACCCACCAAATGATAGAAACAGGTGCAGAGCCCCACAGCCCAATATTTGGCAGACCTCAGGGAATCCTGCTGAAGAGGAGGAGTAAGGACTATAGAAGCCCGAGGGGTCAAGTACACCACAAGAAAAATCAGAGAATCAGCTAAGCTGGGCTCATAGGGGCTCACAGAGACTGAACCAATGCCCAGGGAGCCTACATGGGACTTCCCTAGGCCTTCTGAACATGTTACAGTTGTGACACTTGGTCTTCTTGCGGCGCTCCTCTCATTTTTGCCAGTGTATAGTGTTGCCACGGGCACAGTTCTCTGAGACAGAAGCACCAGTAATCTCACGTGATACACCTCCAGTACCTACAGCCCACTGACACTGAACCCCAGCAGCACAGCATTGGTGTGCTTTCCATAACAGTGATAGATGGATTTGTCTACAAGGATGTAGACACTACATTCTATAGTGATGAACACATTAACTAGCTTGGAAAGTCTATTTACACTACTCAATTTAAATCAAGGAACCTTTTTGATATATCACTTATATATCACTAATAAATTATTAAAGATAAAAAGCAAGCCAGAAATCAGTAAAACCACAAATGAATTCATCTATATTTATATTATTTTTCTAATTCAGTATAAATACTCATACACATATTTTTTGTTTGTTTGTTTGTTTTTCGAGACGGGGTTTCTCTGTGTAGCTTTGCACTTTCTGGATCATTGTAGCCAGTGGCTCGAACTCACAGAGATCCGCCTCTGCTCCGAGTGCTGATAAAGTGTGCGCACCACCGGCTACTCATACACATATTTTAAAAAGATATTAGTTACACACCCAAAGAGCTATTTGATATTACATTAATGATTTGTGTGATGACTAGTTTTTATGTCAACTTGACACAGGATATAGTCACTTGGGAAGAGAAAACATCATTTGAGAAAATGTCTCTACCAGATTGGCCTGTGGAGAAACCCATGGTGTGTTTTCTTTACTAGTGGTTGACATGAGAGAACGCAACCCATGGTAGGTTGTGTCATCCCTGGGTAGGTGGTTATTGGAGTGTATAAGAAAGCAGTCTGAGCAAACCATGGAGAGCTAGCCAGTGTGCAGCACTCCTCCACCAGTTGTTCCTGCCTTGACTTCCCTGAATGATGGACTGCGAGCTGTAAGATAAAATAAACCT
This sequence comes from Peromyscus leucopus, assembly GCF_004664715.2. Classification (NCBI taxonomy): domain Eukaryota; kingdom Metazoa; phylum Chordata; class Mammalia; order Rodentia; family Cricetidae; genus Peromyscus; species Peromyscus leucopus. Next base: position 115,554,883 of record NC_051066.1, read on the forward strand.
CTACTGGCCCAAGTTGCTTTTGGTGCCATGATGTTTTATTGGGCACTGTAGGACATCAAGCTTTAGGGCTTAATCTGTAGATGGAAGTTTTCCTGTCCTGCCAGGTCCCACAGCTGTTCAGTGCCAAATAAACACATGGAGGCTTATATAAATTTTAAACTGTTTAGCCTATTGTTCAGGCTTATAACTAAATAGCTCTTACTCTTAAATTAACCCATAATTCTTACCTATGTTTAGCCATGTGGCTTGGTACCTTTCCTCAGTCCAACATACTCATCTTACTTCCTGTGTGTATGGCTGGCAACCCCATCTATGCTTTTCCTCTTCCCAGAATTCTCCTAGTCTGATCACCCTGCCTATACTTCCTGCCTGGCTACTGGCCAATCAGTATTTTATTAAACCAATACGAGTGACAAATCTTTACAGTGTACAAGAGCATTATCCCACAGCACTGATCACAGGAGCTATAGAAAATATTTGGGATATTAGAATCCAAAACATGTTTAAAGAATGTACAAGAAGGACTGGGCATGCTTTTAATCCCAGCCCTTGGGAAGTGGAGGCAAGCAGATCTCAATGAGTTTGAGGCTGACCTGGTTTACACAAGGAGATCAAGGCCAGCCAAGGCTACAAACAAACAAACAAAATTAAATAAAAAATCAAAGAATGCACAAGAGCCCGAGACTAACTCACTTTTAAAAAGAGAAACATGAAGCACAGAGGTACTGTCTCAGTTGGAATAGGTGACTTGGGCAGTCAGGCACAAAACCAAGGCAAGAACTATTAACCCAGCATGATGTCAACTTCCTTACTCTATGGCATGTTTATTTTGTATATAGTATAAAGGAAAAAATGACTTTTTGGAGTGGGGTAGGGGACAACATTATTAGTGAATGTAGAACCTTAAAAGAGCAATTGAGTGCACCAGCAAGGAACAGATGGTCAGTGATTTCTTCCTTTGTACTCAGCCTGTACTCTGGACATGATGCTATCATAAACGATAGAGTGAAGAAAGCCTGAACCTTTCCCAGTTCCAAGGAGACATAGAAGGGGAATTTTAAACTTCATTTCATATTTTCCTGTGTTTCACTAAGAGAGTATGGAATATCTTGAAAGCTCATTGTGTTACATCTTAAATACTCATTTAAAGATGTTCTCTCCCTGAATTTTCCCTTATACCATCAAACCCCTAAAAGGCATAAAGGATAACATCCTATGACTATTGGGTTTCCACTAGCCCTCTAGGTGTGGTTCATTTTCTCCAGTATAAAGAAGGACAAATTGTATCTTTCCAGATGGGAATTGAATTCATTCTTTCTTCAGCTCTTTGGGATCCAGAAGAATGAATGTCACAAGAAACTCACGATGAACCTACTAGAAGCTTGGCTCATTCCAGTGTGTGTGGTCAGTGCAGTATCAGCAAACTGAGAAATGAATTGTATGACTCTAAAGGCTAGCAGGCATAAAATACAGAAAATGAAAATGGGGTGGAGCAAGAACAGACCAAGTTAGGATAGTGAAATGCATATAGGATGAGGAAAGCTGAGTTTTAGTACTTTATGCCTGATTACTCCTCCCATACATAAGCGTATGTTTCCCAAAACCTTAGTTCTTACACAGCTTCCCTCAAAACTTTTTCACCACCCACCTGTTTCTTTTTTGAATCTTGGAACGTATAAAGACTAATTAACACCAAATAAAAAATATTGGGACATGCTTCGGTAGCTTCATATACTTTGAGGTTGTTTTCTGGGAGGGATCCCTAGCGTTTAATGTCGAGGACACAAGCACTAAAAAATGCCCCAGAGATGAAGGCTAAAGCAATTCATTTATGGCCTAGGTGTAAAATAAAAGATACAGATAGAAAAGAAAGAGAAGAATTAGAAGGTTTTGTCAAGGTTATTTGAGTTTTGTGGAAGATGTGTTAGCTTCGGGTAGGTCAGGTTTTCATCTAACTTGAAAAAAAGCCTTAGATTTCAAAAATGAAACCATGCAAATGATTAGTCAGTCATTTTATGTAAATGCTTTAGCTTGTGATGTTCCTGTGGAAAGTAAAGTAGAATAAAACAGATTTAGTATAGCCCGAGTGAGCACAGTCTGTGGGCAGCACATTAAATCCCGAATTACAAACTCCACCAAAGCCTTCCTAATGAGCCATCCAAGTCTCTGATGTATATAATATACCTTTTTTAAAAATGCATGACTACATATTCCACCCAGAGGGTTAGATGACTCCTTTGGGTTATTTAAGTTTCAAAGGAGTCCATCAGTCTCCTGTGTATGACATTCTGTGAATACCTTAAAAATGAAAATTCAGAAATTAGAAGCTCAAAATACCTTGAAGGGGAACAATATATCAAGAAACACATGCACACCCAGACACACACGCACACATTCAAAGGAAAGTTGATGAGGCATCTGCCTCCCTGCATTTTCCATCTTTTGTCAGTTTGGGTCACAACCTTTAAAATAGCTGTAACTCTCTTCCTTCCGATCTAATTATACAAGTCTGGCTTGCTTTGTTTATAATTAGAATCCTGTAACCTCCTCTGACTCTTGTCTATGCTGCTGTGGCACAGTTCTTTCAGATGTTGCATGAGATTGGAGACTAAGTGGGAAGGACAAGATGTTCAAAACAGCAGGATGAAATTCCCCTGGGCTGTGTTGGGAAGAATGTGAAGGTTGGAGCATCCTAGCCTAAGGAAATACATGGATGGAGAAAGGAAACACTTGTGAGTGCAAGGCAGTAAAGAAATCACAAAATGTAATGCAGACAAAAGGCAGATGCCACCTTTCTTCTAGGGAAACACAAGAAATAAATACCGCATGACAACACACACAACAAAGTGGAAAAAGAAAAGAAACAGAAGAACAGAGCAAGTACAGAGAGAACAAACACCATTAACTGGTGTTTTGGTTTCAGTGCGACATGTTCCCCACAGATTGTGTTTTCAGCCTGCTTCCCAACTGCAGGTGCTATTTGTGGGCTTTGTAGAAACTCTGGGAGGTGAGACCTGGTAGGAGGAAGCAGACCACTGGAACAGATTGTTGGGGACATGTTATTCCTGGCAGCTTTCTGTCTCTGTGCTTCCTGATCATGCATGAAATGAAAAGATGTCCTTTGCCACATGTTCTCGCCACCATGATCTTCCACCCAAATGCATGTCCAGGTGACTCCAGATTGAGTGCTCTGAAAGCGTGGGCCAAGATAAATCCTTCCACCCCAAAGTTGCCTGCCCAGTATTTCACCATAGTAACAAGAGAAGGAACTAATACAACTGAGAAGCCTCATTCTCACCATCAGACGTTTTCACTGTAATCCCAACAGGTAGATAGAATTGCTCTATTCCACAGAGAAAAGTGCTGAATTTCAAGAAGGCACAGAACTAAAATCCTAAATCACACAACTGAGGAAAACCAGACCCAGACAGAACTCACAGGAAGGCTAGGTGGTTGCCTGGTATGTGGGCTCTGATGATGAGTTTTGACAGAATTGAGTCCAGGAACGAAGTATGGAGGAAGTCCTGAAGTTCCAACCCAAAATCTGTCCGGCACAGTCTGCCCACAGTACGTTCTCTGAGCTGCCAAAAAATAAAGCCTATTTCAAGGGCTGCTGTGAGCATTAAAGAGTTACCATGAGCAAGGCACCTGCAGCAGGCATGCTTAAGACATGGCTTTAGCTGAAGCTGTTTATTTTTCCATTGTTTGCCTAATGATTCATTTCACCACATCAGCATGTAGTTTATGTTATGAATCCACAGCTGGGTTTACCTGGGAGCAAATCTTTGATTGGTATTTCAAGTTTCTATGCACCCTCCTTAGAATTTTTCTAGCAGTAGAAAAGTAATAAATTAAGATGAATTAAACTTGATTTTCTCAAATCAAGTTGGAAAGAAAATTGCAGATCATGACCCCCATTTGATAAAGTAGGACGACAAAGCTACTTAATTCCAAAGGTTGAGGTCTAACATAGAAACGTACTTGTCATCCCAATGTCATTTAGGTCTATAAAGAATTAGCATCAAATAAATCTCAGCTTTACTAGAAGAGAGAAGTTATAATGAGCTCATCTAACCAGTCAATGCCTATGTTTGGCATGAGTGGACTTAGTGCTAAAAAGCTGAGCCCAAAGGCCTGTAAGTCACAGCCAAGCTTGGTCCCTGTTTGGGGATCTGGATGCACTGTTCATTTTACTGGACTAGGGTCCTGTGGTCTTTAGGATCTTGCTAAACTACATTTAAGCATGACACATTCCCCTGTCAGCACTAGTAAAATTGAAGATTCTTCCTGGCTTGGAGGACTAGATAACAAATCCACTGGAAACACCGTTTCCAAGATTTCTGGGAGGCAATTCAGCAAAGGAGCAAGACACTTCGAGCTCAGCTTTGCAGAACCCATGCTCCCATACACACAGCAGGAAAGCTGCGAGGCAAGTTTCTCTTCCTGCACATGCTGAAAGGACATTTTCCACCAAAAAATCCAGTGTAGATGGATTCCAGGGAGAATGGGAGGACTAGCAATGCCATGGTCCATTTCGTACTACTTTAATAGATTACCCGGGGTGAGAAATTTATAAACAGCATGGGTTTACTTGGCTCATGTCCTGCAGGGTGGGAAGTCCAATAGCATGATGTAGGCATTTGACAAGGGTCTTTGCATTATGCCATGTTATGATAGAAATTGTGTCAGGGCAGACAGAGCAGGTGGAAAGGAAAGTAAAAAGATAGGAGCAGAAGAGATGGCTAGAGAGCAAAAGAGAAAGAAAGGGTCAGGCTCATTTTAAAGCAAGGACACTCTTACAATAACTAGGCTGCATGAGAGACACAATGTTAATCTGTTCATGAGGTCTCTCCTTATTCAAGTCAAGCTCCCGATATCAAGTCAATGTGATAGCACTATCACATTGGAGATTAAGCTTTAAACACAAGAACTTTGGGGGATGCACTCAGACTCTACCAGGATGTGTGTCTTCTGTCCTGAGAAACGCTGCTCATTCCTAGGCTGCTAACCCTGTACAGTCCTGCCAAGTCCCTGCAAAGCAATCCTCTGCAGCTCTAGTCACACCACTGTGCGTTTCTCTTAATTCATTTGCACTATTCTTCTCTATTCCTCTTTTTAAAGAAGATTTTTAAATCAAATTTTAAAGGTAGAAAGAAAAGTAAGGAAAAAGTATTGGTTTCTTTGTGGGTTTTTTTTTTAACGCTAAGAATGAGACACAAAGACAGATGTCATTTTCTCAAGCTAATCAAAAGGAAAGCAAAGAGCCTATCACTGCATCCTAGAGATGCCCATTCTTTAAGCCACCATGTATCATGCCCATGATATGCTGTCATTACTTTTGGCAATCTGAGTAATCAGAAAATCCCAGGAAAAAGTCACAGCTAGCTGAAGAGATAAGAAAAAAAGGCAGCTGTGAATATTTTCTTTGTAATGGTGAGTAGATATAATTGTAAATTCTGACACATAGAATTCCAAACTGTAAGTACATATACCACAAAGGTGAGGGGTGAGTGCCTACCTTGAAATGAATCCCCTATTATCCACAAGATTACCTAGGATTCATAAAACTGCAGGCAGCAGTTGCTCTGATCTTCACGTGGGCTCACATCACTGATACAGTGGTCTTGCCATTCTGGGCTACATGGTTTTTAGAATGCTCATGATGATAGCTCACCTAATATGGTCTCCTAGGAGCTGATAAATTCACTGCCACGCAGACAAAATTATGCCCAGACTGTTCCCTGGTTAAGGAGAAGAGGAAGCTTTCGCAAACAAATGCTCCTGAGAGCAAAAATCTAACAACAAACTCAGCAAAGTAAAAGTAACACAGAAGAGATATCTGCTAATCCAAAGAGGATCACAAGTTTAGAAGATGAGAAAAATATACAGAAAGCTAGGATACATGTAGCTGGTGAGCTAATATGACATCAGCTTTCCCTGGGACACTAACCAAATTCTCTACCTGTTCTACCCACCTAGAATTTTGACTAGCTTATCTGTGACTCAGGCTGGATGACCCCTGCCCCAGCCTGCACTTTGGTAGAAAGTAAGTCTTGAGGAAAAAAAAAAAAAAAAAAAAAAAAAAAGCTGGCTGAATTACTGGTCTTCTTAAGTTTTGTTTGTTCTCAGCTGACTTTGGATTGGGTGTTCCTTCTTTCCTTCCCGAACATAAGGCTTTCTGCCCAAAATGAAGTGTTTTGAAACACAGCCAGGCCTGTTCTGAATTATAAAAGATTGAGTTAATTAACCTTTCACCAGCTGATTCCTTCGAACCTTTCTGTTGGCACATTAGGAAAAGGTACTAGTGGTTACTAATTAAAGGCATTGGGTATACCTTCACACTTCTTTACAGTCTTGAACTCCTGAAGTAAGCAGATTAAGAAGAAACTCGGGAAGTTTCATTGAAGTTATCCTTGAAAATTGTTTGGAAAATCTACAAATGAACCAAAGTTCGCAAAACTGCAACTTTATTTTATAGTCTGTTTTTTGTGCCTGAGGTCTTGGTCCTCTTTATAAGTGTAACAAAAATTTAAATGTATCAAGTTCCTAACAGGGATTAAAAAAAAAAAAAAAAACCTTAGTAAGGCTGTACTTACACTATCTCATATAGCTCTTAATTTTCGAAGATATAGAGGAATTCTCATCACACATTATAGATGAGGAAAATTAAAGTTTATGTCAAGTAAATTTTGATTCCCTCTAAAATCGAAAGTTAGGCAAGAATTAACACTTTATATGTTCTTATTCAATATAATCATCAGAGTCTTAGCTGGAGCAATAAAGAAAGAAAGAAAAAGGATATAAATAACAATGGGGGAAATCTAATTATCCCTATTTTTAGATGACGTTATCCTGTACTTAAGAGCCTTCAGAAAATTCTTGAATCTGATAAATACATTCAATAAAGTTACAGAATACAGGAACAATGTCAACAACTGACAAGTGGGATTACATGAAATTAAAAGGCTTCCACACAACAAAGAAAACTGTCAGCAGAGTAAAAAGACAGCTTTCAGAATAGAAGAGTAGTTTTCAAGTATATATCTGACAGGAACCTCATATCTAGAATCTATAAATAACTCAAATAAACAAATATCTAAAAATTAAAAATCATCCAATCAGTAAACTGGCTGATGAACTGCATAAACAGCTCTTACATGAAGAAATAGATACACAGAAATATGTCACTATGCTAAGCTAGCCAGGAAAAACATATTAAACCACTTTCTTATTTTCCCTCTTACAGTAGTCAGAGTGGCTGTCATTGATTAAAACAAATGACAACGAAGGCTGGTGAGGATGTCAGGGAAGAGAAATGTTTGTAAACTGCTGAAGCCACTGTGGAATAGGTATGGGCTTCTTCTGAACACTGAAAACAGAACTACCAAAGGAACCAGGTATGCCACCCCTGGATATGAACCCAGAAGAATCTAAGTCAGCAAACCACAGAGATCCTTGCACTCCGATGTTTATCGTAACTCTATTCACAATGGGCAACATATGAAATCGGTTTAGACATCGATCAAAAACTGAATAAATTTAAAAAATATATAGTCCACAACAGAATTTTTCCCATCTGAGAAGAAAACTAAAACTATAGCATTGGCAAGAAAATTGGTAGAACTAGACATCATTATGGTAAGCAAAATAGACCAGATTCTAAAAGACCAAATGTTGCATGCTTCTCCCATATATAGGATCTAGATATATATAGATATATATAGTCACATATTATATATAAAAACATGTGACATATTATATATAATTTTATATAATTTATTTATTTGTAAAATAGAACTTATAACCTGTAATAGCAAAATAAACATATAATATAATAATAAGATATAAATGTAAGAATAAAGTAGTTTATAATCTATATGGTAAAATAAATGATAAGAGCAGAAAGAAAACAAGATGGTAAATTTAACTATACTATTAAAAGTTCACATAGGATATTTGAAGGAATAAAATATGACATGAAAGCAAATTATCGTAATTTAAAGTTTTATCACAATCCATATTAACATCTAAAAATTGGTATAAAAAGTATGTAGCTAAGATAAATCAAGAAATTAAATAAAAACTAATACTAAAAAGTAAAACAAATAAGAGCACTTGAGTCATTCAAGGGAGGGCAAGGGGAGCCTGGAGAGATAAAACAGCATTTAAGTGCACTTGGACTCTTCCAGAGGTCAAGAGTTTAGTTCATAGCACCCACATCAGGCATCTCACAACAGACTGTAACTCTAGCTCCAAGGGATTCCTCTTCTGACCTTCACAGGCACACACATGTACATGTGCTTGCACATAGACACACATGAATGAAAATAAATCCTTTTTTAAAGGGTCAAATAATCACATGGATGAAGTATGGAGACATTAAGCTACATAAAAAAGTGCCACAGAAAGACAACACAGTAGGATTCTACTCAGATGAGGTACTCACATTGGTCAATCTCATGATATGCACACACATATCATCACAATAATATGCATATATGTTACACACACACATTTTATATATATAAAATCACAATAATATATATAAACAGCTTATTATTTAAAGAAAAAATAAAGGAGACAAGAAGAAGCATAGGAAACAATAGATGAGACAAACGAAAATGAATAAGTAAATAACACGGTAATAGACATAAACCTAAATAAAATAATTACATTAAATTAAACCAGGAGGGAAGGATACTGGAAGCAGAGAGGACCTAAAGGAACAAAATGGGGACCCAGCTATCTGCAACCTGAGAAAACTTTCTGGTCACAAACACAAATAGGCAGAAAAGGGAGAGGAGCTCAACATGCAAACACTACATAAAGGAAAGCTGGGGTGGCTCTGTCAGACAACTTAAATACCCAGACATGAAGTAAAATTAAATGATACAAATCAATACTTAATGCTGAAAGAACTAATTTTTCCAAAAGTAAAATTCCCTGAATTACTGATACATCAAATAACAGATTTCTTTAACACATGAAGTCAGAACTGATGTAACAGAAGAGGAGAAGCAGTTCAATTTACAATTCTAATCAGAGAGGGAACTGAAATATCTGATAAAGTCTTAAATCCAGAAATCTATGAAAATGTCTTACATTATAATTAGAAGACAAAGTATTATTTAAAATCTAAGGAAAAATCCTTAAATAGATGCATCATTAAAGAAGATACAGTAACGGCCAATAAACGTGAAAGAGTCTCACGTCTACTACTCACTAAATAAATTAAGACCAAAACCTCTATCTAGATGTACTTATCAAATGAACTAAAAGTAAAGAACAAGAACATGAAGGAATTCCAACACATTATGATCTAAAGCAGTACAATAAAATCACTTTGGAAAAGAATTGTCCCTACAACATGGAAATTTCATTTCTATGTATTTACAAAGAAGAAATGAAAGCCTGTGCTGAAAAGGGATAGTCTATTAATTATAGACAAACTCCAGAAATGACATAAATGTCTATCACTGGTTAAAATGTATGTTCACTGGGGTTTATGTGTACAGTCCTAGTCACAGACCTAATCAGCAATAGAAAGAACAAACCACTATGCCTGAATCACAGAGCAAAATATTTTGAACAGCTACAAGGCTGTGGATAGACAAGAAAAATGACATCCAGTGTTCCAATAACAAGGTAGGATAGCTGTACTTGGCAATTAATTGAGCATTTCAAAATAACTAGTAAAGAGGATATTGAATACTCTCAACACAAAGCAATGATTAACATCAGAGGACGAACATACCAATTATCTTGATCTCATCATTATACACTGAACACATGTATTGACAGTCTACTCCATAAATGCACACCATTTTATGTGATCATTTAGAATAAATATATATTCTTAGAAGAATTTGGAAAAGTGTTCAGGCAAAAAAAAAATAGACATGAAGAGATTCTCCTGTAAGATTCTATTTCTACGAAACCCAATAACAAGTAAACTAAATATATTAGAAATCAGGTGGTTGCCTCTGCAGTGGAGGAGGTAGGGTTGCTAGGAAGCAGAAGCAGAAACCATGCAGTGCTGAGAAATAAATGGTCCTTAACTGACCATTCAACTCAGTTGTCAACTTGACTAGAGACAGATTCAGGGACTCACACCTCTGGGCATGTCTGTGAGGATGTTTGCAGGTAACAGCATTCTTGTCTAACACAAGTGTTAATCCCTTAATAAATCAGGGCCTTGCTGGTAAGTGGTGAAAGGTAGGTGCTAGCATGAAGGAAAAAGGTCACTGGAAAGCCTGTCCTTGGCCCCCCTTGCCCTGGCCCTTTCCTGTAGTGATGTGACTGGCTCTGCTCTACCAAGCCCTACATACTATACCAGACTCACTCTTTTGAACCAAAAACTAAGACAGACCCTCTTTTTCCTTAAGCTGTTTCTGTCAAGCAATTGGTCACAGCAAGAGAAAAGTAACAGGGAAAAAAATCCCTATCAAGCTTAGTTATTAGAGTGAATGATATTGCTACTACTCATCACATAAAATACAAACCGCAGAATGTGCTCATTTTACCTTACTGCATACAACATACCTAGGAAATATACCTCAAAATCCAAATAAGTAAGTTTGAAGTGTTTACGTTAATCAACTATTATTGCCATAGGTTGAGTACTAAACAGCCTCCAAGACTCAGTGACTTACAAAAGTATCATCAGGGACTTGCTCACAAGTATACAGATTGGCCAGTAGTCCTACAGGACTTGTCTTATCTGGAAATTACAGCAATCACCCAGGCCACGTATTCATGGTGTTGGCCAAAGCAGAAGAGCAATTCTCAAGATGTCATAAAGCCTTAGCCTGTAAGTGGGGTCCATTCTCTTTTCCCCTTCCAATGGGAAAACTGAATCAGGGAGGAGGCCCAAAACCAGGAAAATAGGAAGGATGTTCCATGCCTCATGAATGAGAACAGGGGTGAGGAGAGAAGGCAGAACTGTAGACACATAGTACAGTTCCATTGTCACACTGCAATCTCCAGCTGGTGTAAGGGATATCAGAGTCTCAGGGCATTTTGCAACAGGCCAGATTTTCCATGTAATCCAGAAGCCAATGGACTTTACTCTGAAGAGCATATGAAGGGACGTTTTAGTATATTTTCACACTTCCTAAGAGAGAACAGTGATGAGACAAAACAGCTCCGTGCTGGATACCAAGATGAGACAGAAAACTTCACTCCAGATGTTTGTTCACACATTTGAATGGCTCACACTGAGGAGCAGAAAGCCTGAGGCTTACACTGGGGGGAGAAACATCTGTTAATGCAAAGCAGTACAAAACAGCCATCTAATGGAGCCTGGGTATTATGAGTCTGTCTTCTGCCTCACTGGGACCATTGGAAGAAGATCAAAACACAAGCATGCTGTGTCCCTACCCTGGTGCTCTGAGTTTAGTTAGGTGGCAGCACCACAGACCCTTGGGAAAGTGGGAGGCAGCAGTGCATAAGCTCTGCCACTAGATGTGGCTTGGGGTTTGGAGTTGTGCTTGTCAACATCTCTGGGAGTCTGGGTGATAATTGTCCTGACTCAAGTAAGTAACCTCTCACTCATGCTCCTGGAGGCAACCCTGACTAGCTGCAGTGGCCACAAACAAACAAAAAACATAAAAATAAAAGAGGGATTTGTTAAGGGGAAGGTGTTGGTGGATAGGAAGATATAATGGGGTTAGATATGATCAAAGTACACTGTGTGTGTGTGTGTTGTTTGTATGTAAGGGAATTGTGAACAAATAAAGTCTTAAAATAGTGGAATTAAAGAGGACAAAGATGAAAATAGTTTCATTTATGCTTTTTGAAATTACAGTATAGAATATATGTGTCTAGTTTTAAAGGCATTTCATTTGTAAAAAAAAAAAAAAATCTGGAAGCAGTATCACCTACTCCTAGCTCAAAAAATAGATATAATTCTGTTTCAAAAAAAAGTGGAAGAAACCAAGGTCCAATTTTACCTACCTACACATGGTGGGGACTATACCTGAAAACAGGTGGTGGTCATTGTTTTCTGCTTCGTGTTTTTACAAAAATAATAGGAAACCCAGACTTCATCTTATCTATGGGCACATTAAACTAGTCTCTTCCCCAGTACCACAGAAAGCATGAAAAGAAAGTCCTTCTTACAAAGTTATCACTGATCTAGACACATGGTCTGAGCCTCTTTAAGTGCCCCGACTGTGGGTATCTTCATCCTATTCCGTTACCTATAGAAATAATCCATGCCAATCATTCCAATAATTCTTCCAACAAGCAATGATTGTTCAACAGCCATGAGTCATGAGAAGATGGAGACAGGTAAACAATCTCAGTCTAACAGCAGTAAAGAACCAAGATTGCACAGGCCTTCAGAGTTTCCTCAGCATGGTAAAGACTCATATTACATCCTAAAAGACAGAATACCAAGCAGCCAATCCTAAATTTGTAAATTCCCAAAAAAGACCAAAAATCCTTAATTTCTGTAATATCTGAAGCTTAAAATATGGGGGGAAATCCTAGAAAAACCTCCATCTTGGAAGATTAAATCACAAATGCTGACATTTTGAAAGTCAAATTCCCCAAAAGCACAATCCGTCCTGGGGAAAAGGCTATCTGAGGAAGAGAAAGCAAATTCTGGGGAAGGAATTTGTGAGTTCTCTGTTGTACTTCTGCCCCTTTACACATAGCGTTATATTCACTTTCAAAATGCCCATCATCGGAGAAGAGAAAAGAGAATGGAAGAACTAGATGGGTAAGAACTTGAGAGGAACAAAATGAGATGGGGAAGAACTAGAATGGAGGGCTAAAAGAGAGGACTAGAGGAATGAGATGGAAGATGAGGAAGAGCCAGATGGGGAAGAACAAGATGAGGAAGAGCCAGATGAGAGAGGAGATGTGAGAGGAGCTGATAGGGGAAAGAACTAGATAGATGAGAACCTAGAAGAGACAGAACTAGATGAAGGAATTAAGATAGAACCTAGAGGGGACAGTAGATAAATATAGAGAAATCAGGCAAGAAAGGAGCTAGACATGAGAACAGAACTGAAGCTGTGTATAAAGGATGTTATGCCAGAGAAATTAAAGCAAGTGGACTATAGAACTCGGTGTGCTGAGATTATATTTCCTGAAAATAGTCCTCGCCGTTAGTAGTTCTCTCTCCTGAGCCCCTGGGATGTATAATATTAAGGCTGGTCCCTCTAATATTACACAAGACCTGGCACCCTTGGGTACCCAGTCTCAGGAAGAGTAATCTACCAAGCACACTCAAAAAGCAGTGGTGTGCTTGGCGGAGGCTGTCCAGAGACGAGGCAGTCTCTCCGGGGAGTCGTAAAGGTGACCCCTGAAGTGCCGGCTACCGACAGACCTCACCAAAGGTGCTGCAGACCGGGAGGAACCCCAGGCCTCTTTGTGGATAAAGATACCTTCGCCCATACCCAGCAGGAAGCAATTTTAAGAATATGATACCCACATTCCGAAAAAGGACAGAGCCGGCCAGCACCCAACGGAATTATGAGAGCACGGAGCGCCAGTTGGACTAAGATCTGCTCCCTGAGACAAAGTGTCCATCAGCACCGACTAGATCAAGAGCTCCCACTGGACCAAGAGTATCAATCAAACCAAGAGAGCCTCCCTCAGATACAGACACCACTTGCACCAAGTGGAGAAATACATGGGTAGACGCCAGCACATAAATACAATCAACAACAACAAAACCAATAAGGCTCCATCAGAACCTACACAAGCAAGACCTGAACATCCCAACACAGAAGAAACAGAAGAAGCTGACCTTAAAAATGACCTTAAGAAGATGATAGAGATCTTTAAAGAGGAAATGAAATTTTCCTTTAAAGAAGTCAAGGAAAAGTCAAACAAAACAATGGAAGAAATCAGTAAATCCCTTAAAGAAAGCCAAGAGAGAGCAATTAAACAAGTGAGGGAAACAGTTTAAGATTTGAAAACAGAAATCGAGACAATAAAGAAGACACAAACTGAGGAAATGCTGGAAGTGGAAAATCAAGACGAGATAAACTATTTAAATAGACCAATAATCCCTAAGAAAATAGAAATGGTCATTAAAAGTCTCCCAACAAAAAACAGCCCAGGACCAGATGGCTTAAGCGCAAAATTCTACCAGATTTTCAAAGAAGAGCTAATATCATTACTCTTCAAATTGTTCCACACAATAGAAACAGAAGGAACATGACAAAATTCTTTTTATGATCTATAGAATTTCCTCCATACCACGACCACAAAGATCAACAATTGAAAGAAGGAATTACCAGACCCGAATCTTCCTCGTACTAAAACATGATGTGCTAATTTACTCAGATAGAAATGCTGGCTTAATCCGGAATCAAAGGACCACACTAATCAATAAAAGATAATCACCATAAGCAAATGTAGCTTCATCTCTCAGCATGCAAGGATGTCTTCACGATACAAAAAATCTAAAATCCTAATAGAATTCACACCACATTAACAAACTGAAACACCCAAGAAAATCTCACCTCGCACTCACTACTCCCACTCTGCCGTTCTGAATGCTGAAAATGAAACCTTGAAAACAAGAAGGTCCCAATACGCCGCTTCTATGATTAAGAAGTTCTACGACACAAGATCCATAGGAATACATAGAAGAATCATCACCTAGACCATTAATTAAAGGCACATGAACAGCAAGCCAAAAGACGCCCACAATCAAGTTAAAAACAGAAGTCAAAGCAAATTCTCACTAAAAACACTCTATGGTAACAAACACTTATAGAATTGTACTCTCACCCCATAACTTCATTTATCAACACTAGAAGCTGAAAGTTCTATAGCAATAACAATAAAGACAAACAAAATCAGCATCAAGGGGACCAGCCATTGGAAAGGTAAGGGAATAATCTGAGCTTTCACTATTATATAACTTATGTGAGTACATTTTGGATTGTAAATACAATTGAACCTCTTATAAGAGAAATATCTAACCAAAGAATACCTACAGCTGAGTAAACTTCATTCAAATCAAAGTAAAGGGATATTATGACACATGGAATTCAGTAAACTGGTAACAGAAACAAATAAATAAAAAATTCACAAAAAAAATCAAAGTAGAGCCCTACTTTAATACAATGAACAATAAATGGCTTGAGATGCAATAATGCCTACTACAAAAAACAATCACCCTTTACAATAGCCACAATAATAGTATTATAATACCTTTGAAGGTCAACTCAAAGAGCATAAACAAGTGAGAAGAGCCGGTCTCATGATAACCAACTTTAAGTCTCTAGAGTAGAAGAAATCGAGAAATAGCTAAAGATGAAAAGAATCTCCATGACTCCAGGACTATGATAGAGATTTAATATAGTAACAATTAGAATGGCCAATCTCTACCAAAAAGCAACTCTAATCCATCAAATGTAATCCAAATCACAAAAAACCCACACAAGTTCTTCAAGACTCAGGCAACGAAACCCAAGTAATACTAACCTTTTTTATGGCGACGATATAACATTCAACCAAACAAAACCAAATAACCAACTATACACTCCCGAGTGATAGTCTTAATACAATAGACTAGTCTGCTGCTTGCGGCAGACCCCAAAGTGATATTGAAAGAGAAAAGCAACCAGAACCTTCCAAGTATGGGACTGAAATCAGCGCACTCCTCTGTGAGCCATGCCACAGCTCTAGCTATTTGTTATATGAGTAGACGCTATGTTATAGCAGATAACTACCAGCTTGGCTCACACTCGAATAAAAAACTGACCCGCTGACCTATGAATCAAATGACCAGAGGCCCTAACATTACATCCAGCAGCTATGCAAACAGTGAGACAATTACGACAAGAGAGAACCAAAAACTACCGGAGAAAAAAGAAAGCCACTTTCAAGAAATGTCTACCTGACCATAGATCCTACGCATCAACATGAGAAGACAGCTCTCACAAAGAGTGCCAGTACTCTACTGCCATCGCTACATAAACTCCAAAGCCAAGAGCTGCGTACCTACAAAGGAACTCATCAACCACAAATCCGAGTAACCAGCTGACTGACCTAATATTATTTCCCATACAAGCGAGACTAAGTCCCTAGTATGAGAAGTAAGTCTGTGAGAACACAAACAATCACTGGCACACATTCAGGAGCGACTCACTTGCATAAAGCATATTATCACCAGTCACAACACTATAGTAAACAAGCTGTGCTTTTTGTAGACCCTGGCCTTTCTAGAGAGAAGGAGACTCTCCGATTAGCCACTGATATAGACATGGACAGCCTCCTCCGAAACTGAAGACAGCTTTTTGTATTCAACAATGGCTATCGGACCAGTTCAAAGAATAGACACAAAATGACACGCCTTACAGCAAGTGAGGAACCAAACTTCGTACAACGCACCTCTTATCTATTTATGACAGTAGGACTATCAAAAAGAAAAAATATGATAAAAAAACTCAAAAAGTTAGACTATAACAGATAATACAACTGAACAATCCAATTTATAAAAAATGGCGCTACAGAGTCTGAAGACAGAAAATCTCAAACAGAGCAATCTCATAGGTCTGATAAACATTTAAGAAATTAGATAACATCGTTAGTCATCAGGACATGCATACAATTCAAAAACCAAATTCTCACACGTATAACCAATCTTAGCAGCCTTATACAGAATGCTAAGATCCAAACTATAATCTACTTATAAGACGGCTGTGTAGAAAGAATAGGGGAGTGGCAATAGAACGGTGCAAAAACTCTTACAACATCAGTACCGGTGCGATTTGGAGAGCGTGGAGATGTTATACGTGTGACTAAACAACTAATATACTTACTACTTCAGTAGGGTCTATATACAAGTATGCTCAAGCATGACTGGCGGCCTTCTTCATCGATATGAATTTTAAGAGAGTTATTTTCTTGTCTGTCGCTCAAAAGACCACTCAATCAACATACGTCTTATCCCCTGCGTATTCACAACCAGGATGCTCAGTACTGTGAACAAACAGAAGACACAGCACCTCACGCTACACGTTAACATATCCCACCAGTTTATCTAGAATAAAGAACTGAGACAAAGCCATGCAGTCATGGTTCCTGCCATCAAGAGCTAGAGAAGATAACATGTTTCAGAGCATTACCACTGAGTATAGGACATACTGGACTCTGTATCACATGATGCACACAATGGACCGTACTTACCTAGCCAGGCACGTAAATAAAAAAAGAAAAGAATCACCAATAAATAATAAGTGGTATAATAGTACCTCGAAAAACAGATATAAATGAGAGAAAAGATAAAAACCATAAAGTACCAATAGGAAATAAGTATATGCGCATGAAAATTATCGGGCAAAGCGACAAAGTGGACCCGAATACTGTAGTATGCCCAACATATATCCCCTAGTCAGGTCCAACCCCGATCAGAAGGAGCCAAGTCGATAAAGTGCATTGCTACTCACGCAAATAATAGCTACATAGATAGTGAGATTGTCCCTGGGACTATTAGCGCCCATGCCGCGACTTGTACCATCATCTTCACTATCCTTCAAGAGATATGGCATATTTGCTACCATGAGATAATTACTACCCTACCACAGAGGAGATTCCAAAATGTAACGGGTAATGAGTTAATGACACCAGCCTCAAAATTATGAATTATAGTTGTTATGAGATCACATGAGCAGACATCTCGGTTGTTGTTCTGCTGAGTGGCTGTTTTCAGTGCTTACCTGTGTCTTGGGGTGCCATGAGTTGCTTCAAAAGGTAGCAAAATGAATTCCACTCTGCAATTTAATTAGATACTGTGCCAGTAAGAGCCGAATAAGTGCGGAGCGTATTTTCTATTAAAAAATACTAGTAGAGAGAGATGAAGTCGAGATCGGCTCCCGAGCCTGAGAAAACATGAAGAACAGATAAGTGTTCTTTAGAGATAGGAAGGAGCAGACTATCCTAATGAAGATAAGACGCAAAGCGATCTTGCCTTCCTCCACCCTGGAAAGTAAAGAAGCCAGCAAGGATGCTGGGGTATTCCTCTCAGGAATCCACAAAGGTATGACCCGCAATCCTCTAGGAACTAGCTGCAGTGGTACCGATAAAGGTGCCGTAGTCTGTCTTTACTCTTGTGACCCATGTTTCAACTATGCAATTATATCCCTATACCTGCATTTCATTAAGAAGACCCTTTTTGGCGCACCTAGACTCTGCTATAGGAACACATGCAGAGTTCCACAACCAGCCCGGATCATGGCGTACTCCAGGAATCCTTACAAAATTTTAGCTATGGACCCGCGAAGGAGCCAGTGATTCTCTCTACCACGCTAAGGGCATCATTCGATAAGAGAAAAATCGAATAGAATGGGTATAAACAGTTTCGTGCGATGAGTTATTGAATAGTTCATCACCTATAGGTTAGGAACGCCCATGAACTGAGTCTTTAGACTGATGAAAGTGGTTAGCAACACCTAGTCATAGCGTTCAGGCTGGATTATGGATAATTAGTAGTGGGTTGTTGGGCAATTGACACATGTCTTGTGTGGCACCACAGCAGAGCATCTGGTTGAACTCGCGTTCATTGGTGCCCTCAGTTCGACATTGCACAAAACTATCTGAGCATATTCCCGGTATAGCTGTTTTTTGCAGTGATGTAATAAGTGCTACCCATGGATACTATGGCAGAAGGGGTGCTTCGAAAACCTTCAATAGGCCTGTGTGCCAGGCTACTGCGCAACTCCCTCATGAAGAGAACTGATTTGGAGACATGAGAGAGAGCATCGTTAGGGAAGTGATGAGACTTGGAAGTAGAAGTAGCTTTGCTAGTTGGATGGTTACAGGGGAAGAAAGAGTATTAGGAGATCGCTATATGTCTCTCAGTAACTATAGAAGTGAGGTAGAACATTCTTATTAATCAATAGATCAAAGCTAGTACAAAATATAATAAAAATAAATACAAAACACTCCCACATCCATTATCGAACCAAATCTCAAGTAATGACCACCTTAATAGAAACAAGAGACATCTGTCCTAACTACGAAGAGGATCCACTCAAGAGATGAATGCTGAAAGCGCTCTGTTTATTGGGTCCTTTTACAACAGCTTTCCATTACGACTCTGATAGAGAGCTAGCCAGCCAGCCTGGAGTTCATCGTTATAGTATGAAAGCGAAGTTCTTATTGCACTAAATCTCAAAGAATACACAAAGCAATAGACTCTTGACTTATATGTGTTCTACCCATCTAAACTTAGCTTGCTTCACTAACATACATCTAAGATTGCGGAGCATTTCAGACTTGGCGTGCGAGAGCCACTGCTATGATTAGGCGTGACTTATCTATCTTATGTCTTCAGGAGAGTCTCATATCTGCTGAGATTGTTCAAAAGGTCTGAAAATAATTAAGTGCTGATATACCATAGTGTTCACAATAACTCAGACCACAGTGCATCAAGCTGCAAGGTAGTATGCACGAGTATACTTCCTGAGTCTCCCAGATTGCACGACAAGCAATGAGCTACAGACTTCCAAACCTTGCCACAGATCTATAAGAGGCTGAAGTGAGGGCTCCAGAGGAGAGAGGACACACACAGACAGACCAACCTGGTCCCCTCAAAGTACCACCCTCGCTACTGAGAGTGATAAACGCGTGCCTGTAGCGATTGGTACACGAGAGAGAAAATGGCGAGAGAGGAGATAAGAGAGGGGAGAGCCATATAGACTCAGAGGACATGAGAAAGGAACTGTGAACGATTATCCCTGCCCAGAATAGTCCAACCATGCCATAGCACACTGCACAGTTACATTCAGAATATCGCATGAGTGGCCTCACGCTCTAGTTATTTGTACTTCCGACAACAATAGCGCTTCACCATTTGTTAACTATGTAGATAAAGTTCAAACCACTCCATCAGTTGCATCTCGATTCCTTGTGTCTTTCATGATAGTTATCGCTATCTTAGAATACTTTGTGACTAAATACTCTTTCCATCTCCTTTATAGTTTTAGTTTCAATAATCTGAGGCTAATCCTAACAAGCGCGCTCATTAAGTAAGGCCTCTCCTCAGACTCATTTCATAGTGACAGGATATCAACGTAAACTTTAACCTTCGCTTCCTATTGTTTTACAGGAATGAAGTCTTCTGAGGTCTCTGGAGACCTGTGTTCCACAGCAATCAAAATCTTCCAAGTCCGAAATCCTAGTAGTCCATGTGTTATTCTTCTTTAGCAACAAGAATATTAATAAATCCTCAGCTGTACGAGAGACTCAAATGCCTTTTCTAGTTTGCATACAGTGTGTATATTCTCTAGCTTTCCCATTTTGCAATAGCTATGCATCGCAATTTGACCATTCACATAAGTCAGCATAGAACATGAACGGTATTCTTTGAGCTTTTGCGTTATTTTGAGATAGTAGAAGATAAGAAGCTCAAATGATCATGTATTTATTACCCTGATCAGTATACAAATGTAGACATTAGGAATGTAAACTGGCATTAGACGAAAAGATGTTGTCTAGTCGTCCGTGATAGTCGGAGCGAGATAGACTATGGAATAGTAGGCCCAGACCTAACCATTATGCACTAAGTGCGCCCTTTACGCAGAGCTCTCAGTCGGATAAGTGAATCTACTACTAACTCTGTATGGCTTGCATATATCTTTCTGTCATGATAGAACGATGTAGATCTATATACTATCGAAGAAGGACTCCCGTTCTATAGTGCACAGGAAAGAAAATATCACCTAACGCTATTCGCTGTGTCGAATGCTCCTCTACCACTTTCGACCTGTGCGCTTAGTTGGTAGACTTCTCATAGTCACTAGCTGCACTTTCTTGGGATCTGATGTGTAGTGACTACTGCTCCTGGAGACACTCTTCATTACTGCTGCTGCACCCATCCTCATTCTAGTCCGACTCCTAACTTTTGCTTTATTCCAACTCAGCTTCCCAAGTTAGTTGTCAATGCCAGGCTCTATCTCTGAGGATATCTCATCCATCTCTTAATTCCTTTCTTTCATTCTATCTCTTTCTTCTCTATTTTTCCTTCTTTCGTTTTCTATTGCCAATTTTCTCCTCTTCATCGCCAATTTCCCTCAGAAGCTGTCTCTCTTTTTTCATAACTTAACAGCATCATCTCTATCCTCTTCCTCCTTCCTTCTTTCATTTCCCTTCTTCTAGATCTTCAATCCTAATTCTCCCCTGCATCTTTTAGTTCATTCCTCTCCAGTCCCTCCCCAGTCTACCCTCCTCTTCTGTTGCTTCCTCCTCCTCTCTCTCCCTCCCCTCACGCCTCTATCTTCCTTCCTCCATGTTACTCCTCTTAACTTCTCTCCAGTGATCCAGTTATTATATACCCCAATTAACCTACCAATCCTCCTCTCGCCAGCATCCACAAGGCACCCAGGACTTCTGAATTCCCTCTACAGGTCAAAAGGACCAGACAGACTTTCCTTTCGGCCCTAGTGACTCTTCAGCTTTCTTCTCCTCACTCCATCACTAATCCGTTCCAATCGCGATACTGGCTACGAGCGCAAGTATCGCTGTCACATTCAAGCGTACCTTCAACTTTGGATCGCGTTTAGCCTTTCTTACCAAAAAGTGGTGAATTTATGTTCTTAAAATTAACAATTCCGTGAGAAGCTGGGATTACGGGATAAAGAAGTTAGAGTCAGTAATTGTTAGTGTAAAGCTGTTAGTAAAAAGAAGGTCTCCCCAACTTCTTAAATTTGCACAAGAAATAAAAGCTATCGCCGAAGCCTGACCATATGAGACAGACGTTGTTTCGCTCTGTATTCAAAGATCGTTGACCTTGCTGCTTTGTAGTCGGTCATAATCCCTCAGATAAAACACTTAGATTCTTGAAGCAACCACCGTCAAGAAAGATCATTTCCTTTAGGAACCAGCGTCAATGCATATATAAATATATTTGTGGGTGAGTACAAATAATATATAGCTAACAATATCCCCAGCCAAAGACTTCTTTTTTTCACTGTCTATTTTACTTTTATCAATATTTCATTCCAATGTCTACACTCCTCAGCCACGGACTCTCCCTTCCGTCTCTTCCACTCCATGCCCTTCCCTCTTCTCTACTTATCCAAGCGTCTCAGCACCTCCACGCCCCTGATTGCCCACATCCATGCGCAGGGTCATAGAGCCGCGGCGCCCGAAAGTCGACTGATGATGATACACTCCTGGAGTTCATGAGGCTGTTATCTGTAAAGCAATCGCAGTATAGATACTATCAGTCCGTAGTGTACATTTGGGTCCCCCAAAGAAGTGCCACTCAACGCAGTGCACGACATCCGCCTCCCAAGACAGATGCACAAGCCGTCACAAGTGCGCAATAACAGACACCACCATGTGTATTCAGGATACACCAACCTCATGAAATGAGACAATACTCAGGGACCACAAAGTACACATGCTGTTCTTAGAAGCCTCCAAAACAGAATGCCACAAATCAACTGTTTCAACACTATTCAGAGGCCTGCATCCAGTTAGACCGGCCCTCAGCCTATGGTCACTAGATTCACTCGTGAATTTCCATTCATTGTGCTATGTTGTCCCTGGCTTTATCAACCTTTGGTTACTCCCAATTCAAACAATTCTCCAACTATTATACATAGCCCTGCTGCCTCTTTCTCCCCTTATATTAAGACCTTCCCCGGAGACTAACCACCTCCAGGAGACACCTTCCTTAGCTGTGGAATCTCCTGCAATCTGAGGGAATCCATTACTCATCCTGTTTTCCTGTTGCAAAGTGAGAAAATGATCTGCATACTGACTTTTAAGAGCCCTCAGTTTCGTTCTCCATTCCTGTCCCAAGATCTCAAGCGTCAGTTGCACATCCTAAGTCGAGTACTTTCGGATCACTTATATTTTCTCATTCCACAGATCTTCCCTTATTACTTAAAGTCAAACCAAGCTGCCTTAAGCCCGATCCCAATTGACACTTTATCAGAAAAGGCTCTGCTTCGACACTTTCGAGAACCAAGTGATTAAGCTTTTGTGATCATTGAGAGCTCGGTTACCCTACCCAAATTCATCATTTTGTCTTCTGCCAACACATTCTGCACAATCACAGACCTTTAGTCTATATAGACAAGATCTACACGTACCTTAGTGTGTGCTCGCATCACAATGAGCTCTCTAAAAAGGATAGCGATAGCCAAGGATATAACAGGAGGCTTATTTTACTACGAAGGAACTTTCTCCCATTATCTTTGAAACCCTGTGGATAGTGAAAGTGTCGAATTTTGCTTATCCGCTCCTCATGTAGCTTATGGTTCTATTATGATCGCCTGGCACCCATATGCACCTTACCTACAAAAGACACAACGTGCAAGTAGAGACTTTATTCTCTTCGCTCGGACCTGGGATATCTACCAGTTAATACCCAAAGCTTTATTTAGACCCAGCAAACGGTAGTCTCTTCCCTATCTATCTCTTGTTCGCCATAGGGCAACACTTCAGTCTCCGTGCCCTTGACGAAAGACCCTTGAACTACTCCAGCCTACTTTGTGTCACAACACAAACTGCAATACTGGAATAAGAAAACCATATTGCACGTAGACCACCATAAAGCAAATTAACCAGCGAGTTTTCCTTATTCAACAAAGACCATAGGCATTGCGTAATTATCATCCATATACCTCCCTAGGCAGGCCTCAGGCTAGAACTGGCAATCACAAAGCTCAGGAGTTGGATAATCAGAGACATCCACAGTCAACGATCTTCGCTCTGTCACTCTCACCTCTCCTCGCTATCACGTCAAGTTGCGTAGTTCAGGCATAGAGCAGGCGCAATGATTCGCTTTAAAGGTATGTCGGCCGATACGAGGGATGCGATTCATCAAGTAGTGAGGGACCCTAGCACTAAGCAGCTGTGGAACGCGTAATCAGGTTAATATAATGTTCCTTTTACAAAGATTGAAAATTCACTATACACTTCTTCCAGTCCGCTACACCCCGTGCTCATAATTTTGCTTCTGTAAAAAGTTATAGCCATTGAGGAATGGAATCTTCATTAAATTTAGGCTTCGCAGTCCTGACTCGATCCCAGCGCCTCAGTCAGGAAGGATCCAATATTAGTACAGAATAGTCTCAACCCTCAGTAAATTTCTCCCCACTGTCTTAACTAGTGTAGCAAAAGAATTGTAGTAATGAATGTACAGTATACACAGATAACCTAGCATGTTCTCACTTTGGCAGTAAGTTCACAGCAAGAGTGTTCAATACACAAAAATGAGGCACACATATCCTAAAGGAACCAAACATTAGAGGCTAGAACACCTCAGCTTTAAAAGACCACTCTACACTTCAACTGACAGATCACTTCAGATCCGCTACGAATGTCCAATCGTAACTGCATGTGATCTAAACAAATGAGCGTGAAAAAGCTATAGCTAATTCTATTCTACAAAACACGAAATCAGGTATGATCTATCTATAAAAGGACTGCCAAATTAAAACTGTGCCCCACCCTTTCTCCTAATAAACATTTAAAAAGATACTTCCATGTATCCAGCACTTGAAAATGAGAGTCAAGACATCTGGTTGGAGGTGGTAGTTTAGGTAGGTGCAAACTCTCTGTGCATACCCTGGACAAGGAGAAAGGAATGAAAGAACATTCAAAGCACCCTCAGCCAAATAGGAATCAGTGGGAGATTCTGGGTGGCATTCAATGGGACTCCCACAGGCTGGGATCAAAGACTGAGAGCCTTTTATTTTTCCTCATTTGAAACTTTTCAACCAAATTGACAGGGTAGGGAGAACAATGTGTTCAACTGAAGGAAAAAATTATTTACTATTCTTAGCTGCTTAGTGTCTAGGGTCCCCCTCACTACTATGCTCCAATCCAGAACAAAGATTAGCCAGCCTCCGAACTCATCTGTGGAAGGCTGAAGGAAGTCCTTGAAGATGTCTTTATCCTGTTCCCCAGAACCTGGGACTATATGTCTCCATGAATAGGGTCTTTGAAAACCAGATAAAATTAAGGATCTGACACAATGTCTGTGTATTACCTGGGTAGACCAGTGTCATCAGAAAGGCCTTTATAAGGAGGTCCCAAGGGGAATCAGAGAAGCAGGGAGCATGTGCTGATCCAAATGGAGAGGTAACCACAGAGGGAAAAATGCTACTCAGTTGGCCTTGAAGATAGCCCAAAGGACCATAAACCATAAGTCAAAGGAACAAATGTGACCCTAGGACTTCCAGGAGTATAACTCTTCATCACCTTCACTTCAAACTTCCCAACTCTAGACTGAAGTGGATTTGTGTGTTAGGCCATTAAGTTTGTAGTAACAGCCATTCATAGGAAGCTTTGTTCCTGCTTGTCAGCCTCCATTTCTCTTTCTGAGACTGCTTCTTCCTATGGTATAGAGAAGTTCTTGAAGAATAAATAACACAATCTGCTCTGACCATCTTCCAAGCCCTGATTGATGAGAGACAGTGGGTATAATTCCAACTCTTTTTCCCTTGAATGAAACACAGTGTAATATGGATTCTACATGGGTTCTCCAGGTTCTCCAGGTTCTGCCAGAGGGTTAAGCACCAAGCACTCAGTGTAGCATCTGAATGGGTTAGGCACCTGTTACTGGCTGGATTCACTCTTCTCTTGCGTTTTCAACATTTTCCAGGTATTTTCTGGGATCACCTCTCAAATGTTTTGCTTGTACTTGGATTCCTCTCTTGGTGCATTCTTTGGGGACCCAAAATGAAACAGTTCATAAATACTGCGTTGCTTTACAGATACAC
Organism: Peromyscus leucopus; assembly: GCF_004664715.2. NCBI lineage: Eukaryota > Metazoa > Chordata > Mammalia > Rodentia > Cricetidae > Peromyscus > Peromyscus leucopus. The sequence goes on from NC_051066.1 coordinate 115,580,589, forward strand.
AGCCACTCACCTGAATCAAGTGATTCATCAAGACTTGCCAGGCAATCCTATGCTACTGCATGAACCTTAAATAGAGAAAGACAAGATGTAAGGCGTTGAACTGAGAAGTGTTTATTAGGTTTGCCCATCTCTGCTGCCCAGTATTCTCACAGTCCCTGTGAGCCTTCCAATGAACCATGTGCTCTCAAATTGGCAAATTTCTTCCTATAACCAAAAGGGAAGGAAGGAAGGAAGGAAGGAAGGAAGGAAGGAAGGAAGGAAGGAAGGAAGGAGGGAGGGAGGGAGGGAGGAGGAGGGAGGGAGGAGGAAGGAAGGAAGGAAGGAAGGAAGGAAGGAAGGAAGGAAGGAAGGAAGGAAGGAAGGAAGGAAGGATACTTTTTGAAAAGCATGGAGGAAATTGCCCTGAAAGTAGAATTGCAGAAAAATCAGACTTGACACCTGGGAGCAGTGGCTAAACACAGCTAGGCAGTAGGTTCAGATAGGAGGCTCCAGGGCATCTCTCCATCCCATCCCCTCCCTGATGGATTAACCCTGCCACAGTACAAAGGGAGGTTCATGTAGGTGGATTTTTCTTTCCTGCCTGACAGTTCTCAAATAACTAACACAGAGAGAAGCAATATGGGCAAGCCATACTGAGAAACAATACTAAGTCATTTGGCTATCTCTAATCTAATTGCTATCTCTAATCCAGACTCCACCCTCCTTCTTCCCAGCATCCTCCTAGTCTGGCTCTTCCACTCAATCTCTTCCTGCCCAGCTATAGACCAGTCAGTTCTTTATTAACCAGTGAGAGTAATACATATTCACAGTATACTGAAGGATTATTCAACAGCAGGTCCATATGATCCTTTTGTAAAAATCAACTGACCTAGGAATTTGGGACTTGGAAGAATTATTTGAAGAAAAGCAGAGACCCAGAAGACCTTCATTCCCTGTAAAACAATAGGAAGCAAAGGGTTAAAGTTTCCTGATAAACTGTCACCTAGTAGTTGATGTATTAAAGGCTTGGTTAACAGCTGAAGAAGCTTCAGAAAAGCAATTGGATCATAAGGGTTCTGACTTCATCAATGGTTCACAATGTGAAGGTATTGTTGGGAAGTAACAAAAACTAGGAGGTAGGATCTCATTGGAGAATGAAAATTATTGAGTTCTGCCTTTGAAATTCTCTCTTCCTCCTTTTCTCCTCCTCCCTTCCTCTCCCCCTCCCTTTCTCCTCCTCCTTTTCTCTCTCTGTCCCATCCTACACCTTTTCCCTCTCTCTCCTTACTCCATTTCTCTCTGTCTCCCTCTCTTCCACTTCCTCCCTCCTTTTTGACTGCCATGACGTGAGCAGCTTTGCCCTGCTGTTTCCTGCCATCCTGATGTTGTACCTCACCATGTCTAGAACCAACAAACTGAAAATATGAGCTAAAGTAGAGCCCCAGAAGCTATTGTCTTAGGTATTTAGTCACAGCAATAAAGGGATAACTTGTATAGATGAGAACTCCTTCCTCTTTCGATGAACTCAGCTCAGAACTTACAGAGCTTGAGCAGTAGTATCAGGAAAATAACAGAGGAATCAGCATCCTTATTATCCTCAGGAAGTCTGCATAGGTTCACTTGATGGCTAATGAGTGACTGTGACATATGTTGAAATAATAAGAGTAATTCTTAGGTTCTAGAGACCTGGCTTCTAATTCTTCCACTGCTGTAACCATAGACTAATATCTCACTTCCACTGCTCTCTAATCCCTTTAGATGTAAAATAACTTGGCAATGCAATCATTCCATGACTTTATGACTAGAGAATAATGTCAGTTTTGAATGACGAGGTGCCAGTCAACTTGTTGTGACTAATTGCCATGCCAAAGCAACTAAATAAACAGCCTGTTTGGTTACCTCCTCATCACAGTCTCAGCAACCTAGAGATTCAAAAACAGACATCTAAATTCTCTTTTCTCTGTATGAAATAGCGGCCTGAGGAACAGGTGTGCGGGCCTAGCTTAATTGTAAGTAGCTATAAATTTGAGTGCCAGTAGAGGAACTGGCTTGGAAAAAAAAGAAAAGAAAAAAGTCAAAAGAACAACTTATTCCTCATTTGGTATAAAATGAAAATATCTGTTCCCTCCAGAATGTGAAGGCATTTGGTTTCTTAAAGCTGCTTTAAAAGAAATATGTTCATTTGGGGGATACTTAAGCTTACTGTTTTTCATAAAAGTGCTATTTCTTAAGAGTATCTAAATCCCCTAATCTGCAGAGTGAATTCATTTTGCTAACATTTGAAGCACTCACTGCACCCCAGACACAGGTAAGCACTGGGAAAACAAGCCATAGAACACACAACCCATGTTATTTAAAAACTCATAATTATTCCTTTAATTTACACCTACATTTTGGAATCCCACTGTGTGTTAGAAACAGAGAAGGTCATTGGAGAAACAAGAGTAAAGCAGGGGTAAGCCAGGACCATTCTTCGCCTTCAAGCAGCTTCCACGCTAGGGGACGGGAGAGTGGGCAACAATGGGCTGTTCCGTTGCCATCCAGGAACAGGTTTATACATGCCAGAACTGACATTCAGAGGGAACCAACACCACGTAGAAGGGAGCTCCCATCCATCCTGGCCTGGAGGTCTGTGACTATACAGTCCAGCAAGCCTAACAGTGGGCCATGCTGAACACCAATGTACCTTTCCCTCTGTGCAAAGCAGATGTGGCCCTCCTTCACTGCACTGGGGACTTAAGGTGGCAATGGGCACTATTTCCATCTGAGTGTGACGGGATCTTTGGTTTGATCACCAAAAATTTACATAGAAGAGTGAGTTCCTAGCACAGAGTATGCCCTCAATAAGTTTTAGGTGAATAAGTTAACCATCAAGATCTCCAATCACTGGTCTTTAAAATGGACTTCTGCACTCCCTTACACTATCCATTAAAAAAAAAGGTTTTACCTTCACAGCTTGGACTACTAATGAGAACCATTTTTTAAAAAATGCTGGAAAACAGATATGTGTCTGTATTTTTTTTTTCTTTTTAACTAAAAAAAAAAGACTTTTCCAAGGCTCTAATGGCAGATGTTTCTCCAAGCATGACAATCAAGCTGGGCTGCCACAGTGGCTATGGAGAGTCTCCTTTCTCTCTAGAACAGCCAGGGTCTACAAAAAGCAACAGGCTAATTGAATGCTTGGCCCAGCCCTAATTGCAGTGTTTGGTCTCTCTCTACCATGGAGCAGAGCTCTGAAGGCCAATTTGCAGGCTGCTGCTTGGGGTCAGGTGTGAGGCTTTTCTGCCAGGAGCAGTGCTCAGAAATAATTTGGGACCTGACTCCGTTCTGATTCTGTCCTGATTCTCTGTCTGCCAGGATGCCAGCCCTGTGCAGAGGGCTCTGAGGGGAGCTGCTAACAAGCCCCTCTCACTGCAGGCGCTCCATCGCCTTCAGTCCACTGCTATGCTGTGCTTTCTTTCCAATGTCTTGGGGTCCTCGAAGCAGCAGCAGCAGCAGCATGATAGAAACCAGAGAAAGGGTAGAGGTTTCTGTGAGCATGTGTGGAGAAAGCAGCCAGGGCTTGGAGTTTCCAAGTATGAGAAGGGATGAAATGGATCCGGCAATCAGCAGGAGCCTAGCCTGGCTGGATTCCTGCAACTCACATAGAGGCCAAAAACATAATGTCAGATACTGCCACTTCTTTTTATAGCTACATAAATTTTTTATTTTATTTTTAATTCATTTTAGTTATCCAGCATGTGTCTATATATCCATTTAATAATTGATTTTGATACCATTATTTTTCCAAAGAGATAAAAACAAAACAGATATTCAGATACTTCCAACACGCTGTGGAATAATCCTTTGTACACTGTAAAGATTTGTCAGTCAAATTGGTTTAATTGATTGGCTGGCAGCCAGGCAGGAATTATAGGTGGGACAACCAAACTAGAAAAATGATGAGAAGAAGAAGGGTGGAGTCGGGAGAGGCCAGCCAGTTGCCAAGAAAGCAAAACATGTACAAAATGAGGTAACAATTCATGAGCCACTTGGCAAGGCAAAGATAAGAAATATGGTTTAATTTAAATTTAAGAGTTAGTTAGTAACAAGCCTGAGCTATTGGCAGAACATTTCTAAATTATATTAAGTCTCCTAGTCAGTTGTTTGGGAAGTGGCTGCCAATTATCTGAGAACAGGAGGTCAGGACAGGAAAACTCTGCCTAAACCAACATCTGTAGAATGCTATAGAATCCAGCTTCTGTTCAATAACTGAAGAAATGTCTGCTGCAAGGCTGCTTATTATTCATAGGTGATGATAAAGACTAATGGGCATTGTGGTTTTCAGAGTTTGCAAGGCACTGTCTCACACATGGTCTTATTTTATTCTCATAGCAGCCCTAAGAAGTAAAGAATCATTATCACTATCATCTCTTCTTGCAGGCGCTAAGATTGATAATTTAAAAATGGGACCTCATGAAACTGAAAAGCTTCTGTAAGGCAAAGGACATGATCATTAGGACAAAATGGGAGACTACAGACTGGGGAAAAAATTTCAACAACTCCACATCCAATAGGGGGCTAGAATCCAAAATATATGAAGAACTCAAGAAACTAGACAGCAACAAACCAAATAATCCAATTTAAAAATGGGGTCCAGATCAAAAAAGAGAATTCTTAATAGAGGAATCTCAAATGGCCGAGAAACACATGAAGAAATGTTCAACATCCTTAGCCATCAGGGAAAGGCAAATCAAAACTACTTTGAGATTCCATCTTAACACCGTCCAGAATGGCTAATATCAAAAACACAAATGACAGCTCATACTCATGAGGGTGTGGAGCAAAGAGAGCACTCTTTGATTGCTGGTGGGAGTGCAAACTTGTACAACCACTATGGAAACCAATATGGCAGTTCCTCAGAAAAACTGGGAACTGATAAACCACAAAATCCAATTATACCATTCTTGGACATTTACTCAAAGGATGCTCAATCATATTACACAGACACTTGCTCAACTATGTTCATAGCGGCTTTATTTATAGTGGCCAGAAACTGGAAACAACCCACATGTCCCTCAACCGAAGAATGAATTTTCAAAATGTGGTATGTTTACACAATGGAGTATTAGTCACCTATTAGGGGGAAAAAAATGACACCATGACATTTACAGGAAAATAAATGGAACTAGAAAAAATCATCCTCAGTGACATAGCCCAGACCCAGAAAGACAAATGTGATAAATACTCACTTATAAGTGGTTATAAGTGTAAAGTAACGGATAATCTTGATACAATCCACAGACCCTGAGAGGCTAAGTAGTAAGCAAGGCTCATGGAGGAACACATGGATCTCCCTGGAAAGGGGAAGTAGACTAGATTTTATGGATGGACTGGGGACAGATGGGGTTGGGAACAGGAGGATTCAGGTTGAGGAGGAAGGAGAGAGTATGGGGAGAGATGACTGGAATAGATGGGCATTTATGGGATAATGTGGAAACGTAGTACAGTGGAAACTTTATGAACTCTATGAGGGTGACCCTAGTGAGGACTCCTAGTGATGGGGGGTATGGAGCCTGAACCACCCATCTTCTGTAACCAGGCCAGGCTTCCAGTGGTGGGACTGGGACAACAACCCAGCCACAAAACCATCAACCCACCTGTCCTGCCTGCAAGATGTGATGGGGCAATGGTGGTTCAGAGCTCACATGTGTGTGTGATCAACCAATGACTGCTCTAACTTGAGGCCCAAACCAAAAGAGGGATGCCCATGCCTAGGAACTGGAAGCTGGATGGCTCTAACTAGGATAGATCCAAACAAGACTGACAAGAAAAAAAAAAGTCAATGAAACAGTTCTTATTCTGCTATACTCGAAAATCAGTGCCTAGACCAATCATCATCAAAGAGGCTTCCTCCAACAACTGATAGGAGCAGATGCAGAGACCAACAGCCAAACATTAGGAGGGGATTAGGGAGGTGAAAGAAGGATTGAAGCTGAGGTAAGAAAATGCGGGCCATAAAATAAAATAAAAAAGGACTGAAGGAGCCAAAGGGGTCAAAAACACCAGGAGAAAATGGCGCACAGAATCAACTAAGCAGGGATCAAAGGGCTCACAGAGAGAGACTAAACCAGCAGTCATGGAGCCTGCATGATTCTGCACCAGGCCGTCTGCATAGATGCTGTTGCTGTTCAGCTTGGGGTTTTGCAGGACTCCTAACAGTAAGAGTGAAGGTGTCTCTGATGCTTTTGCTTAGTCGTGGGACTGTTTTCCACTTTTTGGGTTGCCTTGTCCGGCCTTAATATGAGAGGGTTTACAGCTAGTCTCATTGCATCTTGTTATGCCATGGTCAGTTGGTATCACTGAGGGGCCTGCTCTTTTCTGAAGGGACATGGAGGAGCAATAGATCTAAAATTCTCCCATGAACGACATCCATCAGCCTCTTCAGGCAAGGTGTGTTAGGAGTATGTCACAGTGATTTTTCAAATTGGCAGCTGCTAACCTGAAGACCAAGAGAGATAAGAAGAGAGACATCAATTGACGCAAAGGACACCTAATTTGCAACCATAGGCTTAGGCTAAATGGCAGAGCTTACCTAATGACTTTGGGCACATCACTGAAATGCTCCTGCCCTGTGTGTATTGTCAGTTCTTCAGTCCTACAAAGCTCCTAGCCAGATGCTGGAGAGAGACATGCTCCTGCACTCAAAGCTGAAGACATTTGTGGCAGCCCTGAGCAAGGCTGCCAAGGGTATCTAGGAAGGGATGTGAGGAGTGTGCAAGGCCCCTCCTCTTCATAAAGAAGATGGAAGACTTTTGCTATAGGAAAAAAGACAATCAGGAACTAGAGAATCCATGAAATAGTTTTAGATACATGGAAATTTTAGTTCTGAAAAAATAAATTAGAAATTTCCAGAAAAGTAAGAAGTGTAGAAATTTGGCGGAGGGGTTGCTTGTTCGTTTCCCTGGTTTGGTTTGTATTTTGGTTTTGGTTTTAGTTTTTATGTGCTCAGGTTTGAGCCCAGGACCTTACACAGCAAATTGCTACTCAGTTATGTCCTCAGTCCTCTTTTCACATATTAAATTTTTAGACAGTGTCACTGATTTACCTGGGATGTCCTGTCTTGAACTCAATATGCAGCCGAGGCTGACCTCAGACTTGTGTTCCACGCCCTCCTCAGCCCCCAAGTAGCTAGTATTGCAGGCCCGTACACCAACCCAGAATTTGTTTGTCTTAATGAACAGGATTATTTTGAGGTAATACCAAATGGTAACTTTGTTCAAGAAATAAATAGTTGGCTTTTTAGATCCAAGTGTTTTTACATCCATAGATTCAAATCCCATAGATTAGGGAAAAAATGTGTCTGCCCTGAACCCAGGCCGACTGTTTCTTGTCATTACTCCCTCATATCTATTCACACAGAGTTTACACTGCATCAGATGTTATAAGTAACCTAGGGATGATTTGACACACCTGGGAAGATATTCATGGGTTCTGTGCAAATACCACATCATTTTATGTAAGTGACTTGAACATTCTTGGATTTTAGTATCTGCAAGAAATCCTGAGGGATGATTGTTTGATTTAAGCATGTTGTTAAGTTGATGGATGAATACAGATACATTGAAGGCAGGGGATTCCTGTTTAAAGAAAAAAGTAAAAAGCCCAAGAGTAAAGGGCCAGAGGTGCAGCCTAACTTACTCCTCAACGCATCTGGGACCAGAAGAAAATGCTCTCTCCATCCTTCAAGTGGCCTCTTTGTCAGCAGATTCATTCTTTTCAAAGAAGGGGTCCTGGGGGAGCAGGGGTTTAGAGCCTGAAGTACTCCTGCTCATCCTGTATCTTCCCAGGAGCATCTCACCCATGTCCCAGATACTTGGTGGAACACAGTTTGAAATTTTTCACAAATACCCAAAATGGGCTCTGTGTTGGTAAAAATATCTTCAAAGTTTGTTTTACGCTTCTTTTCTCTAATCTTATTTTTAAATAATAGTATATTCTCTGAAATAAAAATCATTAATAGCCATTTGAGAGTCTTTGCATTTTAGAAATGTATAGGAATTTATAGGTGGTCAGACATTTAGCTGAAATTCTCAAGAAGCATAAATCTCTCACAAAAGAAAGTTAAAGTCTAGCAATAATTAAATTGAGGTGTCTATATAATATGACATCTTTGGCCATTAGATAAGTGGTGACAGGTATATGTGTTGGCTAGTTTTATGTTAACTTGACACAAGCCAGAGTCCTTTGGAAAGAAAAACCACAACAGAGAAAATACCTGCATAACATTGCCCTATAGACAAGCCTGCAGGGGCTCCTCTTATCAGTGGTTGATGTGGGAGGGCCTAATGGGTGGTGCCTCCCCAGGGCAGATGGTCCTGGGATACATAGAAATGCAAACTGAGCAAACCATGGGAAGCAAGCAGTGTTCCTCCACAGCTTCTGCTTCAGGTCCTGCTTCAAGGTTCCTGACTTGAATTCCTGCCCTGACTTCCCTTCATGAAGGACTATGATGGTGACATGAACGCTGAAATAAACCTTTCCCTCCTGTAGATGTTTGTGTGTTCCTTTAGTTTCTGTCATGGTGTTTATCACAGAAATAGAAGCCTAATTGAGATGGTATCTGTGATTTTTTAAAAAATCAACATTTAAATGAGGAAAGAAAATTAAAGCTGCACTTTGTGGTATTAGCCAATGTGGCAATTAATGTGTCAAGCTGACTGTCCCTTGGGTCTCCATATATGAGATTCAACATTAATTTTTATGTTTCCACAAGAGGTTAACATTTGAATGGGTAGAATGAACAAAACTGGCAGTTCTTGCCACCATGGAGATCTGATGAATGCCTAAACAGCAAAACAGGGAAGAGGATGGACCTGCCCTGTGACTGCTTGACCTGGCAAATAGGCTCATCTTGCTCTACTCTTTTTAATTTTTTTTATTTAAGAAAATTTTTTATTCATTTTACATATCAACCACAGATCTCACTCTCATCCCTCCTCCCACCCCCCTCAGCCTCACTCACCTCCCATCCCCTCCTCCAAAAGGGTAAAGGCTCCCATGGGGAGTCAGCAAAGCGTGGTACATTCAGTTGAGGCAGGACCAAGGCCCTCCCCGCTGCATCAAGGCTCACTTGCTCTACTATTGATCCTTTTGAAAGTAGATGAACTCCAGGCTGTAAAACCTCTTGAGCTTTTTTCTCAATACATATAAGAGAATGAACTGTGAGATCAAATTTGATGAAGAAAGATGGATTTATTAGTTTGGCTAAAAATGGAAGAAAAGGTAAAAAAGATTCTATGATGGTTTGAAAGAAAAGGGAGCAGCACTATTAGAGGGTGTGACCTTATTGGAGGAAGTGTGTCACTATGGGACAGGCTTTGAGGTCTCTTTTACTCAAGCTTCCCACAGTGTGACTCTCAATCAACTTCCTGTTGCCTGAAAGATGTATGACTCTCAGCTATTCCTCCAGTACCATGTCTGCCTACATGCCACTATGGTCCCCATCATGATGATAATGGACAGAACTTCTGAAACTATGAGTCACTCCAATTAAATGTTTTACTTTTTAAGAGTTGCCATGGCCATGTTGTCTTTTCACAGCAATAGGAAACCCAAACTAAGATAGAAGTCTAATTTCATTCCACTATGCCTGTGGCAGTCATAATTTACAGAAAAGCTAGAGACAAAAGCAAGGAGATGAGTAGATTGAGCTGTGAGACAGTTCATCAGTCCTTTACTGAGACAGGGCAACTCCACCCAAGTCTGTCCCTGGCTTTTGTTCGTTTTAAACAGCAGATCATGGAACTTCTTAGCCTCCATAACCATATGAGCCAGTATCTTATCCATGTAAAAACATAAGATCTTACCACAGAGAATAAAAAAATATGTTATTCTGGAGCCCAGGAATGGAAAGAAGTCTCAGTCAGTAAAGTGCTTGCTGCCCAAGCATGAATACCTGAGTTAATCCCCAGCATTCACCTAAAAGCCAGATACAGTGACTGTAATCATGGTACTGGTGAAGCAGAGAAAAGAAGATCTTTGGTCTTTGGCTGAGAAATCTAAGCAAATTTGCAGGCTCCTGGTTTGGTGGGAGATGCTATCTTAAAAAATAAAGTAGGCAGCAATTGAGAAACATACCCTTCTCTCTCTCTCTCTCTCTCTCTCTCTCTCTCTCTCTCTCTCTCTCTCTCTCTCTCTCTCTGCCTATCTCTATCTCTATCTCTCTCTCAGCAGTCATTGATGTCCTCTTGAGAACTGCCTCTTCAGATCATTAGCCCATTTATAGATTGGCAGATTTGTCTTGTTTCTTCTCTCACAGGGATGCCATAAATGGCTGTCACTGTGTTCATATTTTAGAATCTTTCCTAATCTATAAGAAGTCAAATCACTTCTTCACTTCATCAACAGAGGAAGGAGATACAGATCTGGTGGACTAAAAGTAATTAGATAGCATAGAGGAGGACTCACAGCCTGCTGACCAATGATGTTATATGAACGTAAGATCAAACTTTTATACTCTAGGCAAGAGAAGTATAGCAGTTAGAGAGCTCTGGTGGCCTGTGTCCAAAATCCAGTCCTTTCACTCACTCTGTCTCCCACATCAAAGACCACCGAGGCATCTTAACCACACATAAACTTGGTTTCCTTGCCTATAAAACTGAAGTCTGGGAGAATACTATCTATCTTGGTTTATGTGTTAGGAGGAATGTACGCTGGAGGATTGGGGGCTTCAGTGGCAGAGCACTAGTGTAGCAAGTGTGTGAGAAGCCCTATGTTTGATTCCCAGAACACACATACACACACACACACACACACACAGAGAGAGAGAGACAGAGAGAGAGAGAGACAGAGAGAGAGAGAGAGAGTTGAGGGAGGACAAAGAAAGAGAAAGGATGATAGACAAGGGTAAGACAAAATATATGTAAAGCTCTTTTGCATAGAGCCTAGCACATATCAGAAACTCTACAATGATAATAGTCTCATTACATAAAACAAAACTAAATATTACAATTTTTCCCTTACAGTAAGCAGTGGAAAGACTGAGACAAGAACAAGCAAGGAGGTAGGTCAGGATCTTTCAGGGCAAAACCCTCCTTGTCCAAAACATGCTCAGCCTACTCTCCTATATGACTCTGTGGTTATGGTGGCCAGAGGCTGCAGATGTTGCTACCTAGCATGGTTTGAGAGCTCCTTTGTGCTAGAAGGATTTCTTGTACTATAAGCCCACCTCCCCCAAGTAGATAGAAGTCAGAATTTACTTAATAACTTTTCCAGTCTTCCTTGTAACTAAGAACATATGCCTTCATCTTTCCCAGTTACATACTTCCTCTTGGATTTACAGAAGAAAGTAGTCACCATATGAAATCTGTTCTCCACTGTTGCACAGAGAGCGAATCCCAGAAGTAGGGCAGTCATCCGAACTGTGTGAATAACATCTCACATTGAGCACCTTGATAAAACTGTGTAGTTGATGCCTGATAATCGTGGCTGGAAGGACTTCAGTCTTTCTCAGAGTTGCTAGTGGTGACATTTAGGCATCCATCCTGGCTGCATGGGCTCTGTGCCTAATTTTCCTGCCCTCTAAAATGCTATGAATTATCTAATACATTGGCATGTTTATTCTGTTATTTAGCTAGTATGGTGGAGTCTGTTATTTGTAGTTGAAAACACTGCCAGTTCCCTGCACACAAGATCCTCACTCCATCAGTGTTCAGAAATCTAGAGCTTGGAAAATACTTGTGGGGCAAGAGAATGTTCATAAGAATATGTACAAAAAGGAACAAAAGGAGTTTAATGTGTTCAAAGAATCAAAGTTGCAAAATGATAATGCATTACTTAAAAGTGCTCCATTTTGGAAAATGGCTAATACAAAATTTAGAAAGGACAAACTTTTTTGCTCAAGATGAAATTTGTTCTTTCCTTTAGCACGTGTTATTTCATCAAACTGACTTCAATTTACCAGAATATGATTAATCAAGTTCCACATACTTGTGGATCTTATTCACAAAACCTGCATTTAAATAACACCATGTTAGGCTAGAGGGTATTATCAACTACTTACAGCTTACACTATAAGTCATAGAATAAAGACATAAACAGGGTGGGTGGAAAAGTGTCTCTTGTTAAAAGCACAATAAAATAAAATAATTGACTTCTATCCACTAACTATTATTGTTTAAAGTAATAGTCACTAAAATATCCATTATTTTACCAATGAATAGTTATTTATTTGGGAACTATATACTTGATACAATGTTAGGTATCAAGAATCATAATAGTTAATAATACATTGCCTGCTGGTGGTTTCAATAAATTTAACCCTCAAGATATTATCTCTGAATATAGTTATCAACCAGTGTCAAATACAGTCATCTAGCTCCTTAGGACCTCAATAACACTGGCTCAAAATTTCAACATTCTCCAAGGATACCCTCTTTTTTGAATGACAACTACTTTCTTACTAAGAAACTTTCTTCTGCAAAACCATAGGCTGGTAGAGGAGCTAGCAAGATGGTATAGCTGTTAAGAGTATTTACTGCTCTTCTATCCACATGGGTGCTGGTCACAACCGATGCCTTCTTCTAGCCTCCTTCAGTACTTCAGCACCTGCCCCTACATAATTAAAACGCACATAATTAAAAATAATGGGTTTTCAAAAGATAGGCAGTCAGAAATGTTGCTATCTGAAACCCAAATGTTATGAATGAAACTTCTGCTCTTACTTTGATTGTTCACAGTTTCTGCCAGTCAGGGTTTTGGATGGGACCACTTGGTCCCAATGTTAAAGATATGAGAATGCAATGCTGAGATCGAGTGTTGCCATTCCATCCCAGAAGTTCAAGGGCGCAATGTTTAGGTGGTTACTTCAGACTGACAATAAAATTCACTTCTTGTTCTTTTTTTTTTTTTTTTTCTCGTTTACAGAGCTAAGGTCCTTGTCCATTCCCTTGATGACTAAGATACAGCAGATGTCTTAGAAACTCTCACACAGTATCATACTCTTCTTACCTAGAGAACTGAAATCACTGTGACAAACAGAAGCAACCTGGACTTAGAATACACTTGCTGGCATTCCAATAAAACTCTGTGTTCACAGTATTTTACACCTTAGTATTAGTGTTTTAGTAACGACCAAGCTTGGAGTCCATTTTGTGGCCAGACCTGAAGTTAACCTCTTACAGAGTCCCACTGTTCTTTGAGACATCAGAATTGGCTTCAATGGAACATTCTGGTAACTCCATCTTTCTCCAAAATCCTAGAATAACCACACTGCTTCCTGTTTGATAAAATGCCTCATGCCCCCTCTAGTGCATAGTCCCCCTCATTGCAGTGAGTCGACCAAACTACTGACTTGGGAGCTTGCTGGCCCACCAACCTCTTTGAAACCAGAACTCTTTAACTCAGTGACAGACCCTGGTCTCAAAACAAAATGACAGGAATAATAGAACATACTTGTAACAACAGAAAGAGGTGGCTCAGTACAACCTGGTCTCTAACATTACATGCTCCCAGGCCTCACCTCTCAATTGGAAAATTAATATTCAGCATTCATCATACACTCAATCGATTTAAGTCAGTTGCATAGCAATCTGTGATGTGTAGTAGAGTTTTAGAAATTATCTATGAAATAAATCAGTAGGCTCTGATATATACTTCAAACAAACTCCACCCCTAGAAACATAAACTTCAGAGAATATATTGACCTGGGCATGATAGCAGAACAAAAATAGCTCCAGAACAAATAGACAGGACCAGGAAATTCAACGTCAGGATACCAGCATCCTTTTAACTTTGGGTGAGTTTCTCGTGATGACAAGTGGGTGCTTACAAAGAAAGGGGGCTTAACTCATCCAATTTCACACCTGTGGGTATGCCGAGCACATGTTGGGCTGCAAAAAGCCAAAGATGGCACTGAGAGGAAGTGAGCTGGGCAGGGACCTAACTTGTTTATCAAAAATTATGATTGGCTCTTGGGATCAGGAGAGATGAGGTAGGTGCATGACCTCCTTGTGATCATCATGCTGAGCTATGCTCGGAGAGGCTCGTGGATATGTGACCTTTGTTGTGATTGGTAGAAGGAAAGCTGGATTGTGGTTTGGTGCTTTATAAAGGGTGAGCTGATGCTTAATAAACAAGTTCCTGCTTGACACGGCTCCCCACTGCGTCTGATTGTCTCTGGGTACCAGGAGACTGGGTACTGGTAGACTGGGTGACAGGCCGGTGGCACACTACCCCTCCTCAGTCAATGTCTGCTGTGGGCGGTGGGCCTAATTCTTTGGTGGGGTCAGGGAAATCCCACACAAACCCATTTCCACAAAACAAATATTGGCCTACTTGTGATGATGGATCATTCAAGATACAAATGCCTCTTAATGTCATCACCACCTGTCAAAATTGAGGACCAAACCTCAACATGAGTTTTGGTTAATACAAATCATATTCAAACATTCAGAGAGGGTACTAACTGTTACTACAACTTCTATTTGTTTTATGGTAATTGGCTCATTTAATCCTAAAATGTCTAGGAAGTAGAAAATTATACCTATTTGACAATTAAGAAAACATTGAAAAGGAGTTACTGAGTTGTAGAATAAATATTATCTACCGTATAAAACCTTCCAAAAGTTTCCCCAGGATGCTTATAAAACTATATATTCATACATATACACACACACACACACACACACACACACACATATATATATATATACATATATATATATACATATATATATGTTCTTATTACCCCTCATTTTCATCAAAACTTATTGTCAGACTAAACCTTTTGTCTTCACATCGGTATAGACATATCCATTGACTGAAATACAGATCAATAAACAGCAAGAGCAAAAACATTAAGATGGAGAAGAAGAAAAAAAAGTCAAAGCAAGAGGAAGGTGGCCTCTTCTGTGGGCACCAGGCACGCATGTGGCATACATGGACACAAAATACCCATACACATTAAAAAAAGAAAGACAAATAAATAGACTTCTATGTGCCAATCCAAGAAATAGAACTGTGCATCCACTCTTTCTCTCGAGGTTCTTTCAACCATCAGATTACAAGGGATCACTGAATTAAAGATCAGAGAATGGAAAATTCCTTTATCTCTACCTCTCACCTCTTACCTCCTTTTAACATTATGACTTTTCAATAAACTGATGTCCCTAAGTACTTCTACTCTCTTTTAGGTTATGAATAATTCAAATCAATAGCATTCTTTTTAACCTGAAGTCATCACTTTCCCCAGCATTCATTTTCTTTTTTTCTCTTCTAGGAAGAAGTGTTTATTATGTATGATTTTGATTAATGAGAGAACACCCAGAGCATAAATGCCAGAAGATTAAAAAGTCTTTGGTACAAATCAACAAAGGTCTTGAAAAAAAAAAAAACTTGTAAAAAAAACCTGATAATTTATAAGCCATAAGAGGCACCAAGTTTTCTGAGTCATAGTATTAAACATTTTAAGTGTATAGAAACTTCAAAGTAGAATCACCTGGGGCATCCTCAAGGTATGGGGTAGCTCTTCACCACTGAGTCCTCCTAAGATCACTGACTCCTTCCCTTCCTTGAATAGGCATCTTCTGTGCCTACCAAAGTAACACCCTTTATAAAGCAACTATGAAAATGTCCTACTACCTGAAAGTACCAGTTGTCTGTAAGAGTCTAAGGAATTCTACTCCAGTAAAGCTGGGATTCTTAAGTTAACACCACAGAAATGAATTTCAGCATGTGTCAGTATAAAGGAAAGTTTAAATTTATTTACAAGATATTTTAATGTTGTTATTTAAGCAAGGGTATTAACAGGGGAGCAAGAGACAACAGTTTTTTTAAAGGATAGTTATACACACGCAAAAATGATGGTCACAAGATCTTCTCAAAAGATTTGCATTTAAATGTCAATAGCAATGTATGATCTTGATAACATTTGAAGTTACATTGTTAAAAAAAGTTTGAGATTAATGTATAAACTTAATGTTTAAACATTAAGAAAATGTTTCAATATACTTATTTTTCTCTAAAGACTTTAATGAGATCATAAGGTGGTTTTTGAGGTACATTATACAGATTTTTAGGCTGATAACCTGTAGATAAAGAAAGGTAAACAAATTCTTACTTACTGTATATAGGCCACAAGTAAAGGCATATGTTTGACTATAGACATGGTTTATGATCTTGTTAGATGTTTTTAAAAAAATTCTCACCCAGCAGGGTGAGGACCTCCTTTTCTTTCCCACGTCTTTTTATCCTCACTCAGATATATCAACATTTGGGATATCAGTATGTGTGTATTAGTTAGGGTCTCTATTGCTGTGAAGAAATACCAAGACTATGGCAACTCTTATAAAGGAAAACATTTAACTGGGTGGCTTACAGTTCAGAGGTTCAGTCCGTTATCATTATGGAGGGACAAGGCAGCATGCAGGCAAACATGATGCTGGAAAAGGAGCTGAAATTTCTTTGTTTTGACCTGCAGGCAACAGGAAGTGGTTTGAGACACTTTGAAGTCTCATATATACTCAAGCCAAGCCTCCACAGTGATACACTTCCTCCAACATAGCCATACCTACTCTAACAAAGCCAGACTTCCATATATGTATATATGGGATTTTGTTGGAATGACTTACAGGCTGCAGTCCAACAATAGCTATCTGTGAATAGAAAGTCTAAGAATCTGGTAATTGCTACATCCCACTAGGCTGAGCACCTTAGCTGGTCTTCTATATATGGTAGATTCCTGTAGACGTAGGCTCCAATGCCAGTGAAGGAATGGATGTGCTGACAAGGTAAGAGCAAGATACAATAACAAACAACCCCTTCCTTCTTCCACTGTCCTTATAGAGGCTTCCATCGCAAGGTGTAGCCCAGATTAAAGGTATGCCTTCCTGCCTCAAGATCTACATTAAAGGTGGGTGTCATCCTGCCTCAAAATCCAGACCAAAAGCCTGTGTCTCAAGATCTAGATCAACGGCATGTTATCTTTCTGCCTCAAGATCTGGATCACAGGTGTGCCCTTCATATCTGGATTGTAGTTCATTCCAGATGTAGTCAAGCTGACACCCAAGAATAGCCATCACAATGTGCATAGAGATGGGGATGAGCAAGGCATTGACAGTGTCTGCACTGACAGGGTCATGCAGAATCTTGGCATTAGTGAGCAAAGTAAAGGTGCTCAGACCCTCGAGTTTCACAGAGCCCAGCCCTTTGCTGAGACATTGTGTGGATCCATTCTTTCAAATACAGGCTGCTAAACTCCAGTTTTGCAGAGGACAACTAAACATTCTAGGGACAACACTACTTACTTTGTGGATGTAGCTTCATTCAGCTTCATTTCTCTTGATAGATGTAAAATCATGAAAAGCATCCTGTGTGCTGTAATTCTCCATGCCATAGAATCTTCAATTCAATACTAGATGAACAAACAACCTGTTGCTCATAAAATTTTGTCTGCTCTGTGCCTCTATTTCCTGAATAGAATGCTCCAAAACCTTGAAATTTCTTAATAGGAATGCAACTGTTTATTCATGCTGGGTTCATTGGATTATACCCAAGGAGACTCAGTGTGTACACCCTTCACAGTTCAAGAGAGAGATATCCATAGTTTGATGATATCATAGATCTGGGGATTTAAGATACACAATGTCAACCAAATCTCTTGGAAGGGGAGAATGTGTGGAGTTCAAGCTCAATTACAAATAACAGTCAATCAATAAATTATACCTTCATAATGAAGCCCCAGTTAAAAGCTAAACTGATTTCAGGTAGCTTTTCCTAGGTTATGAACATACATCAAGGAGATGAGAGTTATTATCCTGAGGAATTGTAAATGTCCTACTTGAGATGTTTGCAGACATAGCTCCAAGTATCTCTTTATTTAAATATTCCTCCTTTGTACCCTTGATAATGATACTACAATAGTGAGCAGAATGTTTTCCTGAATCCTGTGAAGCATTCTAATAAATAACCAAACCTTAGGCAAATAGCAGAGTCCTCAGAACTGACTAACTATACAGGTTCCCTGGGATCACTAAAGCATGTAGCTGGTATCTGAAGTGACTTAAGTCTTGTGTAGGGCTTGTGTGTCCCGAATCTATGAAGCCTGACCTCACTGGAGAGTCAGAGTCAGAATGGCCTGTTACAGCTCAAGGGGTCCTGCAATTTTTCTGGGGTTCTTTCAGTGTGAAGAGGGAGCAGTCTCTAACCTGCACCCTCCTCACTGAAATTGGACTACTTTCCATAGTATCTTGCTGAATTTTAGGCTCTTTCAGAAAAAGTTTAATCTAAGATTAGGGAATACTCAAGTCAAAGATGACTAAAGGTCTCTCAGAATATTATAAA
Source organism: Peromyscus leucopus (assembly GCF_004664715.2). Lineage (NCBI taxonomy): Eukaryota > Metazoa > Chordata > Mammalia > Rodentia > Cricetidae > Peromyscus > Peromyscus leucopus. The sequence continues at coordinate 115,598,889 of NC_051066.1, forward strand.
ATGTGTGATGTTAGCAAAAATAACTTCTTTGGAAAAAATAGTTTGTCTGTAAAGACAGAATATATGTACAACGATTTCTCAATGTGTTCTTAAATTCCTACTGCCTGAAGTATAATCTAGGGACATTATGTCACACAATTCTAAAGTTAGATGCTAAGCCCCAGATTTCCTTATGGCATCCCTGTCTTTGCACACTTGAGCTCCTTCTATGTTGGCTGGCTTTTTTACTCCCTTTTCTTTGGTGAAGACACATGAAGCAAACCTCCATTTTTAATAACAAACATCTTAAATGTGCTGAGAAAAATGATGGATTTTTATTTTTCTGTAACATCTTTAGATTTCTTACAACCACCCACCAGCTGACTTATGTGTGTGTGTGTGTGTGTGTGTGTGTGTAATTTCATTTGTTGGAGGAAGATGAATTGTATGGATTTTTAAAATATAATACATGTACACAGATACGTACACATCATGAATGTACAGCTATGTAAATTTTTACAAAGCAAACACATCTGTCCAAGAAACAAAATGTGACCATAACTTCAGAAGATTCCCTGGTGTCCCATCTTGTTCAAGATGGCGAGGTGTGACACACTTTCACATCATCTTTCAGAGTCTTTGTTGGCAATCTGTGAAACACACATTTGTTGTCAGGAGCCACTGACATCAGCAGCCAGCGTAAATGAGCAGATCCCAGTAATTAGCCCTACCAACTGTACCCTATGTCACCCCTAGACAATGCTGCAATTCCTCCTTTGCTCTAGAAACCTCTCACGACTGTCATGTCCTTCTGGCTCATGTGGTCATTTTGCTGTGGTTCAAAATAAAAATTCTTTACACACACACACACCCGCCCCCCGCCACCATAGTGACAACCTTTGGAAGAATCCTCCATCAGACTCTCAATGATTTCTTCTTCCGCATTCAAGAGGCATGCCAGTAAGGTGGAGTTGCACAAGGAATGCTTCCATACCCTCGCTAACACAGGTTATCACAAAAATTGCTTAGATGAGAAATCTTCCCTGGAGTACACAAACATGGTGTTCTGAGAACAAGGCTCACCCCTCTACCTCTCTCTATTCTTCTTTCCTTGCGGCAACACCATTACCTAATGTCGTGGTGGCAATGGCTATAGGCAGAAAGAGAGGCTTCCAAATTTCTTCCAGCTTGTTCAATTCCATCATTCTTTGGATATCACACACCCAGGTGACTGCCTTAAGGAAAAGCTGGCCTCATTTTGAGCTTCAACTTCAACTTAAAACTGATGGATCCCTACTGTAGAAGGCAGGAAGTCCATGCCTGTTTTCCATCCAGAAGGCTGGGAGTGGATGTTGTTTAATATCCTGATCTTTTATTATTCTGTAAAGCCAAGCCTCGCCTGAATCTTCCTTGTTCTGAGCATTGTTTCTCAGTCTGTAGAGCCCACCCTTATGAAGGAGGTCCTATGTACTTTGCAAAAGAGATTTACTATTATGCTTACTACAAACCCTTCCTCCTTAGACCCTTATCCTGATTCTTGTTTCTCGGTCGCTAGAACCGATTCTTACGGAAGAGTTCACAGGTACTTTTCAGAAGACGTGTACTTTGAAAAGTGTTGATGTAGCCATACCTTAAGTTTTGTTGTGATAGTTGTCAAGAGTAAACCTTTTCCCATAGTTGTACTGTGTTTAAACGTGTAAAACCAACTGTTCAGGGTCAGACTCCAGAAGTTTGGTCCAGCCCTGCTAACTAAGCTGTGCTGCACTGTTTCCTTCCTGCCCCTCGCAGTTGGTTTCTCTGCTGGCAGTAGTGCTTGTAGGGACCCCACACCCTACCTCTGCTTCCTTTCCTTCTGTCTTCACAATCCTGGGCACCCAGAGGATGGAGTCTTCCAACTTACCTATCTTCTACGTCATGTCCTTGTACTCTGGACCAAAAGGATCATCTTTACTACTGGAAGAAAATCAGTGATGAGAGTCCTCCAATGTTAGAAAAAAAACATTTCTGGTCCCCAGGAGCCTGGTTCTCAAGTTCTACCTTTGTAAGAGGGGTGGCAGGCATCCTATGCTTCATGTCAAGAGCTGAACGTCTACAATAAACCTAATTTTAATCCTTACATCCTCTACTCTCCAGCACTGTTTTTTTTCTTCCCTGGAGTACACAAATATAACTGCCTCGGGAAGAAAAGGGTAATATCATCTGCATAGAAACATTAATTTCTATATAGCATATAATATGATAAAATATGATAGTATGATCATGTGTTTTAAAATAGGAACCCCGAGACACACTGTGCATTAATGCAAAGCATGAAGAGTGATTCTAGCATCTATTTATCCCAATATACATACAGGTAAAACAGAACAACACTTGCTGGCTAATGAGTAAAGTCACAGAAATCAAAAGACACAAATGCTTGACAGAAAAGTTTTGAATAATCCCCCCCCCTTTACCTCTTCACATCCTTACAGGATAAGTGTTGCTATTTTCTTCTGTTGGTTAAAACAGTTCAATAATTTGCCAACAGAGTGCTATAATGTTGAAACAAAAAGTGCTGTGTTCTAAACATGACTTTCTTGTGGCTCTAACAGTAGAAATGTGATTTGAGGTACATATCTGTGCTTTGTCTTCAAAAACCATATTTTAAGTATGTCTTTTTGTAGATGTAACCATCTTATTAAATAAGAAACACAGAGCCAATGCAAAGATGAAAGCCCAAGAGGTCAGAGCAATAGCTAAGAGCTAAAAACCTTACCCTTCACTGCCGCTGCTGTCCTCCTCAGCAAGAGAGCTACTTCCTGTGTGTTTGTCCTTTTTATTGACTTTCTATTCTGCCTTCTCATTGGTTGTAAGCCCAACCACATGACCTTCTTGTCACTGCCTGTCTGTACAGACCTCCAGGTCTTCTACGGTTGGTATTGAGATTAAAGGCATGTGTCTCCATGCTGACTGTATCCTCGAACACACAGAGATCTGCCTAGCTCTGCCTCCCAAGTGCTGGGATTAAAGGTGTGCACCACGACCGCCCACCTTCTGCTATGGCTTGCTATTAGCTCTGTCCCCCAGGCAACTTTATTTATTAACATACAAATAAAATCACATTTCAGTACAAATAAAACATCACCATATCTTTTAAGTCACTTGGGTGATCACAGGCACGTGCCCTGGAGACACTTGAAACAGGTAAACAGATCGTGTACATGCTAAAGGGACAATCTGCATTAGACAACAGAGAGGGGTCAGCTGCCCTTCCCACAGAGTTCTCCCCTTGAGCTTCCAGTGGCCTACACTGTAGTTTTTTTCTCCTGGGTATAAACCAGAGGGCAGTGTTATAAGTCTTACATTATGGAAGAAATGAGAAACTTGGGGTGAAAGGCTGGGAGATTTCCAGATAAGGAGCAGGTGTTGAAACCCAGGAAACAGTATCATAGTACTTTTCCTTTGTTTCTGTGTTTTATTCCTGTTACATCAAAGATTCAGCCATGTGCTGGTCTTTATTGAATCAGCTTGGTTCACATTCTTTGGAAAGTTACCAGAAATGATAACTACGGTGGGAGTGGGGGGGGGGAGTAGGGTCAATAACTCACTGGAGAAGTAAGAGGAAGAGGCTGAGCCACAAGCTACAACAATAGAGCACTAAAGGATCCATGGAACATTCCAGCATTCCCTCCAGGGTTGCCAGACACCTGCTAGCATCTACAGAGGGCTCATCGTGGGACTGGGACCATTGGAGAATTGAGAAAAAAAAGGGGGGGGCTCCATAACGTGGGAACCATGGGTTACAAGCACACAGAGTGTCTGTTCTCTCTACCCACCCTCCTCTCCTGCCTACCACTGAGGAAAGAGGGCATTTCTGAAAATAATGAGCTCAGAGACACCATTTCCTTTTATTATAAACAATGAGTTTAGTCTTGTGAACATGGAGTAAGAGCTTAAAATTACAGTCAAACCTGTTAGAGCCAACCTGCATCCCACACCCTCTGCACAGCCCAGGGCAGGCCACCCACTCCGGCAGCTAATTAGCTCAGGTGTAAAGTGGAGTTGCAGTGCACCCTCTCAGATGGCTCTGTGAGAATTAAACAAGACACTTTAGAAAAAGGTGTCTACGTTTCCTGGCCTTTGTGAGTATTTCATGGGTATTACTTCGTATAGAATCCTCAGTAGTGTGTTGACCTTCACATTTATTTGGCGAGATTTTAAACTTCAAATTTATTGGAATTAAAATGTTTTAGCTCCTTTTGGAATTATGAAGATATTGTTCTCTCAAAATGATAAGGGCAGGAGGAAATCCCTCTGTTTGTCTTAGGATCAACTTCCAATGCCTCTCAGGTGGCATTTGCGTTTGGTCTGGTGCTAAATCCGTGCAGGATGCTGGGCAAACAACTGATTGCCTTCAGTTGGATTTTCAATTACACTAGTATGCAGTCAGATGTCCAGATACCCTAGGCTGCCAGCACAGCACTGCCTTTGTTAGGACACTTAAAGAAATATTAGCTTACCCGCCCTCAAATGTCCTCCTCCCTTACATCCCTTGCTGTGTAACACTGCCTTTAAATCCCCGTGGCTTCCTGGGCTATTTTCTCTCATGATGCAAATGTGCCTGAGAAGGAAGAAGAAGCTGCCCCAATTCATTTTACAAAGAATGGTATTTTCAAGAGAACCGTAGCAACAAACATGAGAATTTCTTGGCATCCCAGCTGCAGGAGAGAGGGACATTAGAAAGGGAGGAGGAGAGGGTAAGGGACAACTCTAGATGAGCTGTCTCTACTGCTGGAGGCAAAGGAAAAGGATGGATTTTAGAAGAAGGAAACAGACCCCAGGATCCTCATTTTGTCTCCTTGGGCACAAATGCACCTTTCTAGGGTGGTTTTAAGGATCAGATGAAATAATGCAAAGACCTTGCACCTTTGCTTTCATCAAATGCCTTATTAATATTAATCTGAAGCTGAATTACTTGTTAATGATTTATTATCAGCCAGAAATAAATTACAACCATTAGAGTTAAAATATTATCATTCTTATGGCTATACCTAAAAACAAAAATCAAAGAACTTCAACATCTAATAAAAAAGAATGAGGAAAGAGTGTGAGAAATGTTACTACTCCCCATCTTTTGTTCATCCTACTGAAGCACCTTTTCCAGACTGGGCCACAAGGTGGCAACATAAGCTTGGCCATGTCTTCATTTCCAAGGCAGGCCCTCCAACTGAATTCTTCTCCCTTCTACCTTCTCTTTTTGGACTCTGTATAAAATCCCAGTACCTTTGGGACTACCAGCACTAAATAAATTACAATGGATTCGTTTGAGTCCTAACAGCTTCCAAAGGGTCTGTGCTGACAGCAGTTTCTGAAGCCTTCGGAAAGAGCCACGCCTCCAGGTTTGGTTCCAAAGCTGGAGAGGCAGTATCCTCTCTAAAGCCAAGCACATCCACAGGCACTTCCAGCTCAAGGGAAGAAACCCAGTATCAGTGATCCTGCAGAAAAATGCAGTTACGCTGGTGATTCCAGCTAAGAACTGTCAAGGGTAAAAAACTGATTTCACTAGCAACCTGTGTGTCCAAAGCAGGCCTATGGTGACTCAGAGAAGGATGCTTTCACCACAGAGTAAAGGCAGTTTTTCTTTCAAGAGGATTTTTATAGATATCAAAACCTATCTCTCCTGGTTATCCCTCTGCAATCCAGTGAACATGTGCTTAGAACTCAGTGACCACCAGACAGTCCTCTGCCTGGCCCTGAATTAGTAACCATCAAGCAGAGCAGGAAGGTTGTAACCAGTTTAGGCTGATAAGATCCATCCTCTGGACCTGGTAAAAGTCAGTCTTCTTGGAGCAGACTGCTCTTGCCAGCAGTCAACAATCCTGGGCCTGAGTTCTAGGCCCAGCTGTGGCTGCTCAAAGAGCAGCATTGTGCTAGAACTTCAGTTAAGCAAAGGCCAGGGAAACACCAGCTAACTGCCATTCCTTCGCTGCAGGAGGAGGTGACAATAAATAAACACTCTAGAACCTCTGGCAGCTGGAGTCAATTCGGGAGCCCTGTGCTCTGAGACCTGGCCAGACTGACCACTTGAGAAAGTGCCTCTGCTGTGTGGGCCTGTTGATTCCCAAGAAATTTAGTTTGTTCCAGGATAAGCAGCATCCTGCAGGATCAGCCTGGTCCAGGCAACCTCAGGTTCCTGCCTGTCTGTTTCAAACTGTGTCCTTAGACCAACAGCCATAGTGGTCCAACCACACAGATACCTATATCCATTTTATATGCCCTCTCCTAAAGCTTGCCTGTAGGGATAAAACACCTAAACACTGAACACAAGAGTAGGAAATTCTGAGGAAATTGAATTGAGAAGGATGTTAACTGTGAGGCCATTGTAGTCCATGTTTATACAATTGGAGATGAGTCAATAAATCATTCATGGACAGAACTGTGAATGCAAATGGGACAAGGTGTAAGTATGTTGCACCTATGTACACACCAATTCTGGAAAGAAGAGAAAGGTGGGGAAAGAAGTTTTGGGTTGTAGCTATAATGCTTTTTTTTTTCTCTCTCTCTCTCTTAACAAATTCCTTTTATGCTAGGCATGGAGGTGCATTTTAATTACTTTTCTATTGTTGTGTCAAGACAACATGACCAAGGCAACTCATTGAAGAAAACATTATTATGGCTTATAGTTTCAGAGAGTGTGTACATGGCCATCATGGTAGGGAGCATGGCAGCAAGCTGGCATGGTGCTGGGGCAGCAGGGGAAAGCTTAATTCCTGGTGCACAAGCATGAGGCAGAAAGACAGAGAGAACTGGGAATTGTGTGGGCCTTTGAAATCACAGAGCCCATTCCTCGGTGACACACCTCCTCCAATATGGCCACACTTCCTAATTCTTCCCAAGTAATTTCACCATCTGGAGATTGCATTCAACTGCATGAGCCTGTGGGGGTCATTCTCATTCAGATCAGCACAAGATACAAACCAGCTCTCAAAAAGACTGGGGCTGTAAGATCTTGAGTTCAATGACAGCCTGAGCCACATAGCAAAACCGTCTCAAAGTAAACTCCCCCTTTTACAGAAGGGCACATGCTGTGATGCTGATGCCATGTGACAGCCAAAAGTTCCTTCATATCCATTTGTAGTTCAAGCCTTCCCTGCTCTCCACAAACACACAATCTGTCTTCTCCCCAAATCTGCTTTTGCTGGACACTGCACATAAATGCAGCTATAATATGTGTAGATATATTTTAACAGCTTCCTTCACTTACAATAAAATGTTTATGATTCAGACAGATTTTTTAGCATTTATAAGTAGCATTCCCCTATGCCTTGGAGGGAAAAATGAACATGATTTTAAGGATTTATTTTGAACTTTCATTTTCCATTTGTCTTTATGATTGTATGTCAAGGCCACCATGCTCTAATTACTGAAGCTTTATAGTAAGTTTCAAATGCAAGTATGTAAATTCCTCCAGTGAATTGTTTTTGAACATTGTTTTGCCTTTGGCTGTTCTTCCAGAGGACCTGGATTCAAACCCAGTCATACATACACACTCACCCACACACACACACACACACACACACACACACAGAGAGAGAGAGAGAGAGAGAGACAGAGACAGAGACAGAGACAGAGAGAGAGAGACAGAGAGAGAGAGAGAGAGAGAGAGAGAGAGAGAGAGAGAGAGAGAGAAAGAGAGCTAACATGCCATTAACTCCAGTCCCAGGGGATCCAATACCATCTTCTGGCCTCTAAGAGTACAGGATGGCAGTGTACATAGAAATATGTGCTGGTAAAACACACACACACACACACACACACACACACACACACACACATATATATATATATATATATAATAAATTATAATAGTAATAATAAAAATTTTAAAAACTTGTTTTGCCTCTTCTGAGACCTTTAAATTTCCATAAAAATTTTCAGATCAAAGCAGGAACTGGTAGCACACACCTTAATCCCTTCATAGAGGAAGTAGAGGCAAGTGTATTTTTGTAAGTTTTGGGGCAACCTGATCTACATAGTGAATTCCAGGTCAACCAGGGCTATATAGTGAAACCCTGTGTCAAAAATAACAACCATAAAAAAATTCAAATCAGCATACCAATGCCATGCCATTCAAAATACTTTCTGAGATAAACAAACAAATAAATAAATGTATTATATTATATAGCATATAAATATAGTTATATGTAAATAAGTAAATATATATTTTATAAATAATTTATTTATTTATTCATGTGAGAAGCCATGCATGCACCATACACATGTATGTAATGGCACCATGCAGAGGTTGAAGAACAAATTGCAAGAATAGGATCCAGCCTTCCACCATGTATATCCTAGGAATTGGACTCACTGTCAGACTTAGTGGCAAGTGCCTTTACCTGCTGAACCAGCTCACTGACACCATCATGATATTTTAAGGACTGATTTAAAGTTGTAGATTTGAGAAGAATTATGGTCTTAATATTGATTCTTCCAGTGAATAAGAAACATCATAGGGAATGGAGAAATCCCTGAGTGAATGTGTATTGTTGATAAGGCCTATGTTAAGGACCATAGCCTCAGACCCATGAAAAAATGCTAAAGCACCCCCCACCATGAGACTCAGAGAGGCAAAGCCTTCCTCTGGTCCAAGTGTGCATACTGATAGTGTATGCAGAAAATGTCCACCACAGTTGTCTGTCCCCCAAATATTTATAGCCTGCAGACTGCTCCCCTCTAGTGACTGCACCTACTGAAATTAGCTAAGCCTATCTCCTAGATTCAGCTGTATACCATAAACCCTGCCTCTTTGTTTATCTGTGTGCAGACACCCTGTCTCACTGTTTAACTGTATGTGATAAACACACTGAGCTTCCAGGGTGCTGCAGCTTTCCCATCAGAGAGCCCAGTCCATCCAGCTTTTCTGTATCCACATTTCTATGTGTCTGTCCTTTCTCTATGCCCTCGACACCCCATCAAGTCAAATCCTCTAAGCCTTGCAAGGATTCAACAGAACATCTGTCTTCTTAGGGGCTGTTCACTGGAGAAGTAAACTTGTTACACTTTCAGACTGTTGGGTTCAGTTCTCAACACAGACATTAGCCAGTCACGGCTCCAGTTCCAGAAGATCAAACATGTTCTCCTGATTTCCATGGGTACCTGCATGCATATGGTGCACATACATATACTCTCTCTCTCTCTCTCTCTCTCTCTCTCTCTCTCTCTCTCTCTCTCTCTCTCTCACACACACACACACACACACACACACACACACACACACACAAAGAAAAAAAAATAAATCTTTCAAGAAATGTCCTCCTTTTATTTATATATTTAAAAATTTTTTCTCAGCAATGTCTTTTTAGTGTCCAAATTTTGCAGATGTTTGGCTCTATTTAGCTCTATTTTATTCTTGTTCCTGTTAGTATATGTTTTTATTGTTCATGTTATTAGATGTTTTGCTCATATTATTGGATGTCATCCTTGTTCATATTGTTAGAATGTTTATTGACAGTATATTGGAACACAATGTCCTTTTGTCCTTTCTTCATGTGTTCCAACAACTCACTTGGCTGATTTATAACGTCTAAAACTTTGTACATAAAGGAACTTGGCATCTGAGTAAAAATAGTCTACTTCCTTAAGAAATCAGAACCTTTTATTTTCCTATCTATATTTTATTTTTTCTTCATGTCACTAGTTAAAAACTCTACTATATTACCACATAGAAGAGACAAACATGGACATCTTTGCCTTATTTCTCAAATTTAGGAGCAAGCATTGCTTTTAACGGTTTTGTGTACCATAAAACTCTGTTAGTGGGTTTATATACCTGTAAATTGTTACATAAACTTTTTTCATTTATTTTATTTCGCTCTTGGCGATAGGGTCTTAGTATATAACCCAGCATGGCCCATAACTTACTGTGCCACTCAAACTAGCTTCAGACTCACACTCCTGCCTCAGTCTTCTATTGCTGCGATTATAACTAGATACTACCACATTCAACACAATACTATTTTATATTCTTGATATACTAAACTTTTCTCAATAAGACCTTCCTTTTTGTCTCAAATAATAGCCCTTACCTTAAGGTGGCTTTATCTGGTATTTTATGCACTTACTTCATGGTTACAATTTATAGAACATCTTTCTATTTCCAATGTGTCTCTAAATATAAGGTGTGTGTCCTATAGAAAACATTTTGTCTGATCATACTTTCTATTCAGTCTTGTAGTCTTTGTCATATGATTAGAATGTTTAGAACATTTATATTAATATTGTAGGGCAGTATTCATATCTGTCATTTGTCATTTTTTTCTGTGCCCCTTCTATTTTTGTTCTTTGTAATTTTGATTGTCTTGTCTAATACATGTTAAATGTTTTTAACTTAGCATTTAATCTTGTAGTTTCTTTTTATTATTCTTTTGCTATTATAATGGATTCTCTAAGGCATTAAAAAGTGACTCTTACCTCAATCTACTTCCAATTAAGGCTACTTTAATTCTAATTTGCTCTAATTAAGCTTGATTCTGTCCTTACACTGAACCAGTTATTGCTGACATTGTCATGATACTGACCTGTATTATAATCACAGTATAGTTTATTACTTTTAAATGGTTTATCATCAAAAATAATTTTTATGCAACTGTGTCTTAACTATTTCTGTTGTTTTTATTTCCTCCCTTTGGTTACTTATAACATCAAGTGTTTTCAGCTTGAAAGAATTGTTTTAGCAGTCCTCTTAATGTGTATAGAATTAATGAATTTTCTCAGTTCTTATTTGAGAATGTTCTCATTTTGCCTTCTTTTTTTAAAACGGTAGTTTTGCTGTGTGTCAAATCATTGTCCAGTAAGCATTTCATTTGGTTGGATTATGTGTTAGGATTTCATTTTCTTTCTCTTATTGTTTTCATTTTGTTCAGCATTTCAAATGCACCATCCCAATGCCTTTGTGCTTGGAGTATTTATCAGCAATAGTTAACTAACAAGGAATTATTTCTGCCTGTATATGGTAAGCTATTTTTTCTTGCTACTTTAAAGAGTTTACGTTTTCAGCTTTTGACAGTTATATTATAAAATATCTATGTGTGATTTCTTTTTATTTATCCATCTTGGAGTTCGCTGAGATTATTGAATGTATACATTAATGTTTCTGATGAAACCTGGGACATTTCCAGCCACTAATCAAATAAGTTTTCTGCTTTCTCTCTCTTCTCTCCCAGCACTCATTTTTAAGTGTGCATAATATTATTATATATGTTTCTAATGATCTGTTCATTTACTGTGCTAATTTATATAAACCTGTTTTTTAAAGAAATTTCTTCTCATAGACAAATAGATAAGCAGAGGGATCATGGAAGCAGGTGTTAAGACAGAAACCAAATTAACTGAGGAAAAGTAAAATCTAATCAGATAATTGAAAGTGCCAGAGAAGCTTATAATTAGAAATAGAAAATAAACCAAACACAGAAGGTTTCAAAAGAATATCAGAGCTCAGCTGTGCATTAACTCTCCATAGACAAGTAGATGCCCAACAGGAAGACTCACAGGAAGAGGTTTGCACATTCTTACTAGCCTGAGATTTCAGTTAAGGCAATAAAGGTCTCAGCTTGTTTCCAGCAGCATCATGGTTAGTGTCCATTTCTGCCAATGCCTTATAAGCAGAGACACCGAAGTCTGTAACTGAAAAACATCTGTATGATCAACTTATGAAAATAAAAGGCACGTGGTGTGTAGAGCTATAGACAATCTCAGTAAGGAAATGTTCTAGTTTGGTTTTCTGTTGCTGCAATGAAAAAAGAAAAAAGAAAAATGACCAGAAAGTACTTTTAGGAGGAAGGTTTCTTTGGCTTGCATTTTGATTCACAATCCCCCACTGAGGAAAGTCAGGGCAGGGACAGAAGCAGGAGCTGAAGCAAAACACATGGAGGAATTCTGGTTATTGACTCACATCTCTGGCTCACATACAGATATATTTCTTATACAGCCATAGTAATGGTGCCACCTACAGTGGACTGGGCTCTCCTACATCAATCTTCAATCAAGACAAACTTTCACATACATGGCCACACGCCAGTCTAACCAAAGAAATTAATTCTTCAGTTGAAGTTTCCTCTTCCAGGATGATTCTCGGTTGCATCAAGTTGACAATAAAATCAATCTAGATGGAAGTAATTTTAAAAAAAAACTTGTAGGGTTTGGACTTGGGTTGACTATTTTTGTAGAGGACTCATAGATACAGGACTTTGTTCTGCACTGGATGCTGTCAAGAGGTGGGAAAAACTTCATGATTTGGTATTTTAATAAATCTCATCCTGACTGTGATAGGAAAATGAAGCTAAGGCCATAGTTGCTGAATTAATGGAAGTGACCCATATTCTCTTTGATTGAAGTACAGTAAAAGGTGTGGACCTTCTTTTGGAAAGTGATGATGTAGACTTTGTAAGCCTCTCACCTTTGTGTTAATTTATCCTCCAATTCCCTTTCCTTTTTAGTTTTTCTTATGCCTTACTAGCCTTTCTTACTGTTAGATTTTTAGGAATCATCAGGATTTTATAAAATACCATAATCTGCTAGTCTGTTAAAACTGTTTGGATTTTTCTTGGTACAATACTTATTTATCTTCAGACGTTGCTGAAAGGGCATCCCACCTCCTTTTTATAAGGAACAGATATGCCAGGAATAATACAGTAAAGCATGCCCAATGCCCAAGGTTTTCCTCCTATGAGCAGTGCTCCTATTGTGCACTGAACTCTACTGTCTTCCTCAGTTCTCCTACTCTGGATTCAGTTTCTGGCTTTCCACCATCCTGTGACATTATTTTCTCCTAACATTTAAAGAGCGGCAGCAAGATACTTTTCTTTTGAAGGATGTTTATATAACACCCTGGTGCCCAGCTCACTGCCAAGAGAAGCTAAGCCAGAACACAGCCTTAGTTTTCAGCCTTCATTGCCAAAAACTCATCTGCAACCTTGCTGCAGGAATATGTAGCCTACAGTGTCTTTGTAGTCCATTTATAAACTCATCATAGGGGGCTAATGTCTTCTTGGTTGTAAGAAGGATGACCTTGTTACATAGCTTTATCTGTTATCTCTGCTAAAACACTTTTCTCATTGGCATAGTAACCCAGGAAACACAAGTGGCCCATTTCAGTAGTCTGGGCTTTCAGTTAGGTAGTATGTACAGAGGAGGATCAGAAAGTTACAAAGACACCAGAGGAAAGGCATGACATCAGGAGAAATTTATAGAAATGCAAATGAAGAGTGGGGCAGCTGGTAAGTGAGAAGAGAAGTTGATTGGGAGAGATCCTTGGTAAACGTGAAGGAAGTGCAGGTAAGAAATGGTGAGGCCAGAGGCTTCCCAAGAGCACTGAGTGGGAAATATTTGCTGGACTTGTAGTCCTAACTGATCTGACTTTACCTCTAGCTTTTGAGCCAAACTCTTTGAAGCTCTTCTCCACCTTCTCCCTCCCCAAGGGTTTCCATGGCCACTCCTGCTGCTTCTACCCCACGCTATCTGTGCAAGAGTTGACAACCTAGATGTCAGCTGTGATGAAGAGGAATCACATGAGACAGCCTTTAGGTGAGCACCCTAACTTAGGGAAGGAGCATTCTGAGACTTCCCAGTCTAGACTCCAAAGCTGAGGATCAAAGCAGAGCAATGTAAAGAAATAATAACAGAGGTCTATAGAACTGAGATTGGGTCATACAGAGAAAGACTTGGGGGTAGAGCAAGAAAGCTCAGCTTTCCATTTCTTTGTCGTGCAGAGGCACCATGGACTCTTGGGAAAGACCAAGAGATCCTGTTTCTGTCTAACAGATGGGATTGCTGGTGGGCTTGGAGTAAAGCAAACCCTGAAAGAGGAGCAATTGTGCAGAATTAGGATGATGTGAGCAGAGGCCTGAGCCTCTGCCAGGAACACCACCTGTAATTTTAGCATTAGTCATCATCAAGAAAGAAGCTATTTATTAGATTTTCCTTTCATAAAGTTACATACTCATGTAGACTAAACAATTTCGTTTAGACTTCCTTTCAAAATATGACTCTCTGTTCTCTGATAATACAGAGGGGAAAAAATCTCTAATTCAGTTTTTCTTACCATAAGTTCATTATACAGAAAAGTTCTGTGATGGCAAAATGAACTAGGATTTTCTTTCCCATGGGCCAATAATTCTGCTGTGGACCCTAGATGAAAATCTCTCTTTCAATTCATTCTGCTTTATCAACCTGGAGACAGCAGCAGATCCCACAGATAAGGGCTCTGTTCCACCATCCTCCCTCACTTCAGACACCACATGCAAGTCCAAGGCTTTAGAATTTCTGAATGACATTCTATGTATTAGGGTTCCCAGGATCCCTGCCTTGGAACATATTAATTTGATTGAGTGGCTCACAGAGGCCAGGAGAACATTTATTTATACTTGCTAGGTTATAATGCAGAATGTTTTAAGGGAGAAGAATAAACAACATATGAAGGTACACAAAATAAAGTCTGGAAGCTTCTAGCGGGCAACCTAGGTCTGCAGAGTGGAGGTGCAGTGCTCTGACAGATCCTGGGTGAGACTGTCTTCAGCAGCCTGTGAGCCTCCACATGTTCGTCTGCACAGAAATTCTCAAATTCCTCTCCTTTGAGGCTTTCTCATAGAAATCTCATTGCATGGGCATGATTGGCATAGACAACCATGCAGAAAAGTGATCAGACACAAAGAATGTGATCCAGTGCTCAAAACTCAACAATGCCTGTTTTGATTATATGGCTTTGCTCTGTGCAGCTACCTTCCTCCAAGGTAAGAGACAAGACCTTTTCTGGAAAGAAGAGCTTATGAACAGCTACAAAGCAAGGGAAAACTAGTTTCTGGGCTCAGTCTTTTCTCTAATAAATTTTATTTTATTTTATTTTACTTATTTTATTCTTCTCTCATACATTACAAGCTGAGCACAGTTTCCCTTCCCTCCACTCCTCCCAGTCCTGTCCCTCTCCCCCAGATCCAATTCCCCCCTCTTTCCTAGGGAGAGAGAGAGGGAGGGAGAGAGAGAGGGAGAGGGGGAGGGGAGGGAGAGGGAGAGAGAGAGAGAGAGAGAGAGAGAGAGAACAGGCTTCCCAGGAATATCCACTGAACATGGCCTAACAAGTTACAATAAGACTAGGCACAAACCTTCCTATCAAGGTTGGACGAGGCCATCCAGTAGAAGGAAGAGTCCTAAATGCAAGCAAAAGAGTCAAAGACACCCCCAACTCTCAGTTTGAAGAAAGAAATTTTTGTTCATGTGGTCTGTGTAGCTGGAGGGCTTCTCTCCAGGTTCCCCAAGCCCCGCAGTCCCACAATCCACTTATAAAATAATCACTCAGACGCTTATATCACTTATAAACTGTATGGCCGTGGCAGGCTTCTTGCTAACTGCTCTTTTATCTTAAATTAACCCATTTCTATAAATCTATAGCTTGCCACGTGGCTGGTGGCTTACCGGCGTCTCTACATGCTCTTCTCCTGGCGGTGGCTGCAGTGTCTCTCTCAGCCTTCCGCTTCCCAGAATTCTCCTCTCTCCTTGTCCCACCTACCTCCTGCCTGGTCATTGGCCATCAGTGTTTTATTTACATAGAGTGATATCCACAGCACTTCCCCTTTCTTCTTTTTTTAAAAAGGAAGGTTTTAACTTTAACATGGTAAAATTACATATAACAAAACAATTACCGAGCAAGAATTATAGTTACAATATTAAAGAAGATGTCCTATCTATCTTATATTTGTGAGTTTAAGGTTTTATATCTAACTTATCTTTTATCATAACTGAGGAAATTACAACTATCTAGTTTTCAACCACATCAAAGACCTGAGAAGGAACATAATGGTACCTGAGAAATGGTAGACGGATGCAAGCAACTTCGGGAATCTTGCAAGAGTAGACCAAGACAGCTGGCAGCCTGGACAGTCACCTGATGTTTTTCAGCATTGTTGGTGCATTCAAATTGGCTACAGGCCTAGAGTATCTGACAGACCATTTTCAGAAGCAGGAATTCTGAGAGACCATCTTACCCTGTCTTGGCAGAGTACAGTGGTCGCTTTCCTTGTGTCCCGCTTGTCCAGAAAGGACAGCATTGCATTTGTACTGTCAGCCGTCAAGGCAAGGGCAGTTCTTTGCCCAGTAGGCCATTTTGTGCCAAAAAGACAAACTTCCAAATGGAAATGTCTTAGAAGCCCAACATTCTCTCGGGATCAATTGGTGCAGCCAGGAGCAATTGTGTCTCACATCAACAGAATTTTAAGTTATTTAAATGCCATATTCTCTAGGTCTATGAAGTGTTTGAAGATTACCTATCTATCTGAAATATATCTATGTATACCTAGAAGACTTAACTAACATGGCTACAAATATGATTATCATAGATGACTGATTATTAATCTATTTTTAATCATCCATTACAATTTTAAATGAGTTAAACATAATACCTCAAACAAGAATAGAAATATATATATATACAGTATAACAAAATTAACTTTAAGTTTGTATTAATAAATTAAAATTTTTACCAATGTAAAACATTTTAAACATAAACTAAAATCTATACCAATGTAAAACATTTTAAACAAGTTGTTCTTTAAAAGTAGGTTCATTAATCTACCCTTTTATCTTATCATCTCCATATCCTCCTATATATCTATATTATATCCCCTTTTCTTTTTTAGAAAGAGATCACATTTATAATCAACCGGTTTTAAATAAAAATATTGGTTTCTCTCTGTCCCACACCAGAGGGCTCTTCTGATTTGGGACACAAGAATCTCTTAACCATTTTTTTTTAAAGCAATATGTCTGGGTTTAGAGGGGAGTGAGCCAATTCCACCTCTAAAGCCAGCTTGGTATATTTGGGAATTTGGGCGTAGCATGTCTTACTACTTCCTGCTGGAGGGGGGCGCTGTATCTTATGGGGATGCAAAGAAAATTTTAGACCTATGGGGTAGTCCGTGAGGCTGTATTGTTTGAACCAGTTGCCTTGAAACCGCTCTGGATGTTGGATCATCTGGGCCATGGTGTCATCGGAGACCTTTCAGGGGGTCTTGGCTGGTGAAACCTGATGTATCTTAATCTGGAACAAATCCATAGCCTCTGGCTTTCTGTGGAAACAAAAGCAGAACCTCTTTCCAAAGCAACATATCCTTAAATCCAAATTTGAAGTCAAGTTACCTTTAAAATATACATATTGGTTTAATTCAACATCTTTTTTGATCAAATGTTTTTTTGCAGTTAAAAATCCCAAAGACAACACAATCCAGATTGTCTGTGTAATATTCATCTTTACGTGTCTTTTTACATTAATTTTTCTCTTTCAAGCCTACGTATATTTTACACACATTGTAAACTGAATCAGTCTTTTTGTGAGCCTATGCTTTAAACTGCATCCTTCTAAGCCTGAAACAGCACTGTGGCTGCTGGCTCCGCCCACTTCAGCTTCCCAACATGGCAGTGGTACGTTTTCCGCCAGCTCTGGGAGTCATCAAGTCTCAGAAATAGTGGGTCTAAGCTTTTATCAAAGCAGCATGTAGCCCAGAAACCTTTTTTAAAAAAATACTAGTAAAGACTAAATCTACTACACAGCATAATGTGCCTCTGGCAGACCCTCATTCCCGCCATACTGCCGGTCAAACGCACTCGCCAGGAACCCGCCAGTGTTCAAACCTGCGTTTTGCGGCGTCTAGCTGCTCATATGAGACAAGAAGCAGGAACCTGGTTTTGGCTCTGTTTAGAATTGGTTATTAAATATTCTCAGGTTTAAGGTGGAAACTCAAGCCGTTGGCGCCATTTGTAGCTGGAGGGCTTCTCTCCAGGTTCCCCAAGCCCCGCAGTCCCACAATCCACTTATAAAATAATCACTCAGACGCTTATATCACTTATAAACTGTATGGCCGTGGCAGGCTTCTTGCTAACTGCTCTTTTATCTTAAATTAACCCATTTCTATAAATCTATAGCTTGCCACGTGGCTGGTGGCTTACCGGCGTCTCTACATGCTCTTCTCCTGGCGGTGGCTGCAGTGTCTCTCTCAGCCTTCCGCTTCCCAGAATTCTCCTCTCTCCTTGTCCCACCTACCTCCTGCCTGGTCATTGGCCATCAGTGTTTTATTTACATAGAGTGATATCCACAGCAGGTCTGTGTTCTGGAGGAAAGGGAGCAGATGAAAAGAAGGTAGACAGACAGAGGGAGAGTTATGTGTGAAGCTACTTCTGACTTCTAAAGCTTCCCAACAACACAATAATGGACTATCCATTCTTTTAACAGTGTACAGACTCCCTTTGCTCCACATGCACGCTTCCATGGTATCTTTATCTCTTTGATAAGAATGATTTTGATTCTACTAAGTACCCTGCTATAGTTTTGATTTGCATTTCTCCAGTGGCTAACAAAATGGAGTCTTTTTTCATAAAGGCATTAGCTTGCATGTATTTTGTGGACTGAATACTTACATCCTTTGCTCATTTTAATTGGACTATTTGGGGGGGGTTGTTACTGGCTTTTAGGATTTTTATAGGTTCTGGATATTAACTCCTTGCCAGATAATAGTTTGCAGACATTTTCCCACTCACTAGGCTGCCTCTTCACTCTGTGGACTGTGTCCTATGCTGAGCAAAAGTTTCTTAGCTTGCTATAATCTTTTTGCTCTCATCTCCTGTGCTTTTAGGGATCTTATCATAAAAGCTATTGACTAGAAAGCATCTGAAAGTGTTACTTTTGTATTTTCTTCTAGGAGTTGCATAATTTATGGTCTTGCATTTATATAATATTTTTCATTTTGAGTTTTGTTGTTGTTTTTGTTGTTGTTGTTGTTGTTGTTGTTGTTGTTGTTTATAAGAAAGACTCCTCAAAAACCAAAATCAAATCTATCATATAATCCAGCTATCCTGCTTCTGGGTATATATCTAAGGGAAATAAATGATATCAACATATCAAAAAGACATTTGCACATCTATGTTTGTTACTTCACTATGTATAACAGCTAAGATGTGGCTCAACCTATATGCCCCCAATGAATAAATAGATGAGAAAATATGAACATATATACACATTGATACTATTTAACCATAAAACAATAACTTAACTTGCTGCAAATGGATAGGATAAAAGGGCATCATGCTAAGTGAAATAAGTCAGATACAAAAACATAAATATCTCATATTCTTAATCATATGTGGTTATTTAAAAATAAATAAATGTTCAGTGGGTGTATACAAATGATTGCTCATAGCTGGGGTGGTTTAGAAGAAGGGAAACTTGAGAGACTTGATAGTAAATCCTAAAACTCAACTGTACATAAATAAATTCTAGAGTTCAATAGCACAGAAGGGTGACTAGAGCTCATAATTTTTATAACTAAAAGAAAGAAACTCAGTGACTTGAAACTCAAAGAAATGGTAGAGTTGGAAACCTGAGTTACCTTGATTCAATCACTATTTTCTGTGAATATGTACTGAAATATCACACTTTAGCCTATAAAAATATACAGTCATTATATTAACCAAAGGAAAATAAAAAGACATTCTAAGATGAAAATGTTAATCACCATGATTTGACCATTGCACACCCAGACAGGAATTTAATTATTACAACATACCCATAAATTTATGTAATTAAAGTAATAATCTTTGTTAAGCAGACTGTTTTTTCACTTTCATCAGCATGAAACTACTCTGAAGCTACCTCAAGAACCAAAGGAAAAATGGAAAAATTTCAACTTCATTGTTTGTCATTGAAGGAATAAGAGCTCTGTGTTATAAGTGAGGAACTGTGAACAAAAACTAAGGTAATACTATCAGAACGACTCTCTGCCATTTATCCTTGAAAATCTCACTTCCTCCCTGGCATTGCCCTGGTATTGTCCTATGCCATTCCTCACTCCCAAGTCCTGCTAGCTCTCACTTAAGCACCTGCCTGCATCTCTCTTTGAATGGTCAAATCTAAACTGTGTACATAGTTGCAGCAGTTAGGGTCAGAGTAATCTTGTTTGACCACAGGCAATATAATATGCTCCTAGAGAATTCCTTCAAGGAATTTTGCTTCACCTTTTCTCTCCCATCTTTGTAGGCATTTTTGTCGGGTCATTGTATCATTCTCTATCTGAGTGGTGGGCACCTTATCTTTGATTAATTTATTCCTGTATCCATTTTCAGTAGGAAATTCAAATAGGAAAGAGACAAGTACTATGTTCTATGCTTAAAATTCATCAGTATAAGTCAAAGTTATTTTTGACCTAAGAGCCTGTGCAAACCATCGCTCCCAGTTACCTCTGGGTATCCTTATTTGTAGCAGGCCACAAGAATATATTATAGAGATTTAACTGTGTATTAAAGCTATACTTTGACCAGCCAAGGGTCTGTCAAAAGGCAAGCCATTTATTATGAATAGTTGGTGTTGTCCAGCCTTTAATATTTCAGTTGTCTTCTGCTATGAAATTCTTGCATGCCCAAATATTCCCAGACCAATTGGCAAACAGTTCAGCTCCTCAGACCTGCAGAACTTCTAGGTAACTAACTTCCCTTCTGGAGCAAGTACCTGGATAAGGTCACTTAGGCAAAGGCAAGCTGACAGGAGACTCATAGCTTTGTTTCTTGTGCAAATGAAGCTCAAACCATTCCCTCACCTTGAGGCCCAGTGGCTCTCCAGAGCAATTGACTGAGAACAGAAGAGGTTTTTGCATATCAATGTT
Source organism: Peromyscus leucopus (assembly GCF_004664715.2). NCBI lineage: Eukaryota > Metazoa > Chordata > Mammalia > Rodentia > Cricetidae > Peromyscus > Peromyscus leucopus. Next base: position 115,619,546 of record NC_051066.1, read on the forward strand.
TAAGGCAGAGAACCTTGTAGCCAGGGAGAGAAGAAACAGATGTTTTCTGTAGAGACAGAAAGGTATGACCAGGGAGAAGAGAAGAACACAGAGGTAATATATATGGTAAGGCTGAACTCTCGAGCCAGGAGTAGAGAGCAAGTAGGATGGAGGGAAAAGAAACAGAGGACAAAGATGAGGCAGGAAGCATAAGAGCTTAGTCATTAGCAGGACTATGAGAGGGAACCGGACGAAACCAAAGCTTTGTAGACAGAATTTCATCCCAGATAAATAAAGAGTTGGTGTATCTAGACTTATTCTTGCCCTATAAGCCTGATGGAGCTGTAGCAGTATTGATAGAATTTTGTCTTAGAGGAATAAAGTTAACAGATATAAGAGCATAGATTTTTTTTCCCCCTTAGATATCCATGCCAGACATAGCTTAATCCTCAGATCCCTGGGAAGTCCATACTCATTCCTGAATTTTATGGTTATTGTTCAAGTTTCAGTCTTTTCTATGTAGTTTGACATTATTTTTTCTCCTTTTTGTTGTACTAGAGATTAAACACAGGTCCTTGAATATACCAAACAAGGTTTTCCCAACTGAGTTATACCTAAATGAACTATATTCTTGGCCCTCACATGCTTTTTAGTTTGAGACAGGGTCTCATTAAATTGCCCAGGCTAACCTTGAACTCACTCTGTAGCCCAGGCACACCTTGAACTTGTCTTGGCCTCTTAAATTCATTCCATAATATCTCTAAATTTCATCAAAGTTTTTCCTTTCCTATCCCTTCCACTGAGGTATAGGCTATGACATGACTTCTCTGCTCTATGTAAGTGGCTGCCTAATGGTCTGAGAAAATGATGTATGGTGAAGACAGATGTGAGAGCTCTGGCTCCCTTCAAGAAATCTGCTCATGTCACTCCCATTGTAACTAATGATGTGTGCTTACAGTTCAGTGTTCAGTCTGCAAGCTCCCTCCCACCCCACTACTTTTCAGTGTATATCAAAGTAACACACACACACACACACACACACACACACACACACACACACACACAAACTTGTGGTGAAGTATTGAACGTTAGACATGTCTAAGGATTTAAAATCTAAAACTATCCTCTCCAGTAAGCAGTTTCCATGAAAAGGAAGCTATAGACTTCCAAGTAAAGCAAGCACAGGCTACTTAGGAGAAGTCCTAAGAAGAGGAACTGATGCCTCATGGTACACAGATGGTACATGACAGGTCTGCAGGGTTAAGGTTAAGGAAGTGTTGTCCTTTTTTGCAAAAATCCTAGTGTTTAAACATTTGAATCAGACATCTTTTTGGAGCTTGGTGATCTCTGCCGGATGCTCCATCAAGAGCAATGAATTGGTGCTTTTTTCAAGTGTGACACTAGTCCATTTTTTCCTCTCCTTTGCTTCTGTGAGTTAATATTTGCACTTACTCTAACTCTAATTACTACCTGTTCTTTATTCACATTATTCTGACTGATGCTTCCCAAGCTACCTGTTAAATGACCAGTTTTTCTTTTCTATTTTCAACCCATTTCAGACAGACACTTTTAAAAAAGAAAATTGTTTATGGTTTATTCTCCATACACATTAGGATCAAAAATTATTAATAGAGTTCTCGGATATAAAACAGATACACATAGAATAGATAGCAAAAACACTTTCAAAAACTGCATATATTAAAAGCATGTACATGGATAAGTAACACAGAAACTTGTTCCTGTTCTTATTTTTTGTCCTTCAGTGACCATATTTTCAAAAATTATGAATGAAATAGCAACTTCCTAAAAGAAACACACATACAACACTTAGCCAAATGAATTGATTGATATTTAACCATTTTACTATGAAAAAATCTTTGATGAAAGTAGAATATTAGTTTTACAACCATTCCAGCAATGTCATAATTTTAATTGACATACTTTATCTTATTTTCCTTTACAGATGTCTGATTTGCTGTTTCTCTAAATACAATGGTCAGTTTAAGTAGGTCTCTCTCTTTAATAACAAGACTTTGTCAATGAAAATATCCCAGTGACTTATAACCCACCACAACTCACTAACCTAGTTATCTGTCTTAGTGGCTGGCCCTACTGTGCTCAACCATTACATATCCCTGCCCGTCATCTTATAAACTTCACAGTACCTAACCTGTTCAGCAAACCAAGTCCTTTGAGATGCTAAAGCATGGTCAAGTTACAGTGAGCTTTCTGAACATGAACTCTCAATTGCCAAATTAATCCTAGCCTAGGCCAGTAGTAAGGTTTTTTTACTGCCCGGCCATCTTCCTTACACTATACCTAAAGCTTCATTTGCTTAGACACTTTATCTCAAAAGAACACCTAGAAGTAATATTTAGTTTATTTGCACAGTTCATAAAATCATACCTTGAAAGATCATCCTGCACTTAGCTGCATTCAATAAATATTTATTGGAAACGTTTACTGGGAGTACATATTGAGCCCTGTCATAGTCAAGTCATGGCTTTTACATATACACAGTTGTCTTCCTTGGGTTCAAGTCAGGATGAAAGTTTGCTTTGTTGTCATTGTTTTTTCATTATTATTCTCCCAGTGGGGAAACCCAGCAGATAAGGGTCATTTAACCAAAACTTTCGATCAAAGCACAGTACACTTACAAGCCCATCAAAGCCTACTCCTGTGCTTTGTTTACTTATTCATATTTTCCATTACCATTCTCCTACCCACCACCACAAGATGTCATATCTTAACTGTTTTTTATTTTGTGAATTTGTATAAAATATATATTGATGCAATTTGTACATGTACTATAATTTTAGGAAGTGCTACTTATTTCATTTTATTCTGTGTCCTGTTGGTCTTAATTCTTCCTTCCAAAAAAAGCTTCCTGAAATATTCCATGTCAAGGTAAAAGACACTGCTGGCACATCAGTGCTTTACCTTATTTTAAAAAATAGATCGAGGGGCGAGGGAGATGACTCAGTGAATGAATTGTTGTTGTTCAAGCATGAGGAGCTAAACACAGGTCCTCAGAACCCTTGGAAGTAGCTGCACATGATGACAAACTACTGTAAACCCAGCACTTAGACGGTGGAGATGGGAGGACCCCAGGGGCTTGATGGTCCAGGAATCTAGCCAATTGGTGAGCTCCAGATTTAGTGAGAGATTATTTCAAAAAGGAAGATGGAGAGCACTAAAGACACATGACAAGGACCTCTGTGGCCACTACATATGCACACATAGACCACATAGACTCACTGCACTCCTGCACAGACATACATACGCTACACACATGTGTACACACACACACTTACAGTCAAAAGATCCATCTATGCCAGAGCTCAAGTACAACAGCAGATCATGTTTGACACTGTGTGCTTTTTGTCTGTTTGTTTTGTTTTTAATGAAAATAAACTTCATGGAACAAAGTCATGTCTGCTTGTTTGCACTTATTAATGGCTTTACCCTACAGCTGCCATGGAAACCAAGGGCTTTACAAAATTGATTATATCTACTGGCAGACCCTCCAGAGAGAGTTCAAAGTGCCTGAAACTGGATGATCTAGTTCAGCTCCCATCCATTGCTTGTTGATAATCTATTTCTGCAGCCATTCTTACTGACTGATGAAGAGAAGCACACAAGCATTTGCCATGACTGCAGAGATTTTCCCAAGGCAACTTTCCACTTCAGACACCCCGCTGTGGTCATGCGACATGGCCACAGAGCTGGCACACCCAGTCATTCCTTAGAAATCCTCCCTCAATAGGCTCCACACATTAACTTCCCTGGATTTTTATGGGCTTGAACAATTAAGTCATGGTGTGCAAACTCTAAGACTGTGTTTTAAAATAAGCCCGTAACTAATGCTCAGTTGGAAAAAAACACGAGCTAAGTGGGAACTGGCTCCCATTCTTTCCTACTAGCAATATCCCCTTCTGTTTTTTAATATTAATTATGGATGACAATACTTTGCTATGCTATGGATTACCATGAAGGAATCCAGACTTTGGGGATAACATTTAAAAATACAGCAGGCATGACCACTTTGTGATTAAAGTAGGTCTGGTACAAACAGCAGACCTGCGTTCCTGGCTTCAGACAAAGGCCTTTCAGAATATGATCACTCTGTGCCGTTTGTTTCAGTCTAGTCAGATTCTCCCGTGAGCATGTTTTCCTCAAAACTTAATGTACAACCACACTGATGTCTCACATGGTATAAGGCACATATTAAGTGTCTCTTTGATGTTGAGCTTTGGTGGATAGTTTGAATCAAATCCCAGCCCTCTAGAGAATTTGAACGTAACAACAATATCTCAACATGAGTAGCTACCTTCATCAAGGCTACATCATGAGAAGAGTCTAGACATAAAGAGACAATGTCACTCCACCCAAAGACCTGCAGAAGGACCATGAGTTGTGAGGGTACCAGGGGCAAAGCAAAATAGATGATTAGATTCAGTGGAATATTATTGATATGCAAGTGATGTAATTTTAGCTCTGTGCAAACCACCTTGCTTCATTAACCTTATGTGCTGCCAGTAATAAACATTTGATCTGTGATTTTTCATTGCTTTGAATTTCTCTTGTTTTCAGTTCCCTAGAAATGATATAATTTGAACAAAGACATCATTATCTAAGGCTTCTTACACTGGAGTCAAAGAGTCTTTCTAAGATAATACCTATTTCCCCCAATATATGAGTAAATAATAAGCTAATTCGTGAATAATGTTTTTGTCTGGCAAATGCTTGTGTGCTTCTCTTCATCAGTCAATAAGAATGGCTGCAGAAATAGATTATCAACAAGCAATGGATGGGAGCTGAACTAGATCATACAGTTTCAGGTACTTTGAACTCTCTCTGAAGGGTCTGCCAGTAGATATAATCAATTTTGTAAAGCCCTTGGTTTGCTTTTTTTTGTCTGCTATTTAAATGTTGCTACTTGCTGCTTTTTAAATTTGTTGTGCAATATTTAATGTACACAAAAAGAACTTCAGTGGTGACCTATTCATCCATTACTCAACTTAGAAAACATTTTTGAGCATTTTGAAGCCAAAAGCAGCAGCATCTATCATCATAGAACCATTTCTCCCTACAAGACATAACAGTTCTCTAGATAGTAAAGATTATTGTTACTACGTTTCTCTCCACACTTTTCTAGGTATATATTCATCCCTATAATATGGCAGACACATAACTGATGTCATCATTTGGGTATTCCTTTTGAAAGTTATTTTGACAAGTATTCTTCTGAGGTTTATCCATATTGATACAGTTCACTAATATATAGTACTCCATTGAATAAACACAGCATGTTTTTATAGTTGGAAGATTTCCTATGTCCCAGCTGGCTGGCAGTCAGGACAAATCTCTCCCACTTGTCCCCAAGTTTGCACACAGTCTTACATTAATTGTAACTGCTTGGCCATTAGCTCAGGCTTATTACTGACTAGCTCTTACACTTAAATTAACCCATAATTCTTATCTATGTTTAGCCAACATGACTTGGTACCTTTTCTCAGTTCTACCTTGTCATCTTGCTTCCTCTGTGTCTGGCCGGCAACTTCTGAGTCAGCCTTCTTCCCAGAATTCCTTTAATCTGCTCGCCCTGCCTATACTTCTTGCCCAGCTACTGGTCAATCAGCATTTTATTAAACTAGTATACAAAAGCACTATCCCACAGCATGTTTTCACCTATGTCATTTTGATGTGTGTGTGTGTGTGTGTGTGTGTGTGTGTGTGTGTGTGTTGTGTTCTTTCCAATGTTTTTTCTTATAACAAAAGAATTTTTAGGACAATTATGCATGTGTTTCCTTGTCAACATTGAAATAGGTTCTCTATTTAGGAATCTAATAATGACATTATTCTACCACCATCACCACTGAAAGCTAAAAATACAAAACACATTTTATAAACAATAAATAGTTTTATCTTCATGTTAACCTATGAGATAGATAAAATTATTATCAATATCTTACACATATAGGAAACATGAGGATAACTGTTGTATAATACACAAATCTTTAATTTATCAACATAGAAAATGGTTTAGATAAGTATCTAAATCTCCCTTCTAATTCATTAACATATATAAATTTCCATTAATCTGTATTTTTGCACTACTAATGATAACTTTGAAAAAATTGGATTCCAAACTCTTAATTGATATTTGTATATCATTTCTGTAAGTGCTAAAATGAAAGTGAAAGAGAAATCTATGTAAATTCTGTTTTAGAAGTGGGAGAAGAGGAAGGAGATCACAGGGCAGAGAGAGAGAGAAGACAGTAGAATTCTTCTACAATCCAGTGTTATTGATCATCTGGCAGGAGCCTGCCCATAAGATCAGCCACACAACTGCAAAGGCTTTGTTCTTCCTGTGTTCGTGGGGCCACTGGAAATGAAGCAAAATTCAGAGGGCAGGTAAACTCGACTTCTTCTTAATGCTTTGACAGTTTGGACATTGTCACTTCAAGTGAGTGGTACACCTTAACTATTTTCATGGTTGTCACCCTCACTGCTCCCTCTCACTGATCCTTCCTCCTCCTGCTCAAATCCTTTGACAAATTCTCCTTCTTCTGTTGTGTCTTTCTGTGAGCATGGCTCAGTTTAATTGAGGTTGCTGGCCTGAGAGTGGATGGGAAGTCATTTACTGATGAATGGTAACTTACCAGTAGGTTCATCACTAAAGAAAATGGCACCCCTACCCTCAGCAACTGTTAATCGACAGTAGTACCTCAGGGAGTTATGGGAGCTCATGAGCCCCTCCACCACCCATTGGGAAATGCTGACACTTCCAATCTTGTGCTGGTCTTGTGCAGGGAACCATAGCTGCAGTGACTTCATGAGAGTGACAGTTATGTTATATCCAGAAGACATCTTTTTGTAACACATCTCCCTGTCCTGTAGCTCTTCAGTTGTTTCCATGACTCTCCCGTGATGTTCTTTGGGCTTTGAAGATGGTGATACAGATGCACTATTTAGGGCCAAATGCTACACAAATACTCATTCTTTGCACTTTTATAAAATATGTCTCTATATTAACCACTGCCGACAGCAAAAGGAGCTTCTATGTGAAGGATAGAAAAGCACTAATCTATGAGTATAAGCATTAGTATTTAGAAGGCAGTTTAACAAGATACCCATTTAGCAAAAAGACCAAGTTTACAGTACCAGGCATGGGTGAGATTAAAGGTCCTTACAACTATGGTCAAATCAAACAAAAATAAAATGTTCCTGCTCATGGAGATTGTAGGAAGTGCCATTTTCCACTAACACATTAGTATTAACACTTGAACACAGAGAGATAATAAAATCTTACTAAATGGAAAATTCCAAGTGTGAGAAGTAGGCTTCTCACCCAGGAATGGCTGACTCCTCCTCATAAATGGCTCCACTATGTTGAGCAGATTTCATAACCTCTGACATCTTTATAGGGGTGCTGTACAAACATGCTTGATCAGTAAAAGGGTAAGAACTGTTTTGTAAAGAAATAAAATCCAGGCCATAAAATGTCAAGCTCTGCTCATAGCAACAGAACTATATATTAATCACACAGTCTGTTTTGATGGCAAATGCCTTTACCTGCAGAGAAGGTAGGTGTACTCTTCCCTCTACAACCTATTCCTCCCTTGCCCTCAAGGGAAGAGCTCTGAGGATCTGATTACTCCTGAACCTCACAGAATCTTTCATGCAGACCACTAGCCAGCCTTTGGCTTCTTCAGCTCCAGTGAAAATGTCAACCACACCAAGGAAAGCATCCTTTTTAGTTTCTTAGTCCCACTCATGTTAAAAAGATCTTCAAGATGTTCATAAATCGACCTAGTCAATTAACTAAATAAGTAAACAGTATTTTTGACACTGTAATTATAAAGAGGCAGATCGGGCAGGCTGTTGATATTAGTCAAAATCCCCCAGAATAAGAATGGAAAGTTCCTTTTTTTTCTAAAACAAGACTATTTCCTAGTGAAGACTTAGTGATGAGGAGAGAGAGAAAGTCAGCTTTAAGTGATTTTAGTGATTAAGAGTCAGTCTTCAATCTCACATGAAACTGCTCAAGAAGCTTGAAGTCTGCCATGATATTCTAAATAGAAAAAGGAACACAATTTAAAACAGTAGTGCTCTGTTGTTGGAGAGTTTTTTCTCTGGGTCCTGCCAATCCCCGACAGTCCCTTAGCCCACTTATAAAATAAACATACAGACGCTTATATTATTTAAACTGCTTGGCCATTGGCTCAGGCCTATAATTGTCTAGCTCTTACTCTTATATTTAGCTCATTTCTATTAATCTATACTTTGCCATGTGGCTCGTGGATTATTGGTACCTTACATCTTCCTTGTCTTAGCAGTGGCTGCAGTCTCTTTCTCTACCTTCCTGCTCCCTCAATTCTCCTCTCTGTTAGTCCCGCCTATACTTCCTGTCTGGCTACTGGCCAATCAGTGTTTTATTTATACAAAGCAAAATCCACAGCAGTGCTCCTTTACTGTATCACATTTAAGCCAGAGAGTTGTTCCCCAAGAGGATGCCTATGTCTGACTATAGCACATGATTCTCAGAGAACCTGCCCCATTAAAGGATATTCCAACAAGCAGCTTTTCTGCCATGAAATACTCAGAAGTCAATATCTTTGACATAACTTTTACCAAGAAAGGACATTTTGACAGTGTGCCTTTATCTGAGAGTTTTCTTCCTGCCACACATTCAACAGGCGTCTTCTGATTCTGGCCACTTTTGGAAATGGACTGAGGAGCTGGGTCCAGATGGAGACAAATGAACAGGGAAAGAATGTAGAGAAATAAAGTGCAGGAGGGACCAAGACCAGAAGAAACTACACAAGTAGAGTGAGTCTCAGTCATTAAAATGTCTTATTCCTGACAAATATCGTGTATAAAATATCACCGTTTCTTCAAGGAAACAAAAGATCTCTTATTTTTAAAGTATTCTGCAGTGGTTTATTTGCTATTATACTGAATTCTAAAGAGGACTATTTGGGGGGGAGAGGTAACCAGACAATGTTAGATGATAATTAATTTCATAAAACAGATTATTGAAGATAATAGGCATGTTAATATGCCTTCCTACTAAAATAAACCAATGCCCCAATTCCAATTTCACCTTACAACTTTAATCAGAAACCTGTGGTAGCAAAGCGAAATAAAAAAGCATTTGAACCAAGGAAACTCCACAAGTAAAACAACAGATTCAACTCTAGGAGCTCCACATTGGAGCCAATATTATTGGATTTCTTGTAGTTTGGAATCCCACGGAGGCTGACCCTCAGCAGGGATGTAGGCTCAATTAGTGTATCTGTGAGGTACAGGAAACACCTGCAAGACATTGAAGAAGTGAGGAAAAGGAATCACCCATAACAGTTTGGGTTAAACAAGCCAATTATCACCAGGGAACTCTGAGAATCTGTAGGACTCACACCCTTGGATAATCCTTTTTGAGGTACAAGGGAGTTTAAATTCTCTTTGAACACTACTTCTGGTGGTGTTAAGTCTCTGACACTTCTTACGCCTTCCACAAGTGGGCACCAACATCCTCCCTCAGCAGTAGAACACTCCTAGATACAGTAACATGGGCACATTATCCAAGAGTTGAAAAAGACATCAGTGGGGATTAGCAGTTCCAAGGACTGTTGAAGAGGCCTGAGTATGAAGAATTAGTGTATTATCACTCGGTGCCATAACCCATCAGAGGCTGACTTCCTTGCAACACAAGCTACTTTGTAGAAAAACTTGGTGACAGATTCTTAACTAATCATTAATCAAGAGCCATTTCCATTTAAGATAGGATTTGCAATAGTTAGTCTCCATTGTCAATTGGTGGGATTTGAATTACCCAGGAGTGGGATGGGGGATAGGAACTTGGGGGAGCAGGTTGAGTGGGCTGAGCTCCAGAGGCAGGTTGGGGGCAGGATGATGGATGGAGAGTAACGATGGAGACATTTTGATGGTGTGGGGGGGGGTGCATTTCAGGGTTAAGGAGAAATCTGGTGCCAGGGAAACTCCCAGGAATCCACAAGGATGACTCCAGCTAAGATTCCTAGCCATAGTAGAGAGGGTGCCTGAAGTGGCAATCTACTGTAATCAGATTGATGACTACCCTAATTGTCAACAGAGAACCTTCATCCAGTAACTGATGGAAGCAGGTGCAGAGATCCATAGGCAAATACTGGCCTGAGCACAGGGGATCTTCCTGAAGAAACAGAGGAGGGATTGTATGAGCCAGGGGGGTCAAGGTTATGAAGGGGGAACCCATAGAGGCAGCTAACCTGAGCATATGGGAGCACATGGACTCTGGACCAACAGTTAGGCCTGCATGGGACTAACCTAGGCCCTCTGCATGTATGTGACAGTTGTGTAGCTTGGTCTGTTTGTAAGGCTCCTAGCAGTGAGATCAGGTCCTGTCCCCAGTGCTTAGCCAGCTTTTGGGAACCTGTTCCTCATGCTGGATTACTTTGCCTAGCTTTGATGCAGGGAGAGGAGCTCTAGGTCCTACTTCAACTTGAAGTGCCATACTTTGTTCAATCCCATGGAAAGCCTGCTCTTTTCTAAATGGAGAAGGAGGAGTGGATGGGGAGGGGAGGGGGGTAAATGGGAGTGGGAGGGGAGTAACAGGAGTAGAGGAAAAGAGGGAAGGGAAACTGGTTTGTATTTAAAATAAATTTTAAAAAATGTTAATCAAATAAAATTTTAAAAAAATAGAATTACCCAGGAGATAAGCCTTTGAGGATATTTGTGAAGATGTTTCTGGAGAGGTTTAGTTGAGGTGGAAAGACCCACCCAATTGTGAGCAGTACCATTCGGTGGCTCAGGGTCCAGGACTGAATGAAAAAAAAGGAAGCAGTGAAGTTCCAGCATTCTTTTGTCTCTGATTCCTGACTGTACACACAATGTGATGTGACTAGTTGCCACCTCCCCACTTTCCTAGAGCATAGATGTGTTGTCTTCCATTTCTTATTGCAAAATTGCAAGGATCAGAAGAGTTTTGTGAAGCTGAGGAGATGTCTCAGTTCATAAAGTACTTATTGTGCAAGCATAAGAGACTGTGTTCAGATTCCCAGTACCTACATAAAGTCAAGCGTGGCAGTGCACACCTGTAATCCTGAGCACCTAGAGACTGACCAAACTCAGGAAATCAATAGGCAGCCAGTTTAGTCAAATCAGTGAACTCCAGGTTCAGTGAGGGATCATATCTCAAATTAAAACGTGGAGAGCAACTCAAGAAGACACCCAACCTTAATGTCTGGCCTTGACACATACTTGTACCACATGCATCTATGAACACACACACACACACACACACACACACACACACACACACACACCTAAAAGAAATGAAAAAAGTGTTACAGCAGATTCAATGCAGGAGAATTTTAAGGTGAAGGCATACCTCAACAATTTAGCAAGATGCTATCCCAAAATAAAAAGAAAAGATTTAAAAAAAAGAAAGACTATGCATGTACCCAGGAGGCAGATGTATCTCGGGAGTAAAGTGCTTCCTATCCTTTTCCAAACCTTGATATCTCTCCTCAATGTTGAAAAAATGTGCCCAGTGAATTCATTTTTCCAAGGGTGAAGACAAGCAACATGTCCATTTTTCTCACAACAGGGCCATGGAATGGACTAATCCAAGAATCACTCCACTGTAAAGAAGGAAAAAGCAGCCTGGTGTCACATGACATCTGAAAGGTGTGAGCTGGACTTGCCTTTATCTCATTGTTCCTTATACTTTGTTATATTATTTAACTTCTGATAATTCAGGGGACATTTCAGCTGAACATAAGACTTCTGAAAAACTGGAAAGTACACACTTGCAGTGTTTCCAAAAATACATCCAATAAATTAAAAATATTTAAATGTTTCAATTGCAAATACATCTATAATGATAGCACATAGGCACAGTGATAGTATCTTTTATTTAATATCCGCCATATGAAATTGATGTCAGAGCAGTGACTACTTCAGAGAATAATAAATACAGAGCCATCCTGAACTTTTCCATATGACTTCGTTGCCACTGTATTTGCAATGTCTTTCAGGCTCTGCAAAATTTTTGAGAAAGCGTTCATTAACAACAACATGTTTACTCACATTGCACTTACCTGTATGAAAAAAGGTGGGACTATCTTTTCCCTATAACTGAACTTTTGCTTCTCAAAAGTGCCATCTGCTGGCACTTTTATATGTATCCTTAGATGTACTCGTAGGTTCAGAAGCTATGAATTTTAAGCAAATGCCTTGCTTAAAAAGTGTATGTCTGAGGCAGGAGAAATAGCTGAAAGGTTAAGAACACTGGCTGCTCTTCCAGAGGTCCTGAGTTCAGGTCCCAGCAACCACACCTTGGCTCACTACCATCTGTAATGAGATCTAGTGCCTTCTTCAGGCCTGCAGGGATACATACATGCAGAACACTGTATACATGATAAAGAAGTGTATTTCTGCATTGACTTTTGCAGAGTCAAAAAAAAAAAAAAAACCAGGCATCTGTACTCAGAACAAGAAATAGGATGCTACCAGCACTGGAGAAGCACTTCGGACATCACTTTCCTCTTATCTGTCTGCCTCTGGAGTAAAGGCAGTTCAGGACAGTACTTGATTCAGTACAGGACAAATTCTTTATCCAAATGCTTAGAAAAAGTAGTATTTGGGATTTGGGATTTTCTATTTGTGGAGTATTTACATACATGCATACATACATACATACATACATACATACATACATACATATATACACATCACACACATATATAACATAATTATATAATATAGCACATAGTATTTTATAATATATAATCAAATATCTTAAGGATGGGACACAAATTTAAATGCAAAGTTCAAGATGTTTTACATACATTCATACATAGCCTAAAGATAGTGCTACATGATATTTAAATAGGCCTGCAGTTTGACTACAACCTGTTACATGAAGTCAGATATGGAATTTTCACTCTTGACATGATACTGACATTCAAATAAATTCCATATTTTGCATCATTTCATGTTTTCTCATTTTTAATGCTTGGCATGTATTTTGACTATGCCTTTGGAGATTTTTGCCTCTTTCTCCATTCTCTGCCCTCAGAAGAAGTGCACATGTTTACGAGGATATGGAACAGAACGTCTCATTCTCTGGGAGCAGAGGGTCTCAGATCTGCCTTGAATCCACACTCGTCCTGCACAGCAAAATAATGACTAACTCTCATCAGTTACTAACATCTGACTCATACAGAGCAGAATCCAGCAATTCTTGGTGGTCCCCATCAACACATCAGCTCTAGGTGATTCTGTCAATCCTTCAAAGTGCATAATTATGGCTCTGGCCTTGATTGTTCTAAAATGGCAGTTCTCACAAAGATTTTTCTGCAAGATTTTACCATATCCCCAATTATTTCTTTCTTTTCTTTAGTGGCATATGACAAAATCTGGGTCCCATCCATACCATATAGCTGCTAAGCATAGTTAGGGAATCCCAATGCTGTTGCAGAATGTTATTTTAAAATGCATTACACTTGTTTATGCTGTGGAACATTTGTTTAATGATGCAAAGATATGTTGCATTCTTTTATGTTGCATTTGTTTAACTCTGTGAAGCAGTGTTACTTTACCTATCTAAAACATCTGACTGGTCTAATTAAGAGCCAAGCAGCCAATAGCAAGGCAGAAGAAAGAATAGGCCAGGCTGACAGGCAGAGAGAATAAGTAAGAGGAGAAATCTGGGAGAAAAAGACCTAGGATTGAGGTATGAGAGAAGGACTGAAGGGGCCAGCCACCCATCTACACAGCCAGCCACGGAGTGAAAAGTAAAAGAAAGGTGTACAGAAATAGAGAAGGGTAAATGCCCAAAGGAGGCCCAAGGTAGATGGCATAATTTAAGTTAAGAGAAGCTGGCTAGAAATAAGCCAAACTAAGTCCTGGCATTTATAAGTAATAATAAGCCTCTGTGTGATTTATTTGGGAGCTGGGTAGCAGGCCCCTCAAAAAGTAAAGAGTAAAGAAATGATCACCTACACAATGCCAAGCCTCTTTGTGCCCCTATTCCTTGGAAGTGCTCTTCTCCCAGGTCCCCTGGCTCTCATGTGTCAGTCTTTGACTGATGAAGCAGCACCATTGCCTGTGGATATGTTGGAAGTGGCACACACAGAGTTTAGAGACTACACATTCTATCTAGACTTCCAGGAAGGCAGGCCACTGCACCAGTGTTTTGGGGTACTCTATACCCCTCTACATGAGCTTAAGAAAAGCTACCACACTGGTAGAATTAAAAACTGTATCATCTGATGTTTATTCTCCCATTAGCATTTTCCTTCCTCCCTATTATTTCTTAGATACTTAAAGCTCTGTTTTCTTCCATATTGTTTTGTGTCCCATTTCAACCTACAGTCTTTCTTCTACAGCATCTCCATCATCCTCTTTCTTAGCAGTCTTGGGTGGTTGTGACATGCTCTTCCTGTGAAAGGTCTATAAGCTGAACCTATAAGACAGCTTTTATTTTTTCAATAGAACTGAAAGAAGTTTTAGAAATTTCTATCTCTCATAATGTAAAACAAGCTGACTCTTGTTGTTAACAGCAGCAGTGATAGCAATTTTTCAAGTCATGTTGTTCTCCTTGTATTTCTTTTCCAGAAATTCTCATCTTTCCCCATCCTATCACAGCCACCCTTACCTGATTTGTGTATCCAAGGTGACAGCTGCTTCAGGCTGCTTAAGGAAAAGTTATCATTAAGAAACAGGACAGAAAAAAAAATGGATGTGTTTTAAATATTAAGTCACATCCACAAATAAATAAGTATAAATTAGGTAAAGAACAATTTTAACCAGAATTGCTGGCTCATGCCTATCATCTTAGCACTTGGGAGGATGACTTATGAGTATTCTAAGTTCCAGGCCATCCTGGGCTAATAGCAAATTCTAAGCCATCCTGAAATAACAGAGTAAGCCCCTGACCCAAAACACAAAAAAGAAAATATTAGCATTTCCCACCAAAGTTCCTGCATTTACAAGGAACTGCACACTCTAACTGAAGAATTCTATTTTGTCAGGTTCTGAAATATTGAGTTAAGGAACTTGAAGAAAATGACTGAGCATACATTTGTTCATTGGATCCTTTCTAGCTTGAAGACACTGTCATATCAATTATCTGATTTGGTCCCCACTAAATGAAATTATGAGCTATTGTCCTCCTTGGAGGCATAGAGAGGTTGGCTTATTTGCCAGGAGCATATCAAGGCACAGTGAAATCAATAAAAAACAACTTCCATTTAAAAAACAAACAAAACACATCTTTTATGTAACTCTGGGGATAAAAGCTAAATTTGGTGTTTAGGTCGGAAGAATTTTTGAAAGCTGTCTTTGTAAACCACTTTTCTCTCACATAAATCAAACAGGAGCCCAGTATTCTTTGGAAAGCTGAATAATAGGAAGCAATCTAAATTCAAATGATGCCGAAAAAGCTGTTAAGTGTCCTGTTTGAAAAATGATCCCACGGATGGGGTGGGCTTGCTGTTGCACGGGTTAATAACATAGAGTGATGCTCACATCTTATGGCAGGACTTGGGCGTCTTCCCACTAGAGATATAAGACTTGGACTCTGCGCAGTAGGTTCTCAACCTGTGGGTCATGACCCATTTGGGGTTTAATGGCCATTTCATAGATGTTGCCTAACACTTTCTGAAAACATAGATGTTTACATTAAGATTCATAACAGTAGCAAAATTAGTTATGAAGCAGCAGTATTAAAGGGCCACAGCACCAGGAAGATTGAGAACCACTGCTTTGGAGGAATAAACCTGGACTCCAGCAACTTGAAAGCATGGTCAGTTGTAAGATAAAACAGAAAAGGTAACCAATGAATTATTTTAAAAAAAAAAAATACCCTTCTATATATTGACATTTTATCTTCAAGAATTATTGAAGTCTCATTTACAAAAATACTCTTAGAGGAATGATCTTTGTTTTGTTTTGACAAACTGAAGAGGGAAATAGAGTGTGGCAAGGAGCCACAGGTCCATAAGTAGTACAGGTGCTCCAGCAGCATTAAAGGAAAGCTCTTGCCTCTTTGCCAGAGAATGGGCTCTACCTCTGGATGAAGATGTGCCGTTGTCTGTTCCCTTAAGAGTTAATCCAATTGGGCTGGCCAATCACCTGGCCAAGGACTGTCCCTCAGGAAGATGAGGTTCTCTAGTCCACACTAAGGAGACAAGAGGCACAATTAGCTCCTTGTCCTACAACAAGAAAACAACTCCCAGTGTGGGAGCTTAGAGAACCACAGCATACAGCTTTGTAAGCCCCCCTGCTTTCCTAAATTACTCAGACAAGCATCTTTTCCTTTTCTTCTTTTTATCTCCTCTCTGAGCATGTTTTCCCTGATAGTTTATACTTCACTTTTTCTCTCTCTATATATATATAGCTTCCCTCCTTAACTTCTCTCCTCCCCATGTCTTCTTGTCTGCCATATGGATGACTTCTCCATCTCCATCTCCTACATATAAATCTACAATGAACTTCTCTCTAAAATTCACTCTCCAGTGGTCTGTGAATTTCATTCTTCAAATTCACAAGATAAGAACCCAAAGTCAATGGCTCTGATAGCTTCAGTGGTTATCAAGTTTTCCAGGACCATAGTTCCCAAACAAGGGCTCCATCATTCTTAAACACCACTCAATGTTCCTTTATGGCAGGGAGGGGCAGATTAAGCACAGACTCGAGAGCACTAAAGGTAAAGGAGATAGACCAAAAGTCTGTCTTTGGGACATATATTTCTTTGGGAATTGGGCATTTTAAAAAAATGTAAAATGACAGCTACTACTAATGATAAAGTTTGTATTATAAACATTGCTGATGTTCATTTCCCTATAAAGAAAGATGTTGGTGGTGAGGGAATTGGACCCCCCTCATGCCTTAGCCGCTTTGGGCAGAAAGGTTATCAGTCTAACAGCCAACCAGACTATCTTATTCCAGCACCAGTCATCCTGAATGCTCCCACAGACACTTTTCAACAACCATGCACCAGGCTTCAGCTGACTTCCCTGACTCTGGACAACACAGCTTCAGCCAAGATTGTTTGTACCAGACTTTTACTGTCTGTCACAAGCCTCTGAGAACCATTTCTATCTTGGTCAGAAGGACTGCACTTCTGATAGAGGGACTAAAAAGACTCATAGCACGGTCATGATTGGTTGAAACACAAGACTAAATGACTGATTTGTGCTGAGAAGTAAGGCTGTGATTGGCATAAACAGTGGCTGTGGCTGATCAAAAATGGACTGCTATGGTTGGTTCAATCAGATACCTGCTATTGTTCTCAATACCTTAAACTATAAGCAGGCTTAGGTTCCCTCAGTGAAGCCAGCTGGGAGATGCTTTCCTATTCTACCTCTGCTGATGTTATATCAGATCCAATAAAGTGTTTTCCCCATGGGTCTAACTTGTCTGCTTTCAAGTATGCAGATGAGCAGCAGAGTGTCAGAGGACAGGGGGAGTAATGGAGAGGACAGTAGACTGTGGTGGGCACAGGCTAGCAGCCAAACAGTTTCTCCCTGGTCTCAGGTAGCCTCCTGGCACTAGCTGCTTAACACTGGGGCCCCTAAACAGCCCATCAATGCATTTCTTAGCTCAGAGTTCAAAGTCTCAGAGTATCTGTGGGTCATGGCCTTAGATGGCCTCAGTCCCACAGGTAGAGTCTTGTTTCTGATACCAGGTGCAGGGCTTCCCAACAGCTCCATTTGTGGCCAGCATGTGGTTCCTGAGCCCTGGGCAAGCTTCCCAAAGCAAAACCTTGGCAGTGGTTACTTGACTAGGGCAAAAGCCGAGAGGCTGAGACCTTGACAACAATGGGAAGAAAAGCCCGTTCCCCAGCCATCCCAGCCATGGTGCTCGGGTCTAAATTTCCTTTTGTCTAGACAAAGGAAGTTACCCCAAGCCAAGCATTTTGGGAAGCAGCCCCTGACATGTGAACAGTTTAAGAGTAGCCAAGGCTAAAAGAATAAGGGAAGTAGGTGCAGAGACAAGACAGCAGAGAGATGGCAAAAACTGGAAAGAATCAGAGAAGAAAGCCTGCAGGCTGGGGTCTCCATAAGAGTTATAGAGAGCTGTCAAGTCTTTAGGGCTGAGGGTCTTAGACCTAGCCTGCATGCTGGAACACTGGCAGCCACCCAGGACCAAAGATCCCTGTACCTGAAGCCTGCATGGGTACTGCCAGTCTAAGAAGGTGCCAATTGCTGTTGTCACTGGCAACTATCAAATGTTGAGGGAAATGAAAGCCATTAGAGCATGGTGTCATGTAAAGAGCTTCTTGTCTACCCCATGATTTCTGCCTGAGTAGAGCAAAACAACCCAGATGATGGGTGACTCGTTAAGGAACATTCCTGAGTTCCTTTGAATTCTCAAAAACACCTTTTAGCTTCTAGAGGCCTCGGATTACAACATTAGTGAACAGTAAAGAAGAAGTTGCCTCTAACGATGGGAAAGGAATAGATTATATTTACTAATATTGATTTATGTTACCCTGTCTGGTCTTGAACTTACGACCTTCCTGCTGTTGTCTCTCAAGAATTGGAATTACAAAACTTATGCCATTCTTTTAGTCAAAATTAAAAAGCAAGCCATAGTTCTTATAATTAAATATTATTTTTCTTATATATTTAATATACAATTAAATAATCTCCCCAAAATATGAAATATAAGTTAATTTTACTTATTTGCATGTTGTTTTCTTAGGCCAAAACTCTGCTAACCTGTCATCTATGTGAAGAACTTTTTGGTGACATGCCTATTCATGCCAAGCCACAAGGTGTCAGCCTAAACTTAGTAATCTCTTAAATTCCTGAAACTTGTTTTGTTTTGCTTCATTTTGTTTAGTTTTGTTTCATCTTTTGTTTATTTTATTTTATTTTGCTTATTTTTTGAACAAGAAGAATTCTGAAGACCTTAAGACCATTGTGATCATATGGAGAGCCTACAGAAACCAAATCCTGGGAGCTTTTCAGGGCTGATGGCAGCTATCTCCAAGAGACAGTCAACAAAATAAGACAAACTAGCTCCTTCCTAGCATGTGCCATGCCACCACAAGAAACTTCCATATTCCAAATACAGTTTACAAACACCTCCACCATTGTCTTTGCACTTGATCTGCCCTCCTGCCTTTCCCACTCTTCTTTGGTTAGTCTCTAGGCAGAAGAGCAAGCTCTATATTTTAGAACTGTGTGTCTGGGAATGAACTTCTGACTTCCCTTTTAGCAGGCATCCCCATCTTTGTAAGCAGTTCACTTAGATGCCTCCATTAGTTGCTATTGTATATGAAAAAGCATGGTTGTGATGAACACTTACTTCACCAACCTCAGATCTGTACTCCTATAAATGTCCTCCGTCTCTCAGTTCTTTTATAACCTGGGAAGGGGTGAGACCATGGGTATGGTATGTGTTTCCTCTTGGCAAGGTAGGGCCTGCCACATGGAGTTTGCAGATCTGTTTAGCAGATGCGAATTTAACTTTGGCCAAACTTTAATATCTTTTGAGTTTTACATTGTCAGCTAGTAAAGAGAATGTAACTTGTGAGCTATGTGTAGTATAAAAGGGAAAACATGTTAAGGAACTTTATTTATTCTAATTGTCACAAGATGGTGAAGCGCTATTACCCTCGCTTTATAAGGAGAAAACCCTGAACTTAGAAAAACTCCAGTAACTTTCTTCTACAGTAACTTGCTGATGATCAGTAAGTAGAACAGCCACAGGCCTGTCTGACTCCAGAGCCCCAAGTTTGCGCTGTCCCAATTCCTAATTTTAAATAATCTCTATACAAATCTACATGAACACAAACACCTGGGAAACTACAGAGCTCTTCAGAAAGGAGACTACTGGGGACTGTCATGACACTCTTTCTCTGCCACTTGGAGCTTCTGTGGATTGACTGGTGACTAGAACTGAAGAACTGAAATTAGAAACAGACAGTTAAGAAGATGCAGACAGCCAGCATGCAGTGAGCTGTACTTCAGTGTAGGACTGAACTAGTAGGAAATGTCCAAGATCAATGATCGCCTCTCTCATTTGTCCTTTGGGGCTGATGGTGATTTTTTTTTTTTAAAGGAA
Source organism: Peromyscus leucopus (assembly GCF_004664715.2). Taxonomy (NCBI): domain Eukaryota; kingdom Metazoa; phylum Chordata; class Mammalia; order Rodentia; family Cricetidae; genus Peromyscus; species Peromyscus leucopus. Next base: position 115,639,610 of record NC_051066.1, read on the forward strand.
GACAATTAATACCTACTACAGTTATCTGTCATCTCTTCTCTCACTGTCTACTCAGACCTAGTTAATTAAGATCTCATCACTCTCCTCCACCTACTGGGTTCACCACATCTTTTTATGCCAAATTTCTTGTAATATCCCCTAAAACCTTGAAATGAAACCCACAAATCCTGGCTAAAATAGGCAATATTTACAATAGTATCTAGAGATGTGTTTTTCATTGCACAGAAAACTTTGTGTTTTGCACTATATGTTCCCCTGTATCTGTCCAGTTTGTGTCTATATGTGTCATTGATTGCCTTTATCTCCTCCTTTCTAGTCTATCTTTAGCCAAAATTACCATAATACCCCTCCTTTGTCTCTACTATTCTCTTTCCATTTACATGCCCTTCTCCACTTCCTATAAATCCCAAACTATCCACTACTATCTCTCTGATTTTTCTCCTTTCCACTCATCCCCACAGTAACTAATACATGAGTACATACAGGACTATCAGTGTCCCTACATAGTTATTAAGTGATTGTTGTTCAAGTGATTCCTTTTTGAATGTTGAAAACACTTCCATCGAAAATAAATAAAACTGACTAAAATGAAAACTCAACCAATTATCTGTATAAGTTCCGATGCAAAAGGAAGAAAAACTAAGGCAACACAACTTCTCCACAAATTATCATGCCATAATAAGGGACCTAATGAAATTGAATTACATGAAATTCAAAAAAAATGTTCAAAGGAAAAAAAGGACATGAAAAAACCTCATGAATTTGAAGAAAACAGTTGAGGGAAATAAGGAAGTCTATATATATATAGGCTATGAAAATGGAATGCAATAAAGAGAGAGAAATGCTAAAGAAAATAACACACTGCAGTACTGGAAATAAACATTTCAGTGTCAAATTAAAAGCTCAGTGGAAACTTTGACAAAAAAAAAAAAAAAAAAAAAAAATGGACCACAGGAGGACAGACAATAGGGCTTAAAGACATAGTAGAGGAATTGAAACTTGAGAAAGCATTAGAGTACTATGACAAGAAAAAACATATGTGAATCATGAGGATGGGAGAATTTAATGCCAAAAGAATAGCAAACATTTTTAATAAATCCCAGAAAAAAATCCAAACCTAAAGAGAGAAATACCCTAAGTATTAGGCATTTAGAGTATCAAGTATGTAAGATAAGAAAAAAATTATCATGATATATTGTAGGTAAAATACTAAATATGTTGAAACAAAGAAAATGTATTAAAAACTTCAAGAGAGCAATATCAAATCACATATAAAAGAGAGGGCCATCAAAATAACAATTGAGTTCTCTTTAGAAACTTTAAAATCCAGAAGAACTTAAAGTTGTGAATTTCAAGTTCTGAAAGACAGTGGTTACCAACCAGAACTATTACATTCAGCAAAGTTATCTTTCATAATTAAGGAAAGAAACCATGTCTATGATGAAAAGAAGAGACTAAAAGAATTCATAACTACTAAGCCAGCTCTAAAGAGGACACTTGAAGGGATCTTTGAGACAGATAAATGTATGTGTTATGCCCAGATCTCGGGGATCCCCAAAAGACCACCACGGAGACCGAATCCCACATGTAAAAGCAAAGAGCCTTTATTTCAAGCTCAGGAACTTTGTCCCTCTGTCTGTCTGACACAGCAGTGAGAGCAAAGAGCCCTGAGCTCAGGTGGAGCACAGTTTTTTTATTGTTGTTTTGTTTTTTTTTTAACAGGTTCATTTTTTTATTGGACATGTTAACAAAAGAGGTTTAATCAAAAAGACCAAAGCCCATGTCATCATCAGACTCCTCAGATTCTTCCTTCTTTGCTTCCACTTTCTTCTCAGCTGGGGCAGCAGCAGTAGAGGGGGCAGGACCACCTGCTGGTGCGGCTCCAGCTGCTGGAGCAAGCCCACCAGCCCCTACATTGCAGATGAGGCTCCCAATGTTGACATTGCCCAGGGCCTTTGCAAGCAAGCCTTGCCAGAAAGGTTCAACATTGACACCAGCTGCTTTAATGAGGGCATTGATCTTGTCCTTTGAGACCAACCTTGTTGTCCTACAGGATGAGGGTGGAGTAGATGCAGGAGAGCTGGGAGACAGAGGCCAAGTTGCGGACTGCTGGCATGGTGCTAGTTGCTGGATGAAGTGAGGGCCTCACCCCAACACGGCCTTGGCTTCCTCAGAAGGACCAAGCACCTTCGTGGCAGCTGAGGAAAAGCCAGAGTTTTTATCATAGCAGAGTTTGGGTAAGGATTAAGGACGATGTGAAAATTCTAGATATCAAAAACAAAAATAGGTGTGTGCTATACTCTAGGGCATCTGGCCACCTTATCTAAAGGTTGAAATGCTTCCTCACCCCTGGGTGGATCCCTGGGTGGTATCTGGATCTGGGTGTTGCCTGACAGTAAGCCTGCCACAGCAGCTGTGTTTGAGCCCCTAAGCCTGTCATGGCTGCTGTGTTGTCAAGCTGTTTTGGGGCCCCATCACAAATGAAGCTATAGAAAATAGCCTACATAGAGAAAGAATAGTTAAGAAAATGAGGAATGTGAAAACACCAAACACTACACAATCAACAAAATAACAATAATTAATATGTACTTAAATAATTTCTCTGAATATTAATTGTCCCAATTCAAAGACACTGGCTATCAAATTGGATTAAGATACAAAAATCTATATATTCCCTGTCTCCAAGAAACATATCTCACCATCAATAACAGATTCTACATAATGGTGAAAAATGAAATTATTATTCCAAGAAATAGAAGTAGAAAAAAAGCAGATGTCATTGTTTAAATATCTAACAAAATACTTTAAGCCAAAACTAGTTAGAGAAAATGAAATTGGTTTCTACATGCCAGTTAAGTAAACAATAAATTAAAAGACATTACAATTATAAAAATACATGCACTGAAATGTATACATCCAATTTCAAAAACATGCGTATTCCTGATGTAAACACAAAACAATAGTAGTAGGCAATTTCAAAATTATACTGTCACCATAAAAAAGTCTTCCTGATAAAAAAAACTAAACAGAGAAGCATCTAGATGAAATGACATCAAAGACATCTACAGAACATTTGATCTATACATGACAGAATACACATTTTTCTCAGCAGTCCATAGAATTTTCTCTAAAATAGATCATCTAATGGGGCACTGTGTGTGTAAGTGTGCAGAGGAAGCTAAAGAGAGAGGGTGAATATCTAGACAGGAGAGAGAGCAAGAGAGATTTTCAGAAAGAGATTCTGAGATGTATGTCTGTGTAAAGAGCTGGGCATAGATGAAAGTAAGTGTGTGTGTGTGTGTGTGTGTGTGTGTGTGTGTGTGTGTGTGGTGAGAGGGCAGGAGATGTGTGCAGAGAGAGCTAGGTAGAAGATGAGTAGCTTTGTAGTAGAGAGAGCTTGTATAACTATATAGAAAAAAGATGTAGGGGGAGATGTGTGTGTAGAGGGGACTGAATGAACGAGAGAGTGAATGAGTAAAGAGTGAGTGAATGATCTACTACTGTGTGAAGGAATGTAGCAGGGTAGAAAGAAGAAATGCATATAGAAGAGAGATTTGGAGTGATGTAAAAATGAGATGTAGCTGTACATAGAAATATATGGCTGTGTGGAAAGAGATGTGGCTGTATGTATGCAAAGAAAGATATATAGCTGTCTGTAAAGAGATGTAGCTGTGTGGAGACAGATTTTAAGAGAAAGAGATATTTTAAGATGAAGTAAAAAAAGAAAGTTATCATCAGAAAGCATGTGTGTTTCCTTATTTACCTGTCAGATAGATAGGAACTTTTTTTTTTTTTTCTTTTTTTTTTTTTTTTTCTTTTTGGTTTTTTCGAGACAGGGTTTCTCTGTGTAGCTTTGCGCCTTTCCTGGAGCTCACTTGGTAGACCAGGCGGGCCTCGAACTCACAGAGATCCACCTGGCTCTGCCTCCCGAGTGCTGGGATTAAAGGCGTGCGCCACCACCGCCCGGCTTTTTTTAATTTTTTTTTTTTTTTTTTTGAAACTTATTTCTAAATACCCTCAGATAAAAAAGTTTCCTACAGCCCGCTACCCTGTCTTCTATTCACAACCCTGGAGCAGTTTTGGGAGCTGGCCGCCTCTGGACTGCATTAGGGCACAAAGTAACTTTAACAAACATAGAAAAATGGAAATAATTGCTTGTATTATATTTAACTGCAGTGGAATAAAGCTAAAACTAACAGCAAAAGAAACTGTCGAACATACATGCACAGACAACTGGAGATTAACAAACATTTCCCAATCCAAGCAGTTCAGAAGCAGAGGATTACCTGATCACCACGGTTTCCTGCAGAGGACCATTAAAGCTCCTGCTGTATGCTGAACGATGACTTCTCTTCCTCTGCATGGGAGATTGGACTTAGGTGCTATTGTCTGTCATTTTACCTTGTTCCCCTCACTTCATTGTCTGATTCTTCCCTTGGTCTCAAGTTTTGTGTTTATCACAGAAGGGATATTTGACAGAGACCTGACATGTGCTCTTCCTCACATGATGTCTACTGTAAGAAAGGGCAAGCCAACACTACTTCTCTCTCTCTCTCTCTCTCTCTCTCTCTCTCTCTCTCTCTCTCTCTCTCTCTCTCTCTCTCTCTCTCTCTCTTCTACTTTTCCTGAAAAATAATGGGGCAATGTGGAAGATGATGTCACCATGTCCTTTTCTCACTGTAATTCCTCCATTACATGCATAGTCAGCTCAAACACTATTGTTTGTCTTATCATAAATAGGAACAGCCATAGACCTGTAGCCACAGCCTGCTAACAATCCATTTCATATGTATCTTTGGGGACTGCAACTTGGGGGACAGCCACTTGGGGGACAGCCTTATAATCACATGGCATATCCCTTTAATCAAGGTGTCATACCACACCACACTACATAGAGGAATATGGCCACCCAGAGATTCTTTTCAAGAGAATCTCCATTCTCAGACAGCTCAGAATTGGTTGCATGTGTTACAACTATTGTGAAGAGCATGTATCTGGCAAGAGGCACACCACATGGGAAGTGCTGTCATATTGGGATTGTCTCCATGAGTATTGCACCTCCAGGCAGATCAGCCTCTGTTATTTGTCTTAACTCCCGTAAGAGGATATATGCAGCTGCTCCTCCACTACCCATGTTTGGTTCTTTTGGTCTCTGTTCAGGCAGCAATTGTGTTATGTGATTATTCCTGAGCAAACATGAACAAATGTTTATTAACCTCGGACAGGAAACCACAACAGACAAAAGATATAATTCCATCTGAGTCTAGCTTTGTGAAGCAGTGAATTTGCTGAAGAGTTACTCAGAGGAGCATGTGCAAGGTACAATGCCTTCTTCATAGAATTTATTTTCAGAAATTATGGAATAAATTCCTACTCAAACTCACTGATGCAAAATTCACTAAGAAGACATTAATTTATTTATTCCATTATTCCCCAGATATAATAAAAGAAACTTCTTTTTTTTTTAAAGTATGTGTGACAAGGGATTCCCTACACGGTATCTTTCCTTTCTCCTTTCTTTCTTTCTTTCTTTCTTTCTTTCTTTCTTTCTTTCTTTCTTTCTTCCTTCCTTTCTTCCTTCCTTCCTTCCTTTCTCTCTTTTTCTTTCTTTATTTTTATTGAAAATATATTCTTCTCTCATCCTGACCACAGTTTCCCCCATTCACTTCTTCCAGCAACCCCCATGCCTTCCATCTCCCCCAGATCCACTCCCCTTCCCTTTCCTTTTCAGAAGACAGCTGGCCTCCAAGAGATAACAGCCAAATGAGGCAATAAGACAGAGCAAATACAATAAAACAAGGCAAAAGCCCTCATATCCAGGCTGGAGAAGGCAACCCAATAGGTAGAAAAGAGTCCTAAGGGCAGGCAAAAGAGTCAGAGATACATCTGCTCCCACTGTTAGGAGTCCCACAAAAAGAAGCTAACAGCCATAACATACATGCAGGGAACCTGGGTCTGCACCAGGTTCTCTGAGTAACATTTTAAATTACATTTATTTATTTGCTCTATGTGTGACTCTCTCTGTGTGTGTATGTATGCACATGCACACATGCATGTATGTGGATGCCCAGGTGCCACAGCATGCATGTAGAGGTGTAGCACAAATTGTTAGAAGGTCTTATTAATAAAAACAAACCCGCGAGCTAGGTATTGGGGTAAACGCTGAAAGAGCAGAGAAACAGAACCAGCCACAGCTAACCTCACCTCACCAATTGCTAAGCTGATCCTGTTTCCTCAGACTGGAGGCCTCTGAGTTCTCATCCAAGTGGCTCTCAGCTGAACTTCTGCTAGAAGCCTAAAAGCTTAACCAGGTCTAGTTCCTGGTCCTCACATCTTATAAACCTTTTTGCTTCCTGCCATCACTTCCTGGGATTAAAGGTGTGTGTCACCATGCCTGACTGTTTCCAGTGTGGCTTTGAACTCACAGAGATCCGGATGGACCTCTGCCTCCAGAATGCTGGGATTAAAGGTGTGTGTGCCACCATTTTCTGGCCTCTATGTCTATCTAGTGGCTGTTCTGTCCTCTGACCCCAGATAAGTTTATTAAGGTGCACAATATATTGGGGGACACAATATCACCACATAGAGGTCAGTAGAAAACTTGTTGGAGTCAATTTTGTATTTCTACCATGGGATCTTGAGGACAACTCAGGTTGTCAGGCTTGCAACCAAAATCTTCATCCACTGAGCCTGTGGTAGCATTGCACAATAATTCTGTGTTATTCACAATTGTTCTGCATTATTTCTCTCCACCTTCTTCTCTCACTGTTCTTCCATGTTCCTTCAAATGTAACTTAGAACACTAGTGTTAATATTTATCATATCTATACAATGTCTCATCCTATAAATATAATGCACACTCAGGTTTTATTCAGGCTTTTTTTTTTCTATTTTCTTCTTGTTAGGGTTTTGTTGTTATTTTTCTGCTACAGACAATGCTGTGAAAACATGATACACATATCTTTGGGGTTTGGTACTGCTAGTGACATAGGATAGATTCTCAAAATCAAGATCACTGGGACAAAGGATACATGTATTTTTATTTTATCAAGTGTTATATCACTTCCATATAGCTAAAAAAATCCTAAACAGATTACAGTCTATCATCCACTGCTTGTCAGACTCCCAAACTTCTTAGACAAGCCTAAAGGCCAGGCTCAGTAAGTATGAATTACTACATTGAAGACCTTAGGGGCTTTTCGTTTTGGCTGTCAAGATTACCTAATATCAAACCAGCCAGAATACATTTTCATTCTATATTTGCTTTCAAAGTATGTCATCTTCTAGACATGTTTATCTCCTTTATTAGAAAAAAAAAACAGTTTTACTTGAAACTTCCTTTTTATTTTGAAAAGCTATGCTTGCTTGCTATAGTCTCAATTTCTGTTTGGGTTTCTTTTTATATTAACAAATGTTGTTCTTTGACAATTTCATACGTGTATAATGCATTCTAGTTATTCCCTCCCAGCATTTTATTTCCCTCTCAGCCCTGCTAGTCTTCTTCCTTCTATAAAAATCTCTGCAGCATTCATTGGTTTTTGTTTTGTTTAGTGTCCTACAGCATTTAACTAGGACTATCTGTGTTATCCTGGGTTTGGAGCTGTCAAAGCTTTGTGGGTACTATGCCTTCCCACTAGTGGTCAATAGAGAGCAGTAAGTGGAAGGCCCATGAGCCTCTCCTTATCCATAGCTGACTAATAGGGCCTGATTTGTGTGGGATCAATGCCAGTAGTCACAGGTACTCTTGAATTTATGATCACGGTGACTGTGCTGTGCTTCGAAAATGGCAATTTTGAAGCCCTTCTCCCGTTTTTCAGCTCTTATGTTACTTCATTCCCCTTTTCTGAAATGTCCTCAGAGCCTTTAAAGAAGTGGAATAATAAAGTTCCGTTTTTATAGCTGAGTCCTCGGCAGTCCTTTATTCTCAGCATCCTGTGAAGGCATGGATTTTTGCATCAACTTGCATCCACTACAAAGAAAGGCTTTCTGAATAACACTGAGATGTTGCCAATATCTGGGAGTATAGCCATAGATATTTAGAAAATGGTTTGATGATGCATCGATTCAGACAAACAGCCGGGTTAGGTTCACCCCAAGGGCCTCAGAACTTCAGTCACGTGCTTTTTTTTTGTGTTTATAATACTATGCATAAACTTTCTCTTGTAGAGCATGCCTCAAATTAAAACAGGCAGCAGGTAGTTACTCCTACAATAGAAGTGCCATCATCACACAAAATGGACACATCTTGCCTGGCAGGTTTGTATGTAATTTATAGAATTCTCAGATAGGTATGATCATTGATGCCTTTACTCCCGGTCTCCTGAAGCCTTCACAGCACAACCAAGTAGCTATGAGGAAAGAAGTTTCTAGCTCATTTCCAGCTAGATTTCAATAGATATGGCATCCACGGTATGTGGTATCTTAAGCAACAGGGCAGTGGCTTAGTTAGGATTTCTATTGCTGTGAAGAGACACCATGACCACAACAACTCTTATAAAGGAAAACATTTCATTGAGGTGGCTCACTTACAGTTCAGAGGTTCAGTTCATTATCATAATGGTGGGACATGGCAGTATACAGGCAGATGGGGTGCTGGAGAGGTAGCTGAGAGTCCTACATCCTGCAGGCAATAGGAAGTCAACTGAAATATTGGGAGATACGAAAATATCCTGAGGATAGGACACCTCAAAGTCACCCTCAAAGTGACACACTTCCTCCACTAAAGCCACACTTCCTAATAGTACCACTTCCTATGAGCGTATGGGGGACAATTACATTAACTACCACAGGGAAGATCAGCTAGATCTAATAGGTAATCAAGAGAAATACGATCCTGCATTGATTTAGGGGTTTCTGGAGTCTCCCTGGCAACAACTTCTATGGACCCTGGGCTTTTTGTTTAATGACCCAGTATTTCTAGGACTAACATAGCCTTGCAAGGTATCTCCCTCTAACTCTCTGTGTGGTTTTTAATTGGCTTCCTAGATAGTAGTTTCTGATTGGTTTACTCATATGCCTTTCATTTTCATTAATCCTCTTCTCTATTACCTCTTCTCTCCATCTTGAACTTTTCAATTTTTATTCAAACCAGGACCAAGTAATACATGTGAATTCAAGACTCCAAAGATGTATAGAAAACTGTTGGCTGCTTTTCTGTCAGAAATTATTCTGCCTAAAATAGTGCTGGTGAAGAAAGATATGGAGAAATTGGAACTTTTAGACATTGCTAATGGAACATAAAATAGTTCTGCCAATTTGGAGAGCAATCTGGCACTTCCTAAATATGGACTGTATAGAGTTAAGCATGTTCCTTCTATAACATTAGATGGGTATTGTGACCAACCATGCCAATGGCAGACTAAGTCCATGACATTGTCTATTCAATCCATTCAGCCAGGATTCTGAAGCTGAAATCCTTCTTTAATTTCCTGTACTCTGGCAGAGGCCATCCCTTAATCAGGCTTTCTGTCCAAAAATTCATGATGTGAAGAAATCGGTTGTAAAACAACAAGTAGCAAAAACATCTCCAAAGCCAAAAAAGACCACTATTTGGGGTATGTTAGTGACTCTTATCGTGTTATCATTGGACCAGGTCCCACTGGTCAACCAAGTGATAAAATACAGACAATGTGTTTGTCACCAAATGTAGTTTTAACTGCAAGAAGATATTTTGACCCTCGCAGGCAATGTCTTTGACCATTTGAAGTTAATTTCTTTCTCAACTAGTCAAATCTTGATCTCCTATCAGTCTACGTACCAGAGGATGGTCTTCAGCAGTCCAAGGAAGACTTAACTTTGCAATTCTGTGAAACCATCTTGCTGGCTCATTCTGTGTTCCTATCATAGCAAATAAAGAGCATAAACAATGAAATCTACAGAGAAACTACCCAAGACATCTAGTTCCTCTTTAGTCCACACTAAATATTGTATTCTCCCCAGAAGTGCTAAGTCTGACACCAGAACTCCATTCCCAGCAAACTATGACATTGTGAAAGAAAACCTGTGTTAGGCCCAGATCACAGGGACCCCCCAAAAGACCACCACAGAGACCAAATCCTGCATGTAAAAGCAAAGAGCCTTTATTTTCAAGCTCCAGGGCTTGGTCTGTCTGTTCCACACAGCAGTGAGAGCAGAGAGCCCGGAGCTCAGGTGGGGTGGGGTTTTTATCATAGCAGAGGTTGGGGTGAGGAGATTTCCAGGGTTCAGGACTCACCCTGATTGGCTGACAATTATCTAGGGATATCTGTAAAACAAGAATAAGTGGTTGGGGATGTAGCTCAGTGGTAGAGCGCATACCTAGCAAGCGCAATGCCCTGGGTTGGATCCTCAGCTCCAAAAAAAAGAAACCTCTAATGCCGGGAGGTGGTGGTGCATGCCTTTAATCCCAGCACTCAGGAGGCAGAACCAGGCTGATCACTGTGAGTTCTAGGCCTGTCTGGTCTACAAAGCAAGTTCCAGGAAAGATGCAAAGCTACACAGAGAGACCCTGTCTCGAAAAACCACAAAAAAAAAAAAAAAGAAAAGAAAAAAAAAACAAGAATAGGTGTATGCTAGACTCAGGGACATTTGACCACCTTATTTAATGGTCCTCATCTCTAGGTAGATCTCTGGGTGGTGTGAGCTTAAGGCTTTTCCTGGATCTGAGTGTTGCATGCCAGTAAACCTGTCACAGAAGCTGTGTTTGGGCCCCTAAGCCTGTCATGGCGGCTGTGTGGTCGAGCTGTTCTGGGGCCCCTCCACACCTGTTATAAGTTTCTGTCCATTAAAGTTCACTGCTGTACAAGTATAGGTGTGAGTACCAGAAGCATACTGCCCTGTGCTTATAGCTCACAGATTTGTAGAAAAAGTCACTGGATTCTAAACAGAAAAGTCTATTTTTGTACTAAAGTGTATAAAATACCCTTATTACATTATGTCCATGATGAGATCTCAAAGATCCTATGGTCCTCTAGTTGCTTAATTCTCAAATAGGTTTCAAATAAACATTCCAATATGTCTGAGGTACTTTTTGATTTATGTGATGAAATACCATGATCAAGGCAACTTTTAGAAGAGCTACAGTTTCAGAGGGTGAGGCCATGACTATCATCGTAGGGAACATGAAAGCCAGCATGCAGGATAGGCTAGACCAATAGTTGATAGCTTACATCCTTATCCACAAGTAGGTGAGAGAGGGGGCAGGAGTAAACTGGGAATGGCATGGCCTTTTGAAGCCTCAAAGCCTGTCCCCAGTGACATGCCTCCTTCAACAAGGCCACACCTCCTCGTCTTTTCCAAACAGCTCTACTAGCTGGTGACCAAGGATTCAAGTATATGTATTTATGAAAGCCACTTTCATACCAAAAACCACATGCTACTTCTTGGGCCCCATAGGCTTGCAGTGAGGAACTTACCTGACTCCATTTTGAAGGCAAGAGTCATTATGCTGTATTATTAAAAATAAATTTCTATTTAATGTTAAGTTCTATTTACTGAGTTGCTGGTTTTCAGCCTGTTTCCTGGAACCTGACCTTCCCTAACCCATGACCTTATTTGTTTTTAAGAATACCCTAACCTTCCCTAATTACATGGTTACCACATGATGAGTTTTTTTTTCTTTTTCTGCATTTCCATATTACTCCATTGTCTCTCTTCTGTAAACCTGCACTGCAACCACTTGTGAGTTTATTCCTTAAAGGCGACCCAAGAAATGGATTCGGGGCTGTTCTCTTTAACCTGACTTAGGAGGCAGTCACTGGCTAGCTCTTGGGTGCACCCTAATTAAATTAAGCTTGCTTCAAATTTGGCTCAAATTATGGTGGTGGTCTTATTTTCACTGATGGGATTAACAGTAGTCATATCATAATGTAAAAATAGTCCAACTTCAAACCCTCATAGTCTTTCTCGGTCTTAATATAGTTTAAAAGTCCAAAGTCTCTTCTAAATCTCAAAGCAATGTCTTAATTGTAATCCCTTATAAAAACAAAAAACAAATCACACCCTTCCAACATACAATGACACAGAATATATACTATCATACCAAGAGGGTGGAATAGTGGCATAGTGACGAAATACTGTACCAAAGTAAAACCAGAACCTAGCAGGGCAAACTCCAAATTCTGTAACTTTGTGTCTTATGCCAAAGGACTTAGCTGGCACTGCCCTTCAAGCTTTAGTGACTGAAATATACTTCTCTGTCTCTCTTGGACTATTTCCAGGTCCCGTCTGTTGTTCTCTTTGGCAAATATCCCATGGCTGTGTCATCACCAACACCTTGGAATCTCCAAGCCAATCCATGATTCACCCTCACAGCATCACACAATGGCCTCTCCAGGCTTCCATGCAGGAACTCCCCTACTACACTCCCAGCCACAGAGATTTTTCTTAAACATGGAGGAAGTTTCTACTGCCCCTGCCCTCTAGCATTCTTTATAACTCAAAAGCCAGTACCATATGTCATGGATGCAAAGTTTGGCTGCTTGGTTGGGGAAAAAACAAGGTTCCCTCCTTGAGTTACATTTGCATAAGCATTGACTTGTTGAGGCTTTTCTTTTCACAAATTGCAGGATTAGCTGGGTGGTGTCTTGTCCTCGGGGCAGCACTCCCTTTGTTCTTTCTCCTTACCTCCTTCAGCACAAGGCTTGACTCCAACATTCAATTTCCTGGTGCCCCTTTTCTCCTCAAACTGTACGTTTTGTATTTCTTTTTCCCCCTTTATGCTCTTTTTTATTGTAGATCAGCATAGGAGTGATTACTAACAACCAAGCAACAAAGTCAATATTACACTGTCTTAAAGTCTCCTCTGCCAAGAAAAGTAGTCCAAAACTTTTTAATTTAGCCTCAGCCATCTAAAACCTGTTGCTCTTTTAATATGAAGCTTGTTAACAAGGCAAACCTGTCTATCTTTTCTCAACAGAATACCTAGTAGCTTTAAAAAAAAAAAATAGCAAGGCTTGATTTTTTACATCTGAAATGAGCTAACAAGGTGGCTGCAGTCTTGGGGAAGAACCTGATTATCTGCTACTGCTAAGATGACAAAGCTACATTTAGCCTAGTGGTAATACTATCAGAGATCTGTGAAGGATAAATTATAGCAAGAAGTATAATCCAAATGGCCTGTGTATCAATTAAAATGGCAGAGACTTGTCTATTACCTAGATGGTTATCCCAGCTCCTGCGGTCTCCATGGCACTAGGGACAGAGGTACCAGGACAGCATCAGTCTTTGGCCACCAGGCCCAAAAGGTGAGAGACTTTCCTGTGGATTAGGAACATGGGAGGTACTGACCTTAACTTTGTCAGGACAAAGTGGAGCAATCAATTCTCTAGTGTCCTACTTATCCACAGTTTTGGGCCAGGTCCTGGCAGCAGACTGTGAAGGCAAAATAGACTCTATCTTAAGGAAGGGCCACCATCTTAGACCACTTGCTGTACTCAGTTCCAGAAAGGACCTCAGGAATATGCCATGACAACTAGAACAGATACAGGGCAGTATGCTCCTGCAGACATTCTGTCTGTAGTTTATGGCCTTTGAAGATATCTAGATAATCCTGATGAGCAGTCCAGATAATCCTGTTCAGCGGGTTGTGGTTCCCTGCCAAAAGTTTAACCCAATGGTTTCAAATGTGGTTTCATGCCCAAAGTCTAGACCAATAGTTTCAAAAAATAACCTTGCCCAATATCCCTTCTATCCAATCCCAAGTTGCCAAAGCATGTAATTCCTAGCTTGTGGTTTTTCCCTTTAAAAACTCTCTACCCCTATGCCCACCACTGCTGTTGCATTTCCCTTTATCTGCCTGGTGGTAGCTCAGGTTCAAACCTGACAATAAAAGGACCCTTATGTGCTTGTATCAGAAACTGGCTCCTTGGTGGTTTCTGGGGGTTTCAAGAAATGGATACAAGATGAGGCATTGGAGCAGTCTTGGCCAGTGGCTATTGTTACCACAATTCAGGTAGAGTCTTTGGAGACCTTGGGGTCACTGCTAGAAGCTGGGGCTCTGTCATAGTAAGCTTTTTCCATCAAATATTTTAAATGTCGTATTCAACAGATCTCTGACAAGTTTGAGGATCATTATCTATTAAGTATATCTGAGCTAAACAAACTTAGGCTTAACCTTGAAAAATATAGGCCAAATAAAGCTTTTTATTGTAATTAATCACATTAGTACTTAGCATGACTACAAGTACAGTTCTGAACACTTTAAAGAATATTATCATTTATAAGGTGACTGACAATTAACTTGTATTTATTAATTATCCTTAACAGTTTACAATAACTTATTAGTTTCCATAAGATTAGGACTTTCTGGGATAGGATTTGTAAGCAGAGACTGAGGGAGCCTAGAAGCTAGCATGGCCCCTGACAAGATAATAGGCAACACAGTCATGTTAATGGAAAGGTCACACATTCCTTTTGCCAAAGATAAGGAGAATGACTCCCTTTTTAGCAAGCAGGAACTTTCTTCAAGCCCTTGAGGGAATGGGAGCTTCTGTCTAAATGCCTGACCTTGGGAAAAGGACATTATAGCTTTATTGCTGTTAAGTTTAAGCCTTAAAAAGATAACAATTCCTCAATTGAAGCTCCTTTTAGTATCAAAATAAAATTTTTAACTCATAAACACAATCCAGAGAGACTGGGAACTTTCCTTTTATAGTACACCATTATAGAATCAGTTTACCAAAACAGCTTAAGCTTAACAAAGTTAGCAAAGACAAGGAGGCTACACATACATTCTCAAGCATGAAAAGACCTTCTCTGGGCCATTGGTTCTCAACATCTCCAGTGCTTCAACCCTTCAATACAGTTTCTCACATTGTGGTGACTGGCCCCACACACACACACACCCCACAACACAAAATCACATTCTCATTGCTGTGTTACAACTTCAATTTTGTCACTGTTGTGACTGTCATGTAAACATCTGACATGCAGGTAGTCCTAGGCTAAATCTGTAAAAAGGCCTTTCAACCCCCTGAAGGGTTGAAACTCATAGGCTAAGAAGCTGCTCTAAGCCCTTTGCCCAAACCACTTAGTGTTAGGATTCTGCTACTCCAGCTATATGACCACACATGCACAGTTCAGTAGTTAAGCAAGGGGTCATACGTCTTATGTCATTAGTGTGCTGCATGATTGCACAAATGCGCATAGCGTGGTCATGCAATGTGTGCATGCATGGTGTAGCTCCATAAGCTCACCTGCTCATGTGCAGGGGAATCCTTAAAAAGCCGGACACAGATTCCTCCCCTGTCTCTTTCTGCTCTTTTCCCCCAGTTCTCTCTCTCCCTCTGCACATGCCTTTTCCCAGGCCTGGTTACTACTCTCTTCTGTCCACCCCCTTCTCCTAATAAAGCTCTGATGCTGGGTTTTGTCGTGGCTCATGACCTTTCCTCTCATGGTAACAACACCACTTAATATTTAAAACCAACAGTTAGGTCATTGATTTGTTGCATTATAAGATAAGAACACCCCAGCTCCTGGTGTTTAGTATTTAGTGGCCCTAGTTTTTAGGTTTAGTATCTGTAACGCTGATTTTTATCCTTTTATTTATTTGCTTTAAGGTTCAAATATTAATAATATGGAACATTTTATTAACTTAGAATGTCCCATAGCCTTATAAATTTAAATATTTTAAAAACTGTTTTTTAACTTAAATTTCTATAAGACTCCAGAATTTCCTCTTAAAAAAAAGTTCAAAATCTCTCAACTGTGTGCTGCTACAATATAAAAAATAAAGTACCTTTTTTTTACTCAGTATGGAAGGCACAGGGTACAATCACAATCTGTGTAAGGCAAAACCAAGTTCCAACAGTGCAAACAATTCAAAGATCAATATCTGGGATTCATTCACAATCCTTTGGGTTTTCTTGAAGGGCTTGGATCACCTCTTTGGCCCCACACTTGACAGCATACACATAGCCTTCCTTCTAGAACCCAGCCTGCTCCATTTCATTGTGGCTGGTGTTTCTGGTGACTATCACATAGCATCAGTGTTTCCAAAACTGCTAAGGTCCCCCATTGAAACTGGGCTGTCTTTAGAAACTCTAGCCCTGCAACACATTGGCAGGTCTCAGCTGTTCCCCATAACCCCTTCAAACCAATACCACCTGAGTGACTCTCATGTTACAAAGTTTGGCTGCCAGCACAAGGTACATTATATATGAAAGCATGGAGGTGCAGCTCTAATACATTATTAGAACAAGCATTGTCTTTAAATCTTTCATAAACTTTGTTTTCAAGACAGGACAAGAATTATCATACAAAAATCCATCCTAATCCAAAATATCTTGGAGACCTGTCGTTGCCTCCTAGATAGGCCCACTCCACATGGTCACCTTTAATCAAGATGGTGGTGAACTCACATGACACCCACACTCTCCAATCCTAGCAAAGATGGCAACCAGTCACATGTCTGCCTAAAGATAGTGGCAAGCCATATATTGCTTATATTCCAAAATGGAATCATACCACATGGTTCTTTTAAGATTACCTATGCATAGATTTTTCTATCAACTCCATATTATGTTGCTAGAGTTTTCCTGCCTTGTCCACAGTCAGGACAAATCTTTGTCACCCGCCAGTCCCATAGCCACTCAGACCCAACCAAGTAAACACAGAGACTTATATTGCTTACAAACTGTATGGCCGTGGCAGGCTTCTTGCTAACTGTTCTTATAGCTTAAATTAATCCATTTCCATACATCTATACCTTGCCACGTGGCTGGTGGCTTACCGGCATCTTCACATGCTGCTGGTCATGGCGGCGGCTGCAGTGTCTCTCCGCATCAGCCTTCCACTTCCCAGAATTCTCCTCTCTCCTTGTCCCACCTACTTCCTGCCTGGCCACTGGCCAACCAGTGTTTTATTTATTGACCAATCAGAGCAATTTGACATACAGACCGTCCCACAGCACTTCCCCTTTCTTTTTTTTTTAAAAGGAAGGTTTTAACTTTTATACATCTCCAAAGTCAGCTTGGTATATTTGGGAATTTGGGCGTAGCTTCTCTTACTACTTCCTGCTGGAGTGGGGCGCTGTATCTTATGGGGACACAAAGAAAATTTTAGGATCATGGAGTAGTCCGTGAGACTGTATTGTCTGAGCCAGTTGCCTTGAAATGCTTCTGGATGTTGGATCATCTGGGCCATGGTGTCATCAGAGACCTTTCAGGTGGTCTTGGCTGGTCAAACCTGATGTATCTTAATCTGGAACAAATCCATAGCCTCTGGCTTTCTGTGGAAACAAAAGCAGAGCCTCCTTTCCAAAGCAACATATCCTTACATCCAAATTTTGAAGTTAAGGTACCTTTAAAATACACATTTTGGCATAACTCAACAGCTTTTGTAATCAAATGTTTCTCTTCAGTTACGAATATCAAAGAGAACATAATCCAGATTCTCTGTGTGGTAGCCATCTTTATGTGGCTTATGTTTTATATTACCTTGAGCCTATTGCTTTAAACTGCAGCCTTCTAAGCCTGAAACGGTGCTGTGGCTGCTGACTCCGCCCACTTCAGCTTCCCAACATGGCAGTGGTACGTTTTCCGCCAGCTCTGGGAGCCATCGTGGGTCTGTGCTTCTTATCAAAGCAGTGTGTAGCCCAGAAACCTCTTTTTGTTTTGTACTAGCAAAGGCTAAATCCACCATGCAGCTTAATGTGCCACTTGCAGAGGCCTCATTCCCGCCATACTGCAGATCGAGCACACATGCCAGGAACCCGCCAGTAACTCAAACCGGCAGCTGTTGCTCATTTGAGAGAGACAATTAGGAAGCTGTTTTTAGCTCCGTTTTAGAATCTTTTCTCAGGTTTTAGGTGGAAACTCTTGCCCTCTCGTTGGGCGCCAATATTACAAGTTTTAAATTAACTTTTTCATAATAGACTTTACAAATTTTTAACCATACCCAATAAATTTACAAATCTTGAGATATAGAATGTTCTCATAAACCAAGCCTTTTTTTTTTTGGCTGTTCTGCTTTGCTTTCTTTTCCATGTCACTATGCCAGGTAAATCAACTGACATAATGACATAGAGGAAACTTTTAAATACCCATGCCTGGATCTAGAGAAGAAGAGCTATAACCCAGTTCCAGAGCCAGCTTTCCAATAAAATAGAACAACATAAACAACTTTAATATTATATACACTAAAAAAGACATCCGAACTCCTGCTAACACTAATCCAGTGACCAGAGAGCTCAGTTATAAATTCTAAGCCCTGGCCATAAAAGCAGCCATGGAAGCAGTGGCAACCAGTGGCTAACAGTACCCAAAACAGCAAAAATTTCTGACTCATTTCTGTCTCAGTTCCCTGCTTGCAACAAAACTTACAGGCACACCAGAAAACACAGACAAAACTTTCAAACAAAACAAGCAGGCACAACTTTCTCGAGAAACAGACAAACAAAACTTTCCAACAAGACAAAACTTTCCATGGGAAACAAACAAAAACTTTCTAACCAGAACCAGAACCAAAACTGGAACCAGATGGGTGGGTGATGTCTCACTATGTGCCCTGGACAGGAGAACATTGGGGTTCTGTTGAATCTCTTCCATGTCCCAGATAAGGATCTAATAAAACAGAAGCAGACTATCACCAGGAGGCCTTCATAGATGCTTGTGGCATTTCTCAGTATGGAAGTTCACTCCAATAGTCTGTGAAATGAAGGCAACCAAAGAGTTTGGGAACATCTCAAGGTACATGCCTCCTGAAGCAGTCTTGGAGTTCCAGAGTGAAGGTCCAGCTTGAGAATTTGGGTGGGTGGTCTGAATCTCGATGGGGTCTTCAGAAAATGTTAATTTCACCGATGGAGACTAAGACCACTAACACAGTTTAAAACCAAATTTGAGCTGGGCAGTGGTAGTGCATGCCTTTAATCCCAGCACTTGGGAGGAAGAGGCAGGCAGATCTCTGAGTTCAAGGCCAACCTGGGCTACAGAGTGCCTTCCAGGAAAGGTGCAAACCTACACAGAGAAACCCTGTCTCAAAAAAACACAAAAAACAAAACAAATTTGAAGCAAGTTTTAATTAAATATTGGCCTGGTGGATGGTCTCTGGCCCATCTCTGGGTTTTCAGAAAATAGCCCTGAATCAAGTTCTGCAGTTGCCTAATGTAGGCGAATTTCAAAACTGTTTTATGAAGTTAAAAACACAGAGCCAGATATAGGGTGAAAACCCGAGAGATCAGGGAAATAGGGAAAACCACAGCTAACCTCACCTCATGAACTCTGCAGCTTCCAAAATTGAGATACTTCCTGTCTACCCATACCTATATGCCTTGCTGTTCTGCCATCTGATTTTCTTTTTCTGTCCAGCTACATCACTTCCTCTTCCTGTCCAGCTCTGTCACTTCCTGTCTGTCTGTACAGACCTCCAGATCTCCATTGTTAACTAGTGCTGGAATTTAAGGTGTGTGCCACCACACCTGGCTCTGTTTCCTGTGTGGCATTGAACTCACAGAGATCCTAACAGATCCCTGCCTGCCAAGTAATGGGATTAAAGGTGTGTGTTAACATTGCCTGACTTCTTTGTTTACTCATAATGGCTGGCCTTTTTCCTCTGATCTCTAGGCAAGCTTTACTACAGCTTAAATATTTTCCAGTATGTAGCAGGAATCTTAAAAGTTCTTATTAATAAAATCAAACCCGAGGCGAGTTATTGGGGTCCATGCTGGTAGATCAGAGAGACAGAACAAGCCACAGCTAACCTCACCTGATCAACTTCTCAGCTGGACTTGTTTCCTCAGACTGGAAGCTTCTGTGTCCTCATCCCAATGGCTCTCAGCTGAACTGCTGCTGGAAAGCCCGAAACTTAACCAGCCACATGCTTAACCAGCCAAATGCTTCTAGTTTCTGGTCCTCACGCCTTATATATCTTTCTGCTTTCTACCACCACTCTCTGGGATTAAAGGCTGGCTTTCTGGGATTAAATGTGTGTGTCACCATGCTTGACTATTTCCAATGTGGCTTTGAACTCACAGAGATCCAGAGGGATTTCTATCTCTGGAATGCTAGGATTAAAGGTGTGAGTGCCACCATTTTCTAGCCTTTGTATTTAGTGACTGTCTGTTCTCTGACCCCAGATAAATTTATTAGAGTACACAATAT
Organism: Peromyscus leucopus; assembly: GCF_004664715.2. Classification (NCBI taxonomy): domain Eukaryota; kingdom Metazoa; phylum Chordata; class Mammalia; order Rodentia; family Cricetidae; genus Peromyscus; species Peromyscus leucopus. Next base: position 115,659,685 of record NC_051066.1, read on the forward strand.
TTTGGGGAACACAATACCACCACACCAGTAGGTCCAATCAGGGGCAAGCATACATCCTGACATATTTCCTGCATGTGAACCTCCAGCACACATGTGATCAAACACATCCAGTGCAGTTCAAACAAACTTGTTTAGGGGAGTGAAAACACGTGCCTTATTATCTCCCATAAACAATAGCCTCTGGCATTTCTGGAACTATCTGTCCTTAGGCAAGAGGCTTGTAGATCAGATGCATTTTTTGTTTCATGGATCTCTTAGCATAATAATTAAAGTATAACATAATAATTAAAGTATAAATACTTAAAGTATAACTTTGTTTCTCACAATTTATTGGGGACTGCAGTTACAGAGGATTAGAGTCCATGACCATCGCATCATGATCATGATAGACTGAAGGAAGGTAGGCGTGGTGGGGAGCAGCACCTGAGAGCTTACATCCATAAGCATGAAACAGAGAGAGTGACTGCCACTGTGAATGTCATAAGTTTTGAAACCTCAAAATCGTCCCCAGTGACCCCACAAGACCACACCCCTTGATCCTTCCCAAACAGTTCCACCAACTAGGGACGAAGTATCAAACATATGAATCTATGAGGGCTGTTCTCATTCAAACCACCACAGAATACAAAGCATCATAAGTAGAATCATCCATCTGTCAGCTTGTTTTTTAAAATATGTTCTGTCATACTTCTGTGCAGGCAAACGCAGGCCCAAACATAGCAAACATGTTGCCAGCAGGGTTGCCTTTTACTTTTCTCCCCTATTCCCTCTCTTTTGCTAAAGGGTTAGGTTAATCTTCTACACTTGATCTTAGCCAAAAGGCCAAGAAGTGAATAGGTTAATTTTCTAAAGCTAGTCCTGAGGTCTATTCCCTTATTTGTCCACCAAGGTCCAGCTATCAAAAGCATCCAAGCCCAGAAATCAAAAGGCTCCTTTTGGTTACCTACTAACCTGTCCAATCAAAACAAGTCAATTCATGCTAACACTGGGTTTCCCCCTTTCCCTTCATAAACTGTCATTGCCTATGAGCCATGTCTATCACCTGTCTATTCAGAGACAGTCCTTTGTCCATCCTGGGCAAATGCCCCTTCCTTACCCCTCTTCCTTGTTCCTTTCTCATTCTCCCTGTCCTCTACCTCCTGTCTTTGTCTCTTATTCCCTGCCTTTTGTCCCTCTGGGGCACATAAATATCCTTTGCACAGAGAACTTGATCTTGGAGTGTCTTGTGCCAACGTCAAGGTCCTTTCACTCATAAAGCCTCATTTTGTGAGTGTGTGTGTGTGTGTTGTGTTGTGTTTGTATATTTATCTACAGAAATAGAAAACGTATTTTAGAAAACCATTTCCACATAAAAACTTGTTATTTATACTAACCAAAAGATGAAGGCAATTGATGTCCATAAATTTGCAAATGGACAAAGTGTGATATATCTATATGATATATTATTATTCAGCCAGAGAAAGGAATAAAATATTGATGCATGCTAAAGTGTAAATGAGCATCAAAATATTCTGCTAAGTGAAAGAGTGAGAGATGCCTTGCATAAAAACACCACTCACTCTGATTCTGTTTATATGAAATGTTCAGAATAAGTGACTATCTATAGGAAAAATAGATTAGAGAGGGACTGGAAGTTAGAGTAAAGATTAAAGAAAATGAGAATTACTCATAATAGATGTTGCTTCCTTTTGGTAGTGAGAAAAATGTTCTAAAAATGAGCTCTTATTATCATGAGGGTGCTACATCATAAACAAATATGAACATGTTTATGTCTTTCCAAATGTCAAATTCATAAGCTATGTTTGTTTCCATGGCAGCATTTTCCAAGTAGTTCTAATTCTCTTGATAGCTGACTGAGACAAATTCAGGTTCTTTTATTTCAATTCTAAACATTAACATTAATTCTCAGGTCACATCATGGAATACACCTGGTATAGATAGATATATAGATAGGTTGGTGATAGATAGATAGATAGATAGATAGATAGATAGATAGATAGATGATAGATAGATAGATAGATAGATAGATAGATAGATAGATAGATAGATGATAGATAGATGATAGACAGACAGATAGATGATAGACAGACAGACAGATAGATGATAGACAGACAGACAGTACATTAGGTGATAGAAGGACTATAAAGAGTTAAAGAGACCATGTTCAAGAAGTTCTAAATGGCTTAGCTGAGGGGCAGAAGCAGGAAGTGAATAGTAATATAGAGAACATCTCTGTTGTGTGGGAAGAGGGGACAGCTCCAGATAAATCAATTGGAGGACCACTGGAAACACTTGCAAACTCATGTGGAACTCAAAAAGTAAAATGTAGGACCAAAGGGGCAGTAGTGATGAATGAGTAGAACAGCTCCAGATTTATGAGCAGGCAGATGAACAGCTAATAATTCAAGCAGGACATGTCAACAGTGAAGACCGAGTGAAGCTGAAGTCCTAAAGAAGTTAAAACTTCTCTGCTTGTTGGTCCCTTGACACATGTACCGGCTGACTGAAAACAAAAGTCAGTATGGGCCATCAGTATCACAATGACAGAAGTCTTGTTTATTGGGTCCCAGTGAGGGTGTTGTATGCTTTCTTCATTTATCTATTTCTTTTTTATATGACTTTTTAATCACACTGTGTTCATATGGTCCCACTTTACCTTGATAAAATTATATGGTGGTATTATTTTTAATTTTAAGAATATGTTATTTATCCATTGGCTCCTTGTGAATAGTAGTGCACAGTATGTTAACTACAAGCCCAATAAAGTGCAGATTCATCCTTCTTCTGTGTTTGTATTCAAACTGGAGTTAAAGGTTCCTGCAATACAGTCTGAAAATATATACAATATATAGTGATAGGCAAGAAAAAGAGAATGGCATTTTCTCAGATGCAAAACTGGAGACTGTCTCCAATAAAAGATAAGTGATGTTTGGATTATCTTACCACATTTCCAGAAGTGAAAAATATTTCTACAAGTAAATATTAATTTGCATTGTTTTCACAAGAATCATAAGTATTGTTTAACAGTTGCTACAGAACAGTAGAATGATCAACAAAATGGAACAGACTCTTGTCCTATCAATGATCCCCCAAGAGTTCACTATGCTATAGTCTGCTGTCCACTGAAAAACACTGTAATTTTACTTGCAAATTGTCAAGTATTAGACGATTCTTTCCAGGAAAACGTTGATTGTGTAGCTCAATGGATGGATATATGTAACTGATTGGAAACAATTTGAAATATCTAAAATCACATCCATTCATTTCAAATGTTGTAGTGAGGTGATATATCTGGTATCATATGTGTGTTTGCTGTACAGGTGAATAGGTAGGCAGGCGAACTATCATAAACTATTAATCTAATCTATAAATTGACTGATATCATCACTTCCCCTCTTTTCTCTTAATAGATAATGAATTGATCTATTTTCATTTAGCTAGAAGTGAAAGTTACAAAACAGAATGCTGTGGCGATATATTGTGTACCCCAATAAAACTTGCCAGAGGACAGAGCCAGGTACTAGATTAGACATAGAGGCCAGACAGTGGTGGCACACACCCTTAATCCTATCACTCAGGAGGCAGAGATCCATCTGGATCTCTGTGAGTTCAAGGCCACACTGGAAACAAAGCCAGGCAGTGGTGGCACACACCTTTAAACTCAGTACTGGGAAGCACACACGCATTTAATCCCAGGAAGTGACAGCAGAGTGGAGAAGGTATATAAGGTGTGAGGAAACAGGAACTAAGGCAGTTCAGCTGAGATCCATTCAGGTGAGGACTTAGAGGATTTCAGTCAGAGGATTCGTGGAATTGGTGAGGTAATAGAAGGTGGCTGTGGCTTGTTCTGCCTCTGTGATAATTCAGCTTTCACCCCAATATCTGGCTATGGGTTTTTTTATTATTATTATAAGACCTTTTAAGATTCATGTTACAAAATGCAACAGTAATAATATGACAATGGTAACTCTCTTTGGGATATGTGTCTTACAAAAGTCAAGTCTTTAGCTCAGTGGTTCTCAACCTGTGAGTCGTGACCTCTTTGGCAAATCTCTGTCTCCAAAAATATTAACATTATGATTCATAACAGTAGCAAAATTACAGTTAAAGTAGCAATGAAAATAATTTCATGGTTGGGGGTCACCACAACATGAGGAACTCTACTAAAAAGTCACAACATTAGGATTGCAAACCACTGCTTTAGAGGAACACAGAGAGACAGCATGAGTGATAGTAGCAGGTTTCAAGAAAAAGGAATGTTGTCAGGGGACCAGAAACCCTCCGGATTTGGAAGGGGATCAAAAGAGAAACTTTAGCTTTTATATCAACAAACAGCAATGCGCTCAGTGCAGAAGCATCAGTGAGCAGCAGCAGAGGGGCTTACACTGTTCCCAAGTAGTATATCAAAGAGGAGGGATCCTGGATGGAGAATAGCTGCAGAGGGATTCTAGGTGGAGAGTCCAAAAAGTGTCTCAAGCCAGCTTTTTAGTGGTTTTGTTTTTGCTTTTGTTTTCTCAGTCTTTTTTACTTTCTGGCAAATTACAACTCCCTGTTACATTCTTGTGGTGAAGCTGTGTGTGACATATCAGGACCTGTGTGAGACAGGACCATGAAGAATGTGGTTTAGATGATCATTCCTACCACATATTTGAGGGATGCCACCCCCAGCGATGATGTTGGAGCAGAACATCAGACTCTTGATGCTGTGCACCCATGGAATGCTGTAAAGACACTGCCTTTTTCTGTCATAACCAAGTGGCCCTACCAAGTCACGAGGTAGATGAACTCTGAAATAAGTGCTAAATATGTCAAGTCCATGAACCCCATGGTCCACAAACTTTGATTATTTGCTGGCTTGTGCCTGTGTATCTCACCTGTCACTGGAAGCAGGTGTTAGGAACATAAAATGAGTAGTTTCCTCTCTTCATTACAAGAGGTTTAATTCACCATAACCCGTCTTTTTTTTTTTTAATTTTTTTTTTTTTTTTTTTTTTTTTTTTGGTTTTTCGAGACAGGGTTTCTCTGTGTAGCTTTGCGCCTTTCCTGGGACTCACTTGGTAGCCCAGGCTGGCCTCGAACTCACAGAGACCCGCCTGGCTCTGCCTCCCGAGTGCTGGGATTAAAGGCGTGCGCCACCACCGCCTGGCTCTTTTTTTTAATTTTTTAAGCATTTCAGAATTAAAATATATAATGAAAAAGCAAGTTTCTCAGTGTTTTCAAATTCCTGGCACGCTACACATGGAGATTCAAGGTCAGTTTATCAGCATTGTCAGAAATTTAAAAATTATAGTTATTTTGAATATACATCTAACAATCTTCACACTCGAGTCTCTGTCTACCAAAAAAGATTCTTCAATGAGGGGTGAGAGTGACACTCTTCTATGGGTGTCAGAATAAGTATTTTAAAATGCAGTTGGAGTTATACTGCCACTAGTCACGGGTGGTTAGCTACATTTATAGCACCAGCATATAGCATGCTTTCCCTCCTATTGAGTTGGCCTTAAGTCCAGCTGGACAGTTCCTGGCTACCTACAAAATATAAGTGCCACTTTTAAGTCATGGACCTCTGGTCGCGATGGTCATTGTTGTAGATTGTAGGCATCATATCAGGAAATGTTGCTTGCTTTCTTATCTTGTCAGCTTGTACCAAGCTGGTACTCTGAAAGCTAGTCCTCAGGGAGGAGGTTTTCAGGTCAGTGCCAACTTGATTCCTTTTGATCCTGTATCCAAAGTGCATGGTCTCATCAGCAGTGGGGACTTACCTTCAACTTTTGGAAGACAAGCAACGGCAAGCAAGGGCAACAGCAATAGCTTGTTTTCTTTTTGAAAAATCTCTTGGAATTCCCTGGCCAATAATTTGAAAGGAGGTTCCTCACGCTCGCCACTGGGGTTTTTGTTAAATAGTCATTGCCTCCTGGAGGGGAGCGTTATCACCCCAAGTGGCATAACTTCATTTAACATATGTAAGTATGTTTGTATATGCATATAGTTAGACATTTTGTATATAATTTAGGTGACTATAAAGTAATATGATTCTCTATGGCTCTCTCAAATGTCCCTGGCATTAGTATCCTTCCTCCTTCTTTATTATCCTTCCTCTCACCTTCCCAGTTAATGCACCTCCCATTTTCCCCTTTCTCCATTCACTTGTACACTGCTATTTCCCTATCACCCTCTCCCATGGTTCCTTTTACTTTACTGGTTTCTGCAGTTGTTCTGTGTTATCACATCTGAAGATTTGGAAGCAGGAACAGCAGATGAGAGAGAACATACAGTGTTTGTCTTTCTGCATTGAGGTCACCTCACTTGATATAGTATTCTAATTCCACAAAGGTTTTTGATCCACTCCAAAGTGATTTTTATACACTGTGAAAGATACAAATCTAATTTCATGCTTCCAGATGTTAATTCTTCCTCAGACATCTCAGCTGTCTCTATTGTCTTGGAGTGCTGTGGGATGTTCTGTATGTCCTGTGGGAGCCCTTCTTGGGTTCTTTGTGGCGTTACCCAGCAGGTCCGCATAGAGGATGATTAGGACCATGGGCCTGAGTGCAGGTGTCTGAGATGGTCTGCACTTGGCTGTGCTGGGGGATGGTCTGTATGTCAAGTTGTTCTGATTGATCAATAAATAAAACCTGATCGGCTGTGGCTAGGCAGGAAGGATAGGCGGGACTAACAGAGAGGAGAAATAAAAGAACAGGAAGGCAAGAGAAGCAGCAGCCGCCGCCATGACCAGCAGCATGTGAAGATGCCGGTAAGCCACCAGCCACGTGGCAAGGTATAGATTTATGGAAATGGACTAATTTAAGCTATAAGCACAGTTAGCAAGAAGCCTGCCACGGCCATACAGTTTGTAAGCAATATAAGTCTCTGTGTTTACTTGGTTGGGTCTGAGCGGCTGTGAGACTGACGGGTGACAAAGATTTGTCCTGACTGTGGGCAAGGCGGAAAACTCTAGCAACAGGTAAAAGTAATCTCTGCTATAGCAGAGATGCACACACATGTATAAACACACATGCATAAACACACGAGCAAGTATGCACACTTACACCACACACACACATACATATATGTATACATATGCAAAATAATATATGCCATATAGTTCTGTTTATGTAGCATCAGGCAGAACTCATCTATGGTAATATGAATTAAGACAGTGGTTTCCTTAGAGTTGTAAAACTTATAAGTGGGACAGGGAATGAAGATGTCTAAAATGATAAGAATATTCTATACCTAGATCAGAATGGGAGTTCCATGTGCATTTTTTTTTTATTTTTTTTGGGGGGGTATTTCTTTTTTTTTTCCTTTTATTTTATTTTATTTTATAATGCCATTCAGTTCTACATATCCACCACAGATTCCCTTGTGCATTTATTTTTTTAAGTTGATTGATCTATATATTTAAACTACATACTTTTGTCCATGTAAATTAAATTATAACAAAAAAGTGCTAAAAAGTGTTTGGGATGCTCAATTTCACAATACAGATTTAACTTATAAAAGCCTTTAAAAATGTATATATTCAGGCTGAAATGATGGCTCAGCAGTTAAGAGCACTTGTTGCTCTCACAGAGGACCTGAATTCAGTTTCCAACACCTATATCAGGAGGCTTACAGCCACCTGTAACTCCAGCTTCAAGGAATCCAGTGTTCTCTTCTCACCTCCATGGGCATCCACACACTTGTAGCATTTACTCACATAGACATACATAAGTAAAACTAATTTTAAAAATCTTTTTTAAAAAATTCAAAAGATTAAAATATATAGGAAAATTATTTGGCTCAAAATAATTCTCTCTAAAATTAACTATAGAACTATAGCTAACCAAAAAAGTGAAAGATCTCTACAATGAAATTTTCAAAATATTAGAAAAGGATATCACAGAAAACACTAAACAATGGGAAAAGTATTTCATTTTCCTGGATAGGCAGAATTAATAATGTAAAAATGTCTACACTACCAAAAATAATTTGAAGAATCAATGCAATACCTACCAAATTTCCCATGTCATGTGTCACAGATACAGAAAAAAACATTCATATGGAACCACAAAAACCATGAACAACCAAAACAATCCTAAAGAGTAATAATAATGTTGGAGGTATTATAAAACTTGACCTCAAATTATACTGTGGAGCTATAGTGATAAAGACTACCTATTACTGGCATTTAAAAAAAGACAAGACAAATAGGCCAATGGACTAGAATGAAAGATACAGAAATGGCAAAGCTATGCCCACTTAATTTTTAGCAAAGGAGGCAAAAACACTTTGGAATAAAGATAGCATAATCAACAAAGTGTGATGGCAAAACTGGATTTTTACCTGCAGAATAGTAAAATTTGATACACATCTTTTGGCTTGTATAAAAACCAAAACAGATCAAAGATCTTAATTCAAAACTTGAAACACTAGCACTTTCAGAAGAAAACATAAGGGACACCATTCAAAGTATTGGGATAGGCAAGAACCTTTCAAAGAGAACACCGACCTCACAGGAGCTAACCCCAAGAACCAAGGAACAATCAGCATAGTTAGCAGCCCACAGAATGGGGGGAAATCTTTGCAAGCTACCCTCCAGAACTTACAAAGAATTGCAGATATTAAATGCCAAGGGAATAAACCTGCCATCAACATATGGGTAAATGAACTGAATAGACAGTCTGTCTTTTTTTTTTTTAAATACAAATGGTCAATAGTTATTTTAAGCAGTGTTCATTATACATGGCCATTAGGAAAATGCAAATTAAAACTCTACTTTGAATAAAAAGGACAAGAAAGGCTAAATATAAGGGAATGAGAAAGGACAGGATGACTCTGTTTCCCCAAACCAAATTGCTGTGGATATTGTTCTATATAAATAAAACACTGATGGCCAGTGACTAGGCAGGAAGTAAGTGGGACAAGGAGAGAGGAGAATTCTGGGAAGCGGAAGGCTGAGGAGAGACACTGCAGCCACCGCCAGGACAAGCAGCATGTGAAGATGCTGGTAAGCCACCAGCCACGTGGCAAGGTATAGATTTATAAAAATGGGTTAATTTAAGATATAAGGACAGTTAACAAGAAGCCTGCCACGGCCATACAGTTTATAAGTGATATAAGCGTCTGAGTGATTATTTTATACGTGGATTGTGGGACTGCGGGGCTTGGGAAACCTGGAGAGAAGCCCTCCAGCAACACCCAATCCCTCAGTTTCATCTGGAGTACTGCAATAGAACACCAGCTGCAGCCTCCCTTTCCCACTAGCCACGTCTCCTGTGGATCCCTCAGACCATCCCCTCCTACCCTCCCTACCCCCCATCACTCTCTGCTGTATTCAATACCCCAACTCCAGCAGCCATCTCTTATTCAACTACAGGTCATGCCAGCCAGAAAACCAGATAGACTGCCCACAGACCGCCCCCACCCCATTCCCCTAGACCCAATCATTCAGTTTTATCCTTAACACTGCAAGAGAACACCAGCTGCAGCCTCCCTTCCCTCCAGCCCACATCACATCTCCTGTGGATCCCAGAGACCATTCACTTTATAATCTCCTCACTGCCTTATCCCAGCCTCCAACACCAGCAGGTATTCCCTGTGAACACACCAGCTGATTGGCCAGGAAAACAGGAATCACACAGCCACCACACTCTCCAAAAATGAGAAAACATTCTTAGGTTAGGAAATATTATAGGTCAGCACCTAGACATATAATCATCCCAAACCCAGATGCCTAGACACTAACATCACCAGGATAAAAATACAATCAATATCAGCCATGGAAATATGTCTCCACTAAAGGCCAGCTATCCAACCACAACAGGCTCTGAATATTCCAACATAGCTGAAGCACAATAAAACGACCTTAAAACTAACTATAAGAATGACAGAGGTCCTTAAAGAGGAAATGAATAAATACCTTAAAGAAATACAAAGAAACACAAACAATTGAAAGAAATGAATAAATGCCTTAAAGAAAGCCAAGAAAATACAAATAGTTGAAGGAAATGAAAAAAATTATTCAAGACCTGAAAATGAAAATAGAGGCAATAAAGAAAACACAAACTGAGAGAATTCTGGAAATGAAGAATTTAGGAATTCTAACAGGAAGTACAAAGGCAAGCTTCACCAATAGAATAAAGGAGATGGAAGAGAAGATCTCAAGCACTGAAGATACAATAGAAGAAATGAATACATTGGTCAAAGAAAATGTTAAATCTCAAAAAATAATCCCTGATACAAAACATCCAGGAAATTTGAACACCATGAAAAGACTAAACCTAAGAATAATAGGAATAGAGGAAGGAGAAGAATTCCAGCTCTAAGCCCCCCCCAAAAAAAATATTTTCAACAAAATCATAGGAGGAAATTTTCCTAACTTAAAGAAGGAGATACCTATAAAGATACAAGAAGCATACAGAACACAAAATAGGTTGGACCAGAAAACAAAGTCCCTTGACCACATAATAATCAAAACACTAAACACACAGAACAAAGAAATAATATTAAAAGCTGCAGGAAAAAAGGGAAAAAAAGACACCAAGAACCAGAGACTAGATAGCCAAGAGACCTAGGTAAAACCAAAAAAAAAAAAAAAAAACTTGTCTAAATAAATAAAATTATTCCTAATGATACTCTTACTCATAGGTCAATGTAAACAGAGGCTTTTCTGTCCTTCCCTGTCCCATGGCCACTTGTAAATAATCATTTAGAGGCTTAATATTACTTATAAATGTTTGGCCTATTGCTCAGGCTTATTACTAACTAGCTCTTAAAACTTAAATTAACTCATTTCTATTAATCTATGTATTGCCACATGGCCGTGGCATTACCAGTCTGCTGGCACCTTGCTCCTTAGGTGGCAGGATGGTGTCTGTCAGACCCCCAACCCTTCTGTATCTCTGCTTGGATTTCCCAGCTGGCACTATGCTGCCTTGCCATCGGCCAAAGCAGCTTTATTTATTAACCAATGGGATCAACACAAATTCACAGTGTACAGAAAGATGTCCCACATCAGATCAGTGCTTCATTCAGTCATCATCAGAGAGGCTGCCTTCAGCAGCAGAAGGAAACAGGTGCAGAGACCCACAGCCGACATTATGTTCAGAGAGTCTAAAATGGAGGTCTCCATCAAATGCCCCCCTTCAGAGCTCAGGGAATCAATACTGCAGAACAGGAGGAAGAAAGACTCAGACTCAGGAGGAAGAAAGAGTCAGGGGGGATATAGGATACCAGGAGGGCAAGTTCTTCTGAATCAACTAAACAAGGCACATATGAATTCACAGAGACTAAAGCAACAAGCACAAGCCCCACATGGATCAGTACCAGGTCCTCTGCACATATATTATAGCTATTAACTTAGTATTTTTATGGGACTCCTGACTATAAGAATGAGTGGGGCTCTGACTCTTTTGACTGCTCTTAGGCCTCTTTTCTTCGTGTTGATTTGTGTGTCCAACTTCAATATGAAAGTTTTGTTTCATTTTGTTTTATTTTATTTTCTCATATTTGGTTGCTATCTATTAGAAATCTGTTCTTTTCTAATGAGAACATGAAAGGAACAGATACAGGGGGTGGGGGTAGGGTAGAGAACTGTGATGAGTAAAGTAAGGGGAAACTGTAATCAGGATATTTTATATGAGAAAAGAATCTATTTTTAGTTTAAAAAAGAAAGAAAAAACTGAATGCAAGTAAAGGCATTCATGTATATGAAAGAGTATATAATACTAGATGCTTTTCTAGTTCTAATTCTGTTATGGATTTTTTAGTTTGGGTTGTAGACAAATGCATAAAATAGTCAATAATGAAGTATAAAATTTAATGTGAATCTCCACAGCTTCCATTCTGAATGCCTATTCTAACTGTCTAGAAATTCATTGAGATGTATAGTCTTTGGTCTACTTAATTTTGGTATATGATGTTTTTTATTTATTTGCAATTTTTTTTTAATCCTGGCATGATCAGACACTGGATGGCCTGGGAATTGAACTCAGGTCCTCTGGAACATCAGTCAGTGCTCTTAACCACTGGGCCACCTCTCCACCTCCTGCAAGATTTTTTTATGATAAAGTTTATTTAAAAACAAAATTAAAAGTCAGATTGTGGTGGTGCATGCCTTTAATCCCTCAGCACTTGGGAGGCAGAGGCAAGTGAATCTCTGAGTTTGAGGCCAGCCTGTTCTACAGAGTGAGTTTTAGGACAGCCAGGGCTACACCTGTCTTGAAAAACCAAATACATAAATAAAATAAAATAAGTAAATATAAAAATATGCATTTTCAAAATCTCTAATAAGAATAATAGACTAAAGAGGCCCTTTGTTACTCTTCACAAATCTAAAGTTATTAGAAATAACAATGTGGTCAGCAGAGTAACTGTTCCCTCATTTTTCCATACCCCAATAACTGGATCTTGTGAATATATTACCTTAAGTGACAAAATGAGTTTTAAAAAGTGTTAAACAAATGACACAAAAATTCAGTTAGATTAGGATTTTTGATAGATCTAATTCAATATGAAGCTATAATTAGAAACAATGTACAACACAACTGTCAATTACTAAAAGATTAGCTGTTAAGTGTTGTCCCCACACCCAGTGAAGATATTTGTGGGAGATAATATATGTCAATTATTTTGTCTAAGCATTCTACATTACAAGACCCATCATGATGCATACTAAAAATAATTGTTAATTTGTACTTTATTTCCTAAAAGGGGAATTTGATTGATAAATCTATGATCAGAATAGATTATCCATATAATTATACACTTCAGCCTTTTCAAACATTTCTGGTAATGTCAATCAGAAATTTGTCACTGAAGAAAAATAAAAATATGTGTCATTGCTAGTTTGAAGGTGAGAGGAAGAGGTAGTGGCTGAGTGATTTGAATGGCCTCTTAAAGATGGAAAACCCAGGAAAGCAGATTCTCCCTGGAGTCTACAAAAGAGAGTAAAAAAATCTCATTGAGATGTTGATCTTAGACCAGTGAGCTCCATTTACATTCAGATCAAATAAATCTGTTCCTCATGGAAGTGCTGAGCATTTCATTTCTATTTACCATCCCTTGCTAACTAGGAATAGAAACAGATTCTTTTTAGTAAGTGTTGGAAAAGACGATTCATTGGTTTCATTTTCATCTACATACAAAAGCTGCTCTAGAAGACATTTCAGGATCTATCCATCATTCCAATTGTAGGTTTCTATATGATGACTCAAAGTTGATGATGTTCCTCTTCAACTCAGATTGTAGACACTCCTATGTAAGTCTAGTTCACAGTTCTATCTTATGAGAAAACATAATAGGACTTCCTTTTTCCAAAAATTCTCTGGGAGTTTATTAAAAGAATATGTAGAATTTCCATTTTAATTTAATTTAATTTATTTATTTATTTTACATCCTGACCACAGTTTTCCCTCCCTCCTCTCCTCCAATTCCCTCCTCCCATGTCCCCTCTGCTTCCCTCCCCTCAATCCACTTATCCTCTGTTTCTGTTCAGAAAGGGGCAGGCCTCCCATGGGTATCAACAAAGCATGGCATATCAAATTGTAGTAAGACTAAGCACCTCCCCTTGTGTTTAACCTGGGCAAGGCAAACCAATATGATGAGTAGGTTCCCAAGAGCCAGCCAAAGCATTAGGGACATTCCATGCTTTCAATGTTAGGAGTCCCACAAATAGACCAAGCTACACAACTGTCACATACGTGTAGAGGGCTTAGGTTGGTCCCATACAGGGCCCCTGGTTGTTGATTCGACTTTGTCATACAACTCACTTAATCTTCAGGATAAGCTGGAACTGTATACCCCCAAATATTGTGCACCCTAATAAACTTATCTGGGGTCAGAGACAGAACAGCCACAATATTAAACATAGAGGACAGGCAGTGGTAGCACACGCCTTTAATCCTAGCATTCCAGAGGCAGAAATCCATCTTTTCAAGGATACAGCCAAGCATGGTGACTCACGCCTTTAATCCCAGGGAGTGGTGGTAGAAGGCAGAAAGGTATATAAGGCATGAGGACCAGAAACTAGAAGCATTTGGCTGGTTAAGCTTTTAGCTGGTTAAGCTTTCAGGCTTTGGAGCAGCAGAGACCAGCTGAGGATCTGGCAAGGTGAGGTAGCTGTGGCTTGTTCTGGTTCTCTGATCTTCCAGTTCACCCCAATACCTGCCTGGGTTTGATTTTATTAATAAGACCTTCTAAAACTCCCTCTACAATAAGCCAAGTATTGATCACTCCAAAAACCCAGTTGGACCTCAAACCAACACATCTGCTGGACTATCTAGAGTACATTTGTTCTAATTTAGGTTCATGCACATAGTCTCTGAAATGAAGATTTGGGCTCAAGGATTTTCTTGGGAGGTGTTCAAAATGAATTGGCAAGTAAAACAAGGAAAGGATGCAAGCTGATAACAGTTTCAAAATATTGTTATTGCTGAGGGCAACTGGCTGCAACCCCACTGGCCTTTATATGAATATACGTCAGAATAGAGGGAAATAAAACAGAGATGCTTTACTCATGAATCCTGTGCTTTTTGGCACAAGTCAGATGCCATCAATATGAAATCCTCACTACACTTGGCCCACACTGCACAGAAAAGGGCAACTATGGTCACATGGCCTGACCAGGTACAGGAAGAGATAGAGAGCAGATAACACACAGTAAACTGTCTCTCAAGGACCTCTAGCCAAGCCAAAAGAATCGGAACAAGATGTGGATGGAACCTGCAGTTGGAGCCAGGTTGTATTTCAGGGCAACGCTGTGAGATGATGAATGTGTATTGTATATAATCTTCCTAATCTTAGTAGTCCACAAAACCTGGAGATATGAAAACTAAATCTATCTTGATCTTGATTAGAAGCTCTAAACCTAAGCTGATTAAAAGCTATAATTTCCACCTGATAAGTGCCAAATTAATGTGATTACTTTTTATTTTCTCAAACAAATTCAATGACTTCTTGGTCAATCCAGATTTAATATTTGGTCACATATAGTTGGCATTTTATGCTAATTGTGTTTAAACCTTGGTGTTGAGGCAGATTGGGGAATGAAATATCTACACTCTCAGAATTTTTTCAGACTTAATTTTTCAGGAAAATTGAGTTCTATGTAGATTTATGAGTCAACACTGAGATGTCATTAATTCTTCATAACTATTTAGTGGATTACAAGATGTTACTGCATCAAAAAGGCAAAATAAAGTATTTATTCATTGTTTGGTCACAAGTGAAATCTTTTAAGCCCTAACAATCTTTGTTATTTCTTTCCTTGGTGGCTAATGTTCCTCAAATCTGTATCTTAAGGGGAGATATCATGGTATACACACTGGTATCTCTCACCTTGAGCCCAGATATTTTTGAGTTCATGACCTACTATTATTGCATATTATTCTTGTGACTTTGAGAAGTCACTTAATCTTTTGAAATTTTAGTTTTCATATCAGTCTTACCCTATCAAATAGATAAAAATAGAATTATGAGATAAGCAACAAATCTCCATTGACTCAATTCTATACAATTCTAACCACTCATTTTGTTCATTCCCTGACAACTCTTATATATCTAAGAGCTTCTTCAGAATATACCGAGAAGCCTTGGAACATCTCTTTATTGTCTATCTGCACTCTCTTATCTTCCCTTGTGTCTGTTCCATTAACAGAGTTGCTTAGAAGCAGACTTCTGGGCAAAACAAAAGTCCCACCAGAGAACATAAAACTATCATTAACTAGCTTTGATTTTGCTGTTCCCCACTCAAGGATAAGTTTACTTAGATCTGAAACAATGAACTATATCTTAAATAGTAGATACACAGGCACTGCTAAGTCTTAGTTCTTAGAGAGAAGGAAACTGAGGGTCTTTGATTAAATGCTGCTGCCTGAAGACACAGCAAAAATGAAGTGGGCAGTAACTATTCAAACCATTATCAAGTTTAATGATTAACCTGAAATTCACTTCATTACTCAAAAACACTAAAACCTTGCTAAGTATTTACTGTGCTTACTGTTAAACCTAAAATATCCACTCACTTGAGCAGAACCTCACATTTACTTTGATAGATGAAACAAAGCAATGACCCACCACTGATTACACTCCCGTACTCAGTGCAAAGGATTGGTGAGCCAAGGTGATTTTAAGCATGTGACAACATATATGCATTGCTGTATGACATTTAAAACAGAGAAGGTTTAAGAGTGTGGATGGGGGAGGAATAGCTCAGTCAGCAACGTGCTTGCTGTATTCAAATGCTGATTACTTACATAAAAAGTCAACACTGGGAGGCAGAGACAGGGAATCCTTAAAGCTTAGGTGCACAGAGAGACTCTGTCTCAAAAATCTAAGGGACATTAACAACGGAATACCAAAGTAGACAGGGGAAAGCTCATGAGGCTTTAACCCTTGCACAGAGAACTGTGGGTAACTAAGGAATGCACAGAGCAGAATTAGTCTTCTCCAGGAACTTTCCAATATGAAACGGTCAGGATATATGTGAGCAACATTATGCAAACTGAGAAGGTTACATTTAGAAATATATATGCATATGCACACACATATGTGCATGTACAACAATTAGTGAGAAAAAAGAAGACAATAATTTGAAAGAAAGCAAAGAGAAGTATATGAGAGGGTGTGGAGGGGGAAACAGAAAAGAGAAATGATGTAATTATAATCTCAAAAAGAAAGAACAACTAAGTTGGAAGGAGGTTAAAGGCACCTGATACTGACCTCTGTCCTCCACATGCACCTGCACACACATGAACACATATAAACACGTACATGGGTGCCTCCACACACAAGCATGCAGGTTCAAGAGTGAGAACTTGTAGTAGATCTCTCTTAAAGGTTGATTCATGGTTACCAAATTTGATAGATGGGAATAGAGGGAAACTTAACATGCTTTTGAGATATTTTCTTTACATGTGGCCTTTGTTTCCTTTGTTTCCTTGTAGAAAGAAAATATGAAAAGGAAAGGAAGGAAGGAAAGTATAAAGAAAATAAAATAGAAATGTAAAAGAGGAAAAGAAAGAAAGAAGACACCCTCTAAATTGTTAGTTTTATCTTAAAATCCTTACTCAAAGCATAGTGTTACTGGTTGTGGATACAGCCTCATGATAGTCACAACACGGGCACAGGCCAGTTCAAGTCTCAAGATTGGGCCTCCAAAATCCAGATCAAAATATTATTACTAATTCTGTACAGAACAATAGAACTCAGCCAAAATAACACAATGTCTTCACATTTTCTTTCTGGGTGGCATGAGGCAGTCAGTCAGGTCAACCATAATCTGTACTTTCTCCTACTTCTTTATCTCTCCATTATGCAAAATTTAGTAGGAAACAAGCCAGCAAAGACTTAGTGCCCAACACACACTGTACCAGCCTTAGAAGAAAGAGACCAGTAAGAAGTTCGTTATGCTCTGATGACAGGGGTTGGGACAAATGCAATAAAAATTCTGTGGTGGAACACACTGGGCTGGACATACACTTTGAATTAACTCAATATTATCATTCTACTCATGCAGGGATAGGAAAAATGGGGATTCTTGCCTGAAAAATGTGGTCACATTATTGTTACAATTAACTCTTCTAGAAGTCACTTCATTTTGGAGAGAAACAAATCTTAAACAAGAGAGTTTAGATCCAGGATATAAGACTCTGGCAACAGATGTTATTTCCTCTTATTTTTGTTTTATTTCTTTGCTTGATTGTTCATTCATTTGTACTATTGGCCCAATAAGTGTACTTCATTTTTAGGTACCTGGTGTCAAACAGTCTTGATTCTGTGTAAAGACAGGAAAAGGAGCAATCCCCTCCCTGTTCACAAAGATTCACGACTGACATCTCTATGCTAAAAGACAGTAGTATAGTAAATTAACAAGAAAAATATAACAAGTGTATTAAATTATATCTTTATATGACATAGTTACATTCAGATGGATGAATAAAAGACTTAAAGTGGATTCCAAGGTTTATGTTACTCAATTTATACTCAATTAAAAAACTGACCTATATATTCAGTTTCTTCTTAGTCCCTTAGTAGAGCATATCTCCTCCCAAGTACAGGACAGGACACCTGAGAGAGTCATATGGTCTACTACCACACAGAGTATACCAGAGAACTTTATGGTAAGCTCCAAAACAGCAAACATGAGGATAGAGTTTTAGGTTTTATGGCTTGCTTTGTGGAAGGAGGCTAAATTGCTGAGACTCATCTCAAGAGCAGAACATTGAGTTTCAACATTCAGAAAGATCAGAATATGGTTCTGGGAGGGGTGGAGAGACAGAAATAGAAAAAAACTTAGGAGAGGGTCTCAACGTGTAGTTCAATCTGGCCTGGACCTCATTACGTATTCCAAACTGTCAAACTGGCCTAGAACTAGCAACCCTCATACCACTAGCTCCCCAATAGTGGGATCACAGGAGTGTGCCACCATACCCTAGAATGTTACTCCTAAGGCCTTTAGTTTCAGATAGGATTTTCTGATATCAACCGAGGAAAACCACAAAGGTAGGCTCAGCAATACTCAGTGGGCTGTAAATGATTGGTATTACCCAACAAACCACAGTGCCCTTTGATGATCAAGGGAAGAAACAGACTTCTGATGACTGTTGTATTGAAAGAAGAAGGGGTAAGGAGTAAGCCAGAGATGATTGTGGACTAGAACCCTGTGGTCACCATATGCCTCACAACAAAAGAGTCAGTGGGAACTCAAATCCAAGTGTCATATCTTACTGCTCTACGTATGCTAATTCACCAAATACATTGTCTCATTTTATAGGCAGAAAAACTGAAACATAGAGAAAGTAAATGGCTCCTCTAAGGTCATATGATAAAAAAAATGATGTATTTCTGGTAAGAATTAGAATGTTCTGTTTTACTGATTTCTGTCTGTCTTGAATTTTTTGATGGTTGTATGGTGCATGTGTTTATATGTGGGTTATAATTATTGCTGCTATGATTTTAACATTTAACATGTTAGGACACTGACCACTTGAATCTTGTTACTTGTACAATTCAATGACATTACATATATACTCATCCCTGTTCAGTGACTCATGACCACAAGCTTCTCTCTCACCCCAACTGAAACTCTGTACCCATTAGACAACAGCTCCCCATTCCCTTGTCCCTTCAGCCCCTAGTAATCATTCATGAATGTTATTTTCTAGTACAAAGAAATCTTGATTTATAAGCTTAGCTTACAGTGAAAAAATAACTAAATGTGAAGGGAAGAGGGTGATACAAGAAGGAGAAAATTTTGTAATCAGCCCTTCAGCAATGTGTACTCTGTGAGTGTGCTGTGTATGTCTTTAAAAGTCTCTCCACCTCTCAGCCCGCCTCCTCAGTGTGTGTCCCTGATATTTTCTGTCTCCAGCTTTCCTCTGCCTCCGAGAGCAGTTTACAGAGCAAACTTCTTTGTAGTTTCAGAAGCAGGTTTGTTGCCATGGAATCCACAGTGCCACTGGAATAGCCTAGTAAAAGGTAACCACTAAAGATTCAGTCAATAGATAGACTGTGGTTCTTCTTCTGGAAAAGCCTGACTGGTAGGATTCCTTTAAGGGCTCAGCCCCAAAGTCCTTTATGTCATCACTTCAGCTACTTGAAAACTGAAGCTCCAGAAGATCTCTGAAAGAAAACCTGCTGGGCTCAAGCACTTCCCACCGATGGCCAATCCTAAGGGTAGTGCTGTTACTAATGGGACTGTCCACAATCCCAAGACTCAGCACAGCAAATGGCAAAGCACTGGCTGTGTGAAAAATGGAATCCCCAAAGAAGCCCAGGTAAGAAGCTATCTCCTACATCCTTAATCTGCATTTTTCATAGCAACCCATTTTAAGGCAGTCTTTTCTCAAAGTTTCTCTCATGAGATGTTTTACAGTGTTGACTCTGCACTTCAGCTAATATTTCATCATGTGTAGCTGCTAAAAGCTTAGATGTGGCTATAAGGGAATTTCTTCTCTAGACAAAAAAAGATGCATACAGAGTTACAAGGTCCAAGATTCTCTAAAATACAGACTCAGAAAACTTTTCATTTACTCTCAAGCATTTGGGGGGACAAGACTGTGAAAGACCAAACTCTTTAGCCTACCAAAACACTTGCTACACTCACGATGCTTCAGAAGAAAATGAGAAGTGATGGTAAATCTTGCTGAGATCATGTGATAGATAACGCTTGTCCCTGGTGCACACGCAATGCCTTTCTGATTGAAAGGATTTTTTTCTGGTGTTTAGCAGAGCATTGTCATAGCCCCCAGCCTGATTAGAGGCTGGAGTCTCTCTTTGAAATTTGACCATCCGGTATTCCTTTCTAAAAACCACTCCGGGAAGTGTAGCTTTGGGTGTCCTGCACACTGAAAGCAAAGCAGCATCTTTCAAACAGACTTTCCAGTTATTTCCATTTCACATTTCCCCCTCTTTTTGACCCCCTGCTGTTACAAAGTATTTGAGGGGATGTGCTAGGAAAGAGAAACTCATGAAAATATTCAAAATAGTGTCTCAGATCCGTGAGGTTCTTGAAGAAAAACAATTGTGCGTGTTGCATACCATGTCAGGACTCTCTGGTCTGAGTCACATGGTGAGCTAACCTGCCTTGAGGACAGACTTGAATAGACAGATAGGCAATCTTGCTGTAGGGAATTGGCAAAGCTGTGCGTGGAACCCCATGCAATCCTCCCCTAGTTCAGTCACCCTAGGGAGCCAACCTCTGGCTAAGGGAAGTGTGAGGTTGTGCCAAGCACCTAGAACAGAGAGAGCTGGCTGGGGCCAGGCCTCCATGCAGTGAATCAAGTTTGCATGTCCAGTTGGAAGGGGCAAGGAGCACTCAAGAGCCTGGCTTGTGTGGTAAAATGGTATGGTCCCCTAAACGTATCCATCTCTTACCAAAAGACACTGGGAAGCATCTACCAGAAATCTCAGGCTGGAGCAAGATGTAGACAAAGGGCATAAGAGAACTCACAGCACTACACACACATCATACACTCAGATCATTGCTAAGATGCCCCTTGTCCCTGAAGTACCTGTTTCCCTAGCCACTGTTTACCTCCTAGGTTATTTTCATTCTTGGGTATCTTATTTGACCATAGATGCCTTCAAAATGAGTTTTCCTTTTCTTTACTTACCTTGGTTTCATAACTGCATTCTAGTGTTTGAAATTCAGAGAGTAAAGAGAAAAGACAGCCATTCTTATGTAAGGGCAGACCCTGCAGCTATATAAGTGTAACTGTACAAGACCATAACACACTTAGTCACGGGAGCTTCTTTAGGCACACAGTGTCACTGCTGTGGCCTTTCCCGACAGCTCTTTCTGAGGAGCCATCCAGATCCTGTTTGCTACGATATATTTAGATGTTCCTAAGTTGAAATTGGCTTCCACTAAGAGCCTCTGTTATGTCTTAATAAATATTTCCCCGAAATAATAAACTCTGCTGAGCTCATAAAAGAATGAAGCAAAAAGGACCTATTTTCTTCCTCTAAAGTATAAATAAACTTGTCTTTATTATCATGATCCTCGTTAAAACTTTTACCTCATGGGCCTCTCAGCAAGCTATGTCTTAACCAACAGTCTTGCCTATTGGCAAAAGCAATCCGTGAGAATTTGTAGGCATCTGAGGTCAGTGATCTTTCAAATGTTTTGATGGGACTAAAGTATCATGGGGCAGTGCCTCAAACCCTACCAGCTCCAATGAAGATCCCTTTGGCTTTTCTTCTGTTTCCTTGTACTCACACAGAAATACACTTACCACTTTCACATACCAGCTACTCTGTAATAGAAGGTTAGCAAAAGATTTCCCAGCACAGCAAGCAAAAAGTAAACACTGTTAGGTAGTTAACTTGGGAATGTCCTCCCCTTTGTTCCAATGCAGCTCGGTGTGTTTTCTGTGATTCCAGTATCAGCAGCCCAACCTCACAATTGACCAGGAACCCGAACTTGTCCACTTTGGAAATCGTCTAGTTTCTTTCTTGAGCTTTTCTGATCCTTAATCCTATTGCCTTTCTCTTCTCTTTAAGCCCCATTTGCCCCAGGGATAAACTGAAACAGGATTTCACACTGATTAAGTCCATTATTTGTTTACTTCTAAAATGTGTCCTGTGTTCTTGTGTCTACTAGAATACTATTATCCAAGATAATTGATCCTCCTGCCTCACAAGCATATCCATGTAAAGGTTGGAGTGCTCTTGATGCCCTTATTTTTTATGAACTCTATTTCTGAACAGTTGCAAAGTTTTCACATTTTTGACTGAAAGCAGTTAATGCAGAACTTGAACAATTCATTGTTTTAAAAGTTTCTCCACAAACATAAGCTGTTCTTCAATTATTTTGTTTGTTTGTTTTGTGTTTGTTTTGTTTTGTTTTTTGTTTTTTTGAGACAGGGTTTCTCTGTGTAGCTTTGTGCCTTTCCTGGAACTCACTCTGTAGGCCAGGATGGCCTCAAACTCATAGAGATCCACTTGCCTCTGCCTCCCAAGTTCTGGGATTAAAGGCATGCATGTACCACCACCGCCTAGCTTGTTCTTCATTCTTAATTTCATCCTTTATAAAATCTCCTGGAACAGATATAATGCAGACAAGTTCTTGTAATGAGAACAGAAATAAATGGTGAGTCCCTGAGAAGTGAGGGTTAATGGAAGATACTGGGGTTAGTTGTACTCATGACCCCAGAAGGGATTTGAGGAGCCCAGCCTCACTCCTGCTTCCTTCCTGGTGATGTGATCCCTTCTTCTCCCATATATTCCCACCATTAAGATGTCATATATCATAAGATCCTCATCAGATCTGAGCCAATACTGGCATTCTACCCTTGGACAACCAGAATTGTTACATCCATAATTTTTTATCTTGATAAAATTATATTTTTCAGACATTTTGTTTTGAAAATTAAAAACTGATCAACATGGAAATTTGTGCCAACAAAGTTGTTCATAACTATTGCTATACCTGTGAATGTGGAGGCTTGTAGACGAATTTCTAAAATGGTCTTATTAAATAAAAAACACAGAGCCAAATATAGGGGTGAAAGTCTTAGAGAGATCAGGGAAATAGGGAAAGCCACCAGCCAGCCTTACCTCACCAACTCTGCAGCTTCCAAATGTGAGTTACTTCCTGTCTACCCACATCTTTATTGCCTTGCTGTTCTGCCTTCTGATTTCCTCTCTGTCTAGCTACATCACTTCCTCTTCCTGGCCAGCTCTGTCATTTCATGTCTGTACAGGCCTCCAGAACTCTATGGTTGGTACTGGGATTAAAGTCATGTGTCACCACACTTGGCTCTGTTCTCTAGAACACACAGAGATCCTGCCTGCTAAGTGATAGGATTAAGGGCATGTGCTACTGCTGCTTGGATTTTTTGTTTACTTAAAATGGCTTGCTATTTCCTCTGATCTCCAGGCAAATTTTATTTATTACAGCACAAATAAAATATCATCACATTTCAGCACAAATAAAATATCACTACAGGAGGCAGCTTTGTAGTTGGATGATAGGCTGTTACAGAGTTCAAAGGGGCAGACCAGAAAAACCTGTGACTCTGTACCTAGTGTTGGAGACCATTCCATGAGATATTGAAAGACAAGGATACTAAGGAACTAATCTCAGCTGGCAATACGGAACCTGTCAGAAATCAGAGGAAAGGACTTGATCCCAGAAGCAACGGGAGGATAAAGACTGCTTCCTACCTGTGCAGTCACGGTGTAAATGTTATTGGAGGATCAGAGGGACTGCAACCACTATCTTAGGAAAAAGTATCCAATCACTGAGCTATGTAGACCATGCTTGAGATTTAGATAATTATAATGCAATCACCACAGAAGACTAGATTATGCTATTAAGTAATGTATATGAATCTTACCCACCGAATTTAGCAAAAAAGAAAACAAATATATCCCATATCGTTTCCATAGATTTTCACCTTTGCACTCAAGCAGAAGGAATAGAGAAGAACCATGACAAGATCAGCAATTTTTAACAATATAAAAAATTTAAAACTTTACACAGCATCATAAAAGACACTGAAAACTCAAAATATAAAATATAAACAAAGGGATAGGTTGTAGAGATGGCTCTGTGGATAAGAACACTTGCCTTTTTTTCACAGGACCAGGGTTCAAGTCTCAGCACCTACATGGTGGCTCACAATCTCCCATAACTCCATTTTCATGAGCTCTGGCACCCTCTTCTGGCCTCCACAGGCACCATGCACATGTGCTGTGCACTTACATGCATAAAAGCAAAACACTCATAAACATAAAATAAAAATAAATAGATCTTTAAAGTACATATATAATTGAAGGGAGGAAGCCCTTTACCGTAGCACCGAAATAAAGAACATAGGAACAGATTTAAAATTAAAGCAAAAAATAATTTAGAGGTAGTGTTAAGATACTTCCAGGAGCCATAAAATAAAGCTGAGCCGTGGTGGCACACGCCTTTAATCCCACCACTCGGGAGGCAGAGTCAGGTGGATCTCTGTGAGTTTGAGGCCAGCCTGGGCTACCAAGTGAGTTCCAGGAAAGGCGCAAAGCTACACAGAGAAACCCTGTCTCAAAAATAAATAAATAAATAAATAAATAAATAAATAAATAAATAAATAAATAAAATTAAAACTAGAATAAGAAGAAATCCATATGATATTGACAGAAATGTCAAGATGAAAATTTCCAATTTTATCTATGGCAGTCTATAAATTTCATGTGAATAGAATATCTCTTAATCCAGACAAATAACTTTAAAATTATGTGGAAAAATAATAAGGGAAAATAAATAGAAAAATTACTTGAAAGGATAATAATGAGGGATAATTAGCATTGTTATACATGAAATAATTAGAGCCTTTTATATTAACAAAAGAACATATAGATTATAAAATTTATACATGAAAATAATGGATAATATGTATCTTTTTTTTTTTTTTTTTTTTTTTTTTTTTTTTTTTTTTTTTGGTTTTTTGAGACAGGGTTTCTCTGTGTAGCTTTGCGCCTTTCCTGGAACTCACTTGGTAGCCCAGGCTGGCCTCGAACTCACAAAGATCCGCCTGCCTCTGCCTCCCAAGTGCTGGGATTAAAGGCGTGCGCCACCACCGCCCGGCTGATAATATGTATCTTAAAAATAGTATTTACATAGGGAAAGTCATCATAAATAATAGCATAAAATTTAAGATCCACGCTGGGCCATAGTGATACATGCCTTTAATCCCAGCACTTAGGAGGCAGAGACAGGTGGATCTCTGTGAGTTCAAGGCCAGCCTGGTCTACAGAGCTAGGCCCACTGTAACCAAAGACACATAGTGGGATCCTGTCTTGAAAAACAAAACAGACAAAAAAAAATTCAAGATCCACAAAAGGAAAGGCTAAAAACTTACGAGCATAAAAGTCAAACATTTCTTCCTGAATGACAAAACAAAAATTAAAAAAAAAACAATACTATAAAATCATCAAAAGACATATTACAGGCCAGGAACATGTTTACAGTTCACAACATAAAGTGAAAAAATTTTAGTCTATGTGGACATTTTAGAACCCAACATTGAAAACATCTAATGCCACAGATAAGATTAGGAGATATATATATAGCAGTTGAGAGGTGGATGGAGGAGGGAATATCATAGAATCACGAAGAAATAAAGATCCACATTCTCAGTTGTGTTTATGAAGTGCAAAGTCAAGCTGGAAAGTAGTTTGAAGAATCTGGTTATTTAGATCAGCACCAATGATAAGGCTAACAAACAAATTGTCAGTCACTGCTTGGTGTCAGTCACTTAACATACTTTGCCTCACTTGCTTCTCATGACAATATTGCTAAACTGATATTTGTTTCCATTTTTTTGTATAGATAAGGAAACTGAGGTGCTAAGAACTTAAGTAACTTCTCAAGGTCATTAGAGTTAGGAAGAAACTGTACCAAGAGTCACTCACCTGAAAGGGCTTGTGCTTCCAGTGGAAGCATAGAATCCAAGAACACCCTGCTGTCCTTCCTACTGTACATTATTCTGTAGTGCTGAAGGTAACCAAGAAAATAATAATCATAATACTGCCCAACATGAATTGAGCTCTTTCAAAGCACCTGGCATTCTAAGTGCCTTCTATCCACCGTCTCACTATGTGCCTGCTGGATTTGCTTCAGTACTGAGCAAACAGAAAGCTTAATCAAGATCACCAGCTTATAACAAAACAAAGTTTGGAAATTAGGTTTGCCCAATCCTTAATCACAAGACTGTGTTCCCTAATTCACACTGCCTTTCTAAACACAAAACAGTAGTAGGAGTGGGATTTATCACCCCCGCTGTGAAGAGGCCCAGGGCAGTCAACATTACAGGGTAGTGTTAGTATGAATTATGGATATTTTGGGTTGCTTTGTCCTTGTTTTTTGGTACTTAATTAAAAATGTGAGGTCATTTTCACAGATAACTTCAAACTCACATATTAGAGCTTTGTATACACAACACTGTCCAATCACCGACACACCAAGGCCGTGAACTATTCAACTCCATGTTTCACTTTAAACAATTCTGAATAAAGAACATAGATACCTTTGTGACCTTGAGCCATGTGGACACAGAGTTAAGCACACAGGGAGACCTAGCGGTAAGTTTCCTGGTAGTTTAGAATGCCTGTCATTTTCCGAAGCTCGTTGCAGGGTGCATAACTTCTTTGTGGACATAGAGCTCACTATATGCAATATTTTCTGAAAAGACTGCTACCAGTAAATAACAGGTGACACAACAAACGAATGGTGAATATAAAATTTTTATGACATTTCCCATTGAGATATAGAATCTCACACTGTTCCCCTGGAATCTAGACTTGGCCTAATGGCTTACATAGCTAATACAGAATGACTAAGGGGCAACCTGGGACTTCTGAGACTCAGCTCAGGAAGTCTTAGAGAGTGAACGCAGTCTTAACAGAACTGTTACTCTTGGAACTTAGATAGCGTTCTTAGTAGGAATCCAAGTAGATAAGGTGAAGCCCAAGTGGCAAGAAGAAGCTGTCTCTACTGCGTTCTTTGCTGACCTGCCTCGCTACCTGGCCCACCATGGGGGTGAGCTAGCTTCATGGTGGCTCCACTCTCCTGGGAGCCTGTTTGTTGCAACTGATTCTTATGTTCCATCTGAGCTCTGCCAAATGACAAATTTCCAAATGGTGGTTGTTTTAAATGTAGTGATGTTTTATGAATCAGCAATAAGAACTGGACATGGGGGTTGTCTATGTTTAAAAATGCAGAGAGAGGTCATTCTTTCATAACCAGTTTCTGTACTTACACTTAGATTTTGAGGAGTTTGTTTTCATCACCCATTGCTCTCAAGTTTTGGCCATGATGCCTTTCCTCAGGCTATAAATAAACATTTGCCTTATTTTGTTCAGTTTTATTTTGTTGAGTATAAAAGATCATGTGCTTAACTCTTAAACTAGAGGTGTACCTGGGTACAAAATCCCAAATACAGCAACTCAAAATCTCCCACACAAAATCAAAATGATTCCACACAAAATCTAAACGAGCCTGGGAAGGCAGTAACTGATTTTTCCATCTTCACCTTCCTAGGTTGTTGTATTAACATCTGATCCAGAATACACAAGCTAGAATTCTTGAAATTGTCTCCATACACCATTAAATGTCCTTAGTACATTCATTTCTTTTACTCTCTATAGTGATGCTCAATATTATTTATTAAACTTAGCCATCAACCCTTTCCCCTCCACTGCTACATAGGAGGGTACTTGGCAATGGCTGGTGTATAGTAGGAGCTCAGTAAATTCCAGACTAAACTTTGAATTCCTTCATCCAGTGGAAATTTATCAATCTTCACATTGTTTGGCTTACCAGCAGTATTTGTCACAAATATTCACTCCCCCTTACTATGGTCTGAATATTGACTGAGTGTTTTCTCCAAGAGTTCACATGTTAAAGCCTTGGTACTCAGTAGGGTGGCACCAAGGTGAAAGGACTTTCAAGAGCTAAGCTTAATGAAAAGTCATTAGACAACTAGAGACTGCCCTTAGAAATAATGCGGGTAGTTCTTGGGAGACCCTGAGTTAGTTCTCATGAGAGGAAGTCACAAGAGTAAATCAAGTCCCTGAGTAACTCTATTTGTCTATATGTGATCTCTTGCTCTTTTCCACAAGGTAATGGATTCAAGGGAACCCTTGCCAGGGCCAATACTCTGTTTTTTGGAGACTTAGCCTCCAAGACTGTCAGTAAAATAAACTCTTTGTAAATACTCAACTTGAAGTTTGCAATAAGTAATGAAAAACACACTGGTACACATCTTCCTAAAGACATTCCTTCTATTGGCTTTTAGGACATGAGGCCCTTGATTTTCCTCTTTTGTCAATAACTACTTCTTTCTAGTTTCTTTTCTTGTTTCCTGCTCATGTCTTTGACCTACAAACAATGGCAACCCAAGGGTCAACCCTTGCATCTTTTCCCTTTTCCAATGGTATCATTGGCTCTCACAGTGCTGTCTATATTTCATGATAATCTGACTTTGTCTCCTCACTATACCTACAGTAGGTGTTTGTGAGTCTCCTTTTTCCTTAAAGAGCAATGGGTGATGAAAACAAACTCCTCAAAATCTAAGTGTAAGTACAGAAATTGGTTATGAAAGAATGACCTCTCTCTGCATTTTTAAACATAGACAACCCCCATGTCCAGTTCTTATTGCTGATTCATAAAACATCACTACATTTAAAACAAACACCATTTGGAAATCTGTCATTTGGCAGAGCTCCTTCCAGGGGATTGTTGGCCACTGGTCCATGAGGGTGGAGGGAGCAGAAGCAGGGAACAGGATCAGACCACTGTGGATAAGATGAAGATAGTCCTCTGGGAGATGACTTCAGCGAGACAACTCAACTTTATTCTACAGTATAGGCAATATATAGGATTGGGAAGCCCTGATATAACCTTAATTTGCATTAAGTGCCACACTCCTTTCATATAGCTGGATTAGTGGAAGCATGGCCCTATCAAAATGACTAGAGCATTAACCTAATTATCATGTGGGCAAGAGGGGAAAAGCATTTCCAGGGAACTATGTCAAGCAACATCCTTGAGGTAAGTCAGGCATCCAGGCTTAGAGACATCTTCAAGATAAGGTTAGGTAGGGAGCAGGAAGCCCCTACTTGGGGGAAGGGAGTCCTCCATGTTGCCGAGCTTGGAGAGAGCTGCCAGGCCATGGTAAACCTCAACTTCTGACCAGCAGGGCCTCCCAACAGGTTTTTACAACAACTGTTACACACACACAAACACACTTGACTCCCTATTTAATCTCTGGCCTTGGATGGTCAAAATGTTCTTAATGTTAACTTATAAACAACTGAGTTCCTGATACTCCTGTCTCCATTGCTCAAACTTGCTCTGGTCATGGCCCTTCTCTTCTCAATAAAAAACTCTATCCTTCTTGTGGCTCAAACCAAAATCTAGGTATCATTCATGATTTTTCCTCTTTCATTCTATCCATTTATATTCAATTCTTCTCTCTCTTCCCCCTCTCTCTTTCTGCGTGTGTGTGTGTGTGTGTGTGTGTGTGTGTGTGTGTGTGTGTGTAAAGGTGCAGTGCAGAAGAGAGCATCAGATCCCCTGGAACCTGTGAGTTGTCTGACACACTGGAATCAAATTCAGATGCTCTGCAAGAACAGTAAGCACTATTGCTTCTTTAGGACTGAATTTTAAAAAGAAAAATCTTGCCGGGCAGTGGTGGCACACGCCTTTAATCCCAGCACTCGGGAGGCAGAGGCAGGCGGATCTCTGTAAGTTCGAGGCCAGCCTGGGCTACCAAGTGAGT
This sequence comes from Peromyscus leucopus, assembly GCF_004664715.2. NCBI lineage: Eukaryota > Metazoa > Chordata > Mammalia > Rodentia > Cricetidae > Peromyscus > Peromyscus leucopus. The sequence goes on from NC_051066.1 coordinate 115,689,441, forward strand.
CCCAGGAAAGGCGCAAAGCTGCACAGAGAAACCCTGTCTTGAAAAAAAAAAAAAAAAAAAATCTTTTCTGTGTGATTGTGTGATACATAGAATTCATTCCAACTGTCAAAGTTTACAGCCTGTTATTAATTATGCTATAATATTTATGACCTTTGTTGGAGTACATGATGATTAATGGGCATCTTCTTCAACTGGGTGTGGTAGCCCACACCTATAACCTGGTACATAAGAGACAGAGATCTGAGAGTCAGCATTTCAAGGTCAGTCAGACCTACAGAGTGAGAATCTGTCAGAGAAAGGAAATAGTAGAGGAAGGTGAGGGGGAGGGAAGGAGAGAAGGAGGGAGGGAGGGAGGAAGGCAGGGAGGGAGGGAGGGAGGAAGGCAGGGAGGGAGGGAGAGAGGGAGGGAGGAAAGATACCATCTTTGTAAAAATCACCTGTCACTAGATCGTTTTTTTTTGGATGGCCAGGTGCCAGACATTTTTGTGTGGGATCCAGACAGTACTTGTGCTGTATTCCAAGCCTGGGCAGAATCAAGCTTTTAAAAGTAGGACATTCTGAAGATAGAAATGAAATGTAATTCATTTGTGTCGATATGAGTCTTACTGCCTCTTAGAAGAAGATAAACTATGCCTGGATTAGGAAGAAGCTGGCTAAACCCTCAGCCATGTGGGCTTGTCATCAGGTGCTAATATATTCTTCATTCCTCAGAATCTGAAACCTAAGAAAAGTAAGTTCAGTCTATTTTGCCATCAATGACTCATACACAAAATCATTTTCTAAGATTTTAACTAATAAACATTTACATTGCCCTGCAGTTAAGAACTTTGCTAATAATAGTTTATTCAGTTTTCAAATAACCAAATGGGATTAAAGTGTTGTGCCCATTTTATAGATGAGAAAATAGTCTTAGCAAAGTTGCCTGGCTAAACATCTAGTTCCATGTACAGGGTGTCCCTGCATCAATATTTTTATCACTAGACAAAAGCTTTTTAACTACAGCATTTCATTATAAATATTTGCAAACTTACGGAATGTTTTTAAAAATACCATAAGAAATACTCGCATATCTATCACTTACATTCTACAACAGATATTTTGTTATATTCTATTGTAAATCTACTCATTTATCTATCCCTCTATTCATTCATAAATCCACATATATTGTGCATTTCAAAGAAGTTGTAGAGTCATTATACTTTGTCCCTAAACTATTCAGCATGTGTACCAAGAACTGGACTTCAATATTTGTCAATAGTTCTTTTTTATTTGAGGTAAAATTTACAATGAAATACACAAATGTAAAGTATATCTCTCCATGACTTTTGACTTACACTGTCTTCAGATTAGTTTTACTAGGTAGATTTTCCTAAGGCCTTTTGACTTTGGAGGCTTTTCAACTTCTTAACATAGAAGTATTTACTCTTTAACATGAGAACCGATATACAGATTATCAACTGTATAGGTAAAGGGAGTCCAGGTAAAGGAAAGGTTCACCTGCTGGTTTTCAGCCAGAGAAACTACCCTGTTGTTGAGCCATAATTCCAATGTGATCAAGAGCTACTTTTATTTTTGTCTGTGGGATAATCCAGCTAGTGAGAGGCATTCTGGGGTTAGAAATCTTCACAATTCCACTCATCTTTTCTCTTACCAAAAAGGAGGAACAGCAGCTTACCAGGCTGCCACTTCCATCAAGCTATCACCAGTATGAGTCCTGGTTTCTTGATATCTAGTGCAAGGTCTTTCCTGGGAAGTAAGTTCCTTAAAAACAAACAAACAAACAAACAGAAACAAAGACCTGGGACTATTATCATTCGGTGACTGCTAAAGCAATACCTACAATTTCAGGGGTCTTTAACCTGTTTCACAACTGATATCATAAAACTATAAGGGGGACATAAAACTGTCAAAAGAGATCCAAAGATGGGTAAAAGAGTGAGCAAATTCATGAGATACTTCTGAGGAAGAGGAAGGGGATCACAAGGAAGGGAGCAGGTGGCACAGAGGAGGGGACAAAGGAGAGTAAACAAATGTGAAGTATATGTAAAAATGCTACAATAAGCCCGGCATGGTGGCGCACGCCTTTAATCCCAGCACTCGGGAGGCAGAGCCAGGCAGATCTTAGTGAGTTCGAGGCCAGCCTGGTCTACAGAGCGAGTTCCAGGAAAGGCACAAAGCTACACAGAGAAACCCTGTCTCAAAACACACACACACACACACACACACACACACACACACACACACACAAAATTCATTACTTTGTATACTAATTTTATTATTATTATTATTATTATTATTATTATTATTATTATTGGTTTTTGCTTTTTCGAGACAGGGTTTCTCTGTGTAGCTTTGGTGCCTGTCCTGGAACTCTCTCTGTAGACCAGGCTAGCCTTGAACTTGCAGAGATCCGCTTGGCCTCCTCAGTGCTGGGATTAAAGGTGTGCACCACCACTGGCTCGGTTTGTATGCTAATTTTTAAAAACTATTAAAGATCGATCAATATTGTAAAATTGTATCTGTCAGAAGTAAATACATTTCTTTTTTTTCTCAAAATAAAAACTACATGTAAAACCTTCCATTTCTGCCTTAGACCGTGGAGGAGTAAAGCCTGGCAGGGCATCATCCTCTTGCTAAACCCTTCAGTTTAACGCTAAAAAGTAATTCCCAAAGACAGCTCAGGCATGACACAGGGAGGGTAGAAATCTGCCATTTTCCACAGAGTTAAATTGCTTTTAGCTTTGATATAATTATAACACTTAAACAGCTGATCCAGTCAGCGAATGATGATAGAGATATCGTGATGAGCAGGTAGATTCCTCCCCTGGCTCTCATCACAGCTTTTACACCCTAGGAGTCCTCAGGAGTTGGGGAAACTGGAGTGTTCTTTGAAATACCATATTGATTCATGATTTCTGGGGGTAGCAGTTTAGAAATACTGGAATGAATATTACATCAGTAATAAGACTAGGAAGTTCTCTGTCCATTGCAGAATAAAGAACTTGGAGACTCGAGATGAACTAAAAAGTCCACCAAGATGGTGAAAGCAGTAGTGTAGAGGTAAAGGGATGCACATCTCTCCTGAAGCTCTCAGTTCTCTCTTGGGATCTTTTTCCTCCACCCATTGCTACATGCCTTTATCTTCTTGGCTCATCATTCAAAATCTTGATCAATTATTCCCTGGTTGATGAAACATTCGCTCCCTCTTCTAGACAATGTTACATCATCTTTCTCTGTATTTCCCCAGTAACCTTAACATTTCTCTTATATCTGTGACTCATTCCACCTGGCTTCTGGCAGAGCATTAAGTAACAAATACCTATTGAGGCTTAGTTGAGTTTAAAATAAAAATCAAAGAATAATAACAAAACATGATAGAGATAATTGATGCTAGAATTTTGGTACAGTATAAAAATTAAGTTTTATTTTATATTATCTTACATATTAAAATATCTTAGTGATTTAAACTCCAGGTTGCTGAGCACCTCTTCCTCTACTCCAACCATCCTACTGGGATCTAATGAATGAGAGGCTTTGCTTAGATTTTGTCAAGTGAAATATCTCCGTATTTCAGAGTCTTCAAAATCTTCCAACAATAGTGACTAATTATACCAGGCATCTTAAAGCTCAAAATTAATATTACCAGGAAAATGTTATGTCCACAAGGCCTTATCAAATGTGACTGTTCACATGAGGAATCAGATGACATAATGTAAACAGAAGTAACTCTCTTATTTCTTATTTAGTTATATATAACTTCTAGGTACTTTGTATTTTGGGGAAAAAAATAGATTTCAGAAGAGATACAAAAACAGGACAGAAAATTCCTTGAACTCTTTTTCACTCAGGTTATCCTAGTCTTACAATACCATGATACCTCTGTAATTATTACAAAGTTAATATTTACAAACTATGTAAATGAACTATAGAGTCTATTTGATTGAATCTATTTTCCCCATAATTTTTGTCCTCATTATATAATCCACTATTCTACATTACAACTTGTTGGTTTTTACCTCAGATAGTATTTGTTAAATTTTTATTTTCTACCAGTTTATTTCTAGTATGTAGAGGGGGAGATGTGAGAGGAGTTTGGAAAGGGGAACTGGTAATCAGAATATATTGTATGAAAAAAATCTGCTTTCAATTAAAAATTAATATATAAAATAATTGAATTTCTGTGTACTAGTAATAATCAGGTACATAATAAGTATTTAACAACTCTTTTATTTCTGAATGACTAGTTAGCCTGAGACACAAAGATGAATAAAGTATTTTAAATGTTTCTTATCTGTAAAATATATGACACAATGCTATCGTATAAATACATTCATTACTTAGTAGCCATGTTGGGTTGTTTCCAGGACCAATCAAAGATAGCAAACTCTACTGATATTCAAGTCTCTTTACTGATATAATATAAAGTGCTATATGATTTTATATAACCTACACATGTTCTCCAATTGCTTAATACCACTTTAGATTAATTATTATACCTAGTAAATATAAAGGCTATGTAAATGCCTTTATGGTGTATTGTTTAGAGAACAGTGACAAAGAATAATGGTTGCTCATGCTTTAAAAGTTAAGGTACACTTTTATTTTTTATTATTTATTTATTTATTTATTTGGTTTTTCGAGACAGGGTTTCTCTGTGTAGCTTTGCGCCTTTCCTGGGACTCACTTGGTAGTCCAGGCTGGCCTCATACTCACAGAGATCTGCCTGGCTCTGCCTCCCGAGTGCTGGGATTAAAGGCGTGCGCCACCACCGCCCGGCTCAGGTACACTTTTAAAAATTATTTTTTATCTAAGGTTGGTTGGATATAGGATGGAAAAAGATAAGGGAAGATAGAGAGGCAACTACTTATCTCCCCAAATTTCCAGACAACTTACGGGAATTCAAGTCTTAAGCAATGCCATGTAAGATGCACGTAAGGCTCTGCCAAGTAAGGTAGACCTGTACACACTGATCAGTCTTACACCATCCCGCTGTACAGTCGTCAGTGTTATGCCATCATATGCCTTCAGCAATATCAGCTTCACATGTGACAGTATTTTAGAAGAGAAAAATAGCAGTCTTTGAATCAATCAGATATTCAGCTGTTTGATGTGGGGAATTCTGTTGAAGAAAGGGCTATTTGGAATGTATCTTCCATTGGGCGTGATCCATGTTTAAAATGGTAGCAGTGAGTAATTTATTCTTGGCAATTGGAAGGGAGTGCTCATTGCCAGTCTAAATCACTGAGATGAGTACATCTGTGTCCAGCATGACTATTAGGTCTGCCCTTCTCACTGAGGGCTGGGTGCTAACTAATGGAATACTATCAGTTATAAGTAATGGAAAACTCAAATATGGATAGATTTTAAACGATTTTTATCATTCTTACATATGGAGAAGTCTCAAATTGAGTGATCCTTGGCTTTGTAGATCCCGTGACTCAACAAATTGATCAAGAATTGTAGGGCTTCCCATCCCTCAACCTCCTACCCTCTATGCATATCCAGCTCCTGATAGCTTCAGTATGTGACATGCCAGTTGTAACAGTGATTTCAAGGGAAGCCCGAAAATGTAGAGCATATGATAACTATGTCATGATTTGCTACCTGTTATAAATATGCTACCTACTACATGGTTTTATAAATAATTTTCAACAAACATTTGAGATACTAGTCTATAGCTTGATAGAGGCTATAGCTTTGATAATATTGGCTGTACCAAGGATAATATTGGCTTTCTTAATAAATTTAGCAGTTTCTTTTTCTTTAATATTTTAGAATTACTTAAGAAGAATTGATATATATTACCTGTTAAATGTTTGGTTGAATTTACCAGTGACATCATCTGGTTTGGTCATTTTAGAAGTCTTAAATCAGTAATTTGGTGTTTTTATTTGCTATTAATCTGTTTAGATTTTCCTTATGAATCAGATTTTGTATCAAAGTCTTCCTTATAATGTATTCATTTCATGAATGCTCTGTTGTGTTAACATATAGTTACCCATGATACCACCTCAGAATATTTCTCTTTGTACAGCCAGCAGTAATGTCTCTTGTTCCTTCCTGACTTTGGTTTTTTGAGTATTCTCATGATCAGTCATCATTTTTTTTTCTTTTTTAAAGACAGGCTTTCTTTGTGTAGCTTTAACTGTATGAGAACTCACTCTGTAGACTAGGGAACTCATAGTGATCCAAATGCCTCTGCCTCCCACCCCCAAGTGCTAGGATTAAGGCTTGTGCCATTTGAAGAACTAAATTCTCTATTGCCTGTTTAAGTCTCATTGTATTTTTTCTCCCTTTTTTTTCTATTTGCTTTAACTTTAGTTTATTCTACTTTTCCCAGTGTCTTAGGTAAAGTGACAGATTATCGATCTGAGATATTTCTTTTCTGACGTAGGTACCAGGGCTATACATCTCACACAAAGCACTACTTAGTTATATCTAATAAGTGTGGTTGTGGTTGTATGCCTTCATATTTATTGATCTCAAAATGTTTTCTAACTTTTTTTGATTTCTTCTCTGACCTATTCTTGTGGTGATATATAGTGCACCCCAATAAAACTTATCTGGGGATCAGAGGACAGAGCCAGCCATTAGATTAGACATAGAGACCAGACAGTAGTGGCACACACCCTTAATCCTATCACTCAGGAGGCAGAGATCTGTCTGGATCTCTGTGAGTTCAAGGCCACACTGGAAACAGAGCCAGGCAATAGTGACATACACCTTTAATCCCAGTATTGGGAAGCACACACACCTTTAATCCCAGAAAGTGATGTCTGGGCAGAGAAAGGTATATAAGGCATAAGGAAATAGGAACTCACTATCTTTAGACTGAGGATTTCAAAGAGGTAAGAACTAGTGGCTGGCTGTTCTGCTTCTCTGATCTTTCAGCTTTCACCCAAATATCTGGCTATGGGTTTTTGTTGTTTTTTTTTTTCATTAATAAGATCTTTTAAGATTCGTGTTACACATCCTAATTTTGGAATATGTTGTTTCATTTCCATGTATTTATAAATTTTTCATTTTTCTATTATTTATTTTTAATTTCATTGTAGTTGGAGAAAATGTACACTGCATTATTCCAATTATTTTAAATTTATGGGGGCTTGTTTTATAGCTAGCTTGTGCATGCTCTTAAGAAAATGTATATTTTTCTGGTTTGGGGGAGAAGAATCCTATAGATGTCTGCAATTTTATCTGTTATCAAGAACAAAACACTGAATTACGACTATTACTGTAGAATTTTCTATTCCTTCATTTCTCTCAGGCTCTGTTTCACATATTTGTGGATTTTTTTTAGCAGTGCATATGCTTGTCATTGTCGCATTTCCTAGTGGATTGCCATATTACTGCTACAAAATAATGCTTTTCGTTTTTAAATTTATTTATGTATATAGTGTTCTGCCAGCATGTACAACTGTACACCAGAAGAGGGCACCAGATCTCACTATAGATGGGTGAAAGCCACCATATGGTTGCTAGGAACTGAATCAGGACCTCTGGAAGAGCAGCCAGCGCTCTTAACCTCTGAGTCATCTCTCCAGCCCTACAAAATAATTCTTTAAAATAAAACAAAACGCTGCCTATTTCTAAGGACAATTCAGCTCTGAAAGTCAATGAGTGCTGCATCACAGCTTTCTGATAGAGGCTTTTCTAAAGATACAGACTTTTCTACTCTATCAGCTTATTTCCAACTGTGAATCTGTGTTTCCATAGCGAAATAGCTGGATTTCACTTTGCTTTTATCCAGCTTAATACTGTCACTTGATGGGACTGCTTCCTCCATTCACTTTTACTATGTGACAAGAATCATTAGGTTCACCTAGGGCCTTGAGGATGCCCAGAGTCAGATCAGCCATCTCAGTCCAGGCTGGTGTCCGAGGGCCAGGATGCATACAGATCTGAGTTGCCTGTGCTGCTACTTAATGTCATGGTGACCTCCAGGCCAGAGCTGCAAGTAGGGGCCATGTCAGCTGGGGCCTGTGTCAGTCTGAGTGGCCTGCACTGTCACCTGGGGCAATGGTGACATCCAGATCCCACTGCTGCCAAGGACCATGTTCTGGGTCCTGGGTCCTACCTCGGCTGGCTCTGTGCTGAAGTCCGAGTCCCATATTGCCACCAAAAGTCACATAGAAGCCCAGGGTTGGGGCCCCAACCTGAGGCCTTGGTGGTGTCCTGTGGCCACATTTCCACCCAGAGCCAAGATCTGGGCCCAAGCTGCTACCTAGGGCCTTGTCTGGGTCCGTGGTCCAGCTGCAGCTGGGATCTGTGTTAATGGTTGTGGTCTGTATCACCTCAGGAGGCCTTAGGAACCATATGAAATCAGAGGGCCATGCTGAGCCCCCAGCCCTTCGCTGGCCCTGGGAAAGCTGGCCTTACCTTTCCTGGACACTATAGCAAGAGACTTGGCCCTATCCCTCACCACAGGCATGGACTTGAGGGAGCTGACTCTGCCCCTTTGCCTGAGGAGGGCAGCCCCAGTGGCCTGGATGGACCAGCTCAGCTACCACCCAGGCCCACAGCAGGGCCTTGGATTGACCCACCCTAGCATCTACCCCATCTAGGACCTACTGGAGCTCCTGAAGGGACTGGTCCTGTGGAAAGATACCCGCAGGATCTCCAAGATTCAGGGTGACCACAGGATATCCCAGAGGAGTTCTGGTGAAAATTCAGTGAGGACAGTGTACCAGAAACCAGAGGCCTTGAACCAGATGAGTGACTCATTGTAATGAACATTTGCTAGTAAAGCTGAAAGGACAAAAGGGTGAAACAGATCACACCAATGGCCCCCAAAGCCACCAGGATGAATGAAGAACTGTTGGAGAGGCAAGAAAGAAGGAGAAACAAAGAAGCTTTTTGTTGTTTTTGTTTTGTTTTGGGTTTGTTGTTGCTGTTGTTTATTTGCTTGCTTACTTTGTTTTCTTTTGTTGGGAGCACTGCAGGGGTGAGGGGAGAATATGGGGGTACCAAGAGGTGAGCAGAACTGGGGTGCATGATGTGAAACTCCCAAAGAATCAATAAAAAAGTTAAATTAAAAATAAAAGAATCATTAGGTTTATGTCTGCCAGTTTTTTGTTTGCTTTGCCTTGCTTTGCTTTCTGGGTGTCTTGTATCTAGTCTAACTTTAATGCTTCCTTTTGCATTAAGTGAATGCTCCAGTGTGATATTTTTATTATCTTACTGGTTCTCCTTGTATTCTTCAGTTTTCTTAGTTTTTTTTAGTGCTTAACATAAATATATAGGGCTAGCAATGTAGCTCAGTGGTAGAGCACCTACCTACTGTGTGTAGGATCCTGGGTTTAAGACCCAGTGCTCCAAAAATAAATATATGTGTATATATGTGTGTATTATATATATATGTATATATAGATATATCTTGTCAAAACATACTTCATTTTTATACATATGCAAACCCGATGAGATGCAAAACTATTCTTTCAATACAATTTTTCTTCTTCCTATGCTCTTATTGTTCTAATGTTACATTGATATACTTTACAAATTCAGACTGTCATAATTATTACATTAAATAACCTTTTGAACAGGTTAGGGGAAGGGATAAAACCTAAATAATATATATCTATCATTAATATATGCATCCATGTATATAACGTATAGATACATGGACAGAGCTAGAGAGAGAGACAGAGATGTGTTAATTTTATCAATACTCATTTACCATTTCTTGTTCCACTCATCAGTTTCTGTGGGCTCTTACTGATACCTTGAATCATTTCCTTACTCTAGCGTATATTCATTCATATCTAAGTCCTCTATGCCATTGTTATTTAGTATTCTTCCAACAACAGCTTCAATACTAAGCTTGAACATATTATATTGCATAGTGTCATTTAAAATCATTTACTAGGAAAAAAGACCAAAAATGTACATATCCCATTTTCATAATTATATAATGGTATTTCCCTTGTTCTTGGGGTGGAGATTACTGTATTTGAATTGCTGTTTAATACTTTTTTACATTTTTTTATTTATTTTTATTCTTCTCTAAACAATATATCCCAACCACAGCCTCCCCTCCTTTTGCTCCTTCTCATCTCCACCACTTCCCCAAGACTGAAGAACTTTCTTTGGGTTCCTTTCAAGAGATTTTTTTGTTTATAAATTCTCCCGGTTATTGTTTCTCTGGTAGTATCTTTATTTTACAATCCCTTTTCAAGCATGCCTTTTCCAACCCACAATTCCTAGTCTTTCTATGTTTTGAATATGTTGCCTTCAGGACACCATCATGTCTGCTAAAAGGAGAGTGTCCACCTCACTATGGTCCCTAGGATGTGATGTGATGTGCTCTTCATCTCTATCACCCACATTTTTATGATCACATTTATGTGGTGGATCTATTTGCTTTATATCTTATTTTAGGTAGAAATAAGCATCTAAATATGAATCCTACATATATCATCAAAACTGGGTGAGTTTTCAGCCAATATTCTCATAATATTTTACTAGTATTTTTCCATCTACCCCCCCTTCCTCTCAGATTAGGTAAATGTTTCTGTCTTAAATGATATCTCACATTTTTCCAGAGGCTCTGGTCAATTCCCTTTAATTTTCTCTACCTCTGTGCGTTTGGGGCTTTGGTTTGTAAAAATTCTTTACCAACATTTCCTCATTCTTTTGACTTTCAACTTAAATATACTGATAAGTCTCCTTGACAATTTTCTATTGCAATTATTACACGTCTTTCCAAGGAGTCTCCTTTTAAAACCTTCACTAGCCTTGAATTCATAATCCTTCTGCCTCAGTCTCCCAAGTTCCAGATTACATGTCAACAGGCCCGGCTGCTCCATTATCTTATACCTATTTCTCTACTGAGTCTTTTATTTGGTGAGACACTGTCATCATGATTTTTTTAAAATTTCATCTTTTCTTCTTTTGGCATCTTGAACAGAGTTGTGATATGTATATATGTTCTTAATTTTATAATGGCATTTTGCTTTCTGGGGTTCTTTTGCGGGGGAGTTGGTTTAAAATTACTATCTGAAATCACTTGTTTTTATCCCAAAGAGCTTTATTTTTCTTCTGAGATGCATTGACATCTTTGCTAAATCTAACATTTGGGTCATTCCCATGGACAGTTTCTCTCGCCAGCTCTTCCTTACTCTTTGTATGTTTTCTCATTTCTTTACTGATCTCAAGTTCTTTACTAACTGAACTTTATAATGATATATTGTCACACCGCTGCATAAAAATCATCTCTTCACCCATGGTTTGTGTATATGTGGTATCTTTGTGTGTGTGTGTGTGTGTGTGTGTGTGTGTGTGTGTGTGTGTGTGTCTTATGCATCTGTGTGTTTGCTTGCTTTAGTAGCTTCACTGAGCAACTTCCATTAAAAAAACCTCTAGTCTCAGAACATGAAGCTTTAACACTGCTCACATCTGCCTTCACGTCTGCATTGGAATGACAGTAGTTACAACGGGCCTCTCCTGTTGTCATCTTTTTTTAGTCACTCTGGTGAGCTACGAGCTGCAATGGGCATCAGTATCAGCTGCCAATCTCCATACTTACCGGGAAATTATTTTATTGGCTGATATCCCTACAAGGTATAAGCTGCTCCATCATCTGACTCAATCAAAATCACAACTTTTGCAAGGATATATTTTTGAAGCTGGACTCTGAGGTTTGGTCTGATCCCAAAAGGACCCGTTTTAGCTGTGTTCTCTCTGGAAAACTGACTCCTGCCTACAGTTTAATTTGCAGTTTTGGGAACCACTGGTCTCTTCTACACTGCTTACCACTTGAAGCTTCAGTTTTGTTTTGTTTTTGTTTTTTTCCAGGAGTATGTCATAGCCCTGAATTCTCCTGCTCTCTGGTCCAAATAAATTCAAGCATTTGAAGTATGGAGTGCTTTGAAATTTTATGTTGTTATGGTCAAACTCTCCTCCTCAGTGAAGTCAATAAGCCGTTATTTTAGGGCCAGCTGTAGAACAGTTACTGTGGCTCTAGGTTTTGTGAACAGGGCTTTGGGTGGCACAGTAAGTAGCCTTTGGAGATCCTGTTTTTTCTCTTCTACCATGGAAATCTTGGGGCTACTCTACTCCCTGCCAATTCATGCACTCTCCACCCTGAGAATGGAGAAAGACAACTTCTTTTTTCATTTTTTGTTATTAAGCAATTTTCTATTCATTTTACATACCAACCACAGACACACACACACACACACACACACACACACACACACACACACACACACACACACCCGCCGTTCCTTCTTCCTAACCCCCAGCCTTCCTCCCAACCCTTTCCCCATTTCCACCTCCTCCAAGTCAAGGTCTCCCATGGGAAGTCAGCAGAGCCTGGTACATTCAGTTAAGGCAGGTCCAAGCCCCTTCCCCCTGCACCAAGACTGTGCAAGGTATCACACCTTAGGCACTAGGCTCCAAAATGCCTGCTCATGCACCACGAACAGATGGATCCCAATTCCTCTGCTTGGGGGCTCCCTAAACAGTTCAAGCTAAACAACTGGAAAGACAACTTCTTATCTGTTAGGCACATTTGTATGGAATTTGGCCTCTATAAAGCAGCATCAGAGCACGATAAGAATGCTGACGGACTGGCATCTCTTCATTCCAATTCATAACTGGAGTAGAGAAGGGAAAACCCATCTTATAGCCACACCTGCTCAGAGGGAAACTTTCTTATGTTGAGTGGCAGAGTGAAGAAGTTCAAGAAAGGAGTAGGTTATGGCTTATTACTAGAGACTTCCACTAGTCTTTGAAACTATTCTGTAGATTATCTTGAATAAATATTACATCATTTCAAAGTCCTTACAATTTCCAAATAGTTTGTAAATTTGTATTTTTATGTTTATTCCTTTACCAATTATGTTATTTTAATTGTTCAAAGACTCTATGGAGTTCCAATAATACTATTAGGAAAATGGATACACACACACACACACACACACACACACACACACACATACACACACACGCACACACAACTAGCTTCTATACTGAACGCAGAAAAAAATATTCTGACAAAGTTTTGTATTCCATGGCATTCACAGTGGTTCATTTTTCTGCTCAGACCTCACTCAACTGCTGTAATCTACACAGAGATGATCCCTGGGTTATCTCTGAAGAAAAGCTTTAGTAACAGCTCTCGGTCATTGTGTGCAAAACTGCATGCATTCCGCTGTAAGGAGGACAGGGAGCTTCACCTTCTCTCTAGCTCTCTGGGATGCCATTGGCATTTCACCATCCCAAAGTGGATCTCATGGCTAGACTTCTTGCCCTGGTAGAGTGAGTTCGGCCTCAAGCTTTCCCTTGTGCCCCCTTGTCAAATCCATTCTCCTCCTAAGGCCTGACAGAGCAGCACAATAGAGTATGCTGTGTTCCATGGGTTGCCTCATCTTGAAAGCAACTTTCCTTGAAAATGGTAGGAGAGGCTACAGAATTCAGTTGATTTTAGATCCCCCCTCCTGTGTGTGTGTGTGTGTGTGTGTGTGTGTGTGTGTGTGTGTGTGTGTGTGTGTGTGTGCAGAGCACTGAGGATCAGTCACAGGGCCTTGTGCATGCTAAGCACAAGGGAGTTATGCCCGCTCCTTCTCACTCTCCTCCTGCCACATCCCCAGGCCCTAGATCAGAACAAGAGTGTGCTCATAAGATCTCCAAAGTGCTGAGTTATCCTGTTGTGTTGGTTGAGGTGTCTCATGTGCTCCTTACTCCATCTTCCTTAAGGGGCCCTGTTCTAGAAAATATCCTAACTCTCAAGTTTCTAATTAACCTTAATCTACTGGACATTTTCCTCAGCTCCTGAAGACACTCCACATTTCTTTACTTAAATGTAAGCACTTTCCAGCTGGGCGGTGGTGGTGCACACCTTTAATCCCAGCACTCGGGAGGCAGAGCCAGGCAGATGTCTGTGAATTAGAGGCCAGCCTGGGCTACCGAGTGAGTTCCAGGAAAGGCGCAAAGCTACACAGAGAAACCCTGTCTCGAAAAACAAAAACAAACAAAAAGTAAGCCCTTTCCTTTACTACCGCCCAACCCATTACCTTTCCCTCCTGTTCTTTACCTCCACTCTACTGAACAGTAACAGCCTTGTCTCATGTGCTTTCAAGGGCTTTAGCTCTTCCTCCCTCTCCTATCACTCCTCTCTTCATCTTTCTCTCTACCTCTCTCTCCCTCCCCATTCTCTCCACCTTCCTCCCTCTTCCTACTCTCCCTCTGTCCCTCAATCTCTTCATCCATCCCTCATTAAATTGTATCAGATAAAATCCCAGCAACAACTGGCTGATGAAAATGACTTGCTTGGTTATCTTTTGAGCAGCCTTATACACAATGGACCATTGCAACTTCAGTATCTCAGTCCTTTATCTCACCCCCTCCGGCCTCCCATGCCTTTCCCTCTTCTCATATTTGCCAGCTACTTAGGAGAGCCTCCTCCTACTTCTTCCCACATTTTGTTTTTTCATCTTCCCAAATATTTCTCTAAATCAGCATCTTCAATCTTATACTCTTATCTATCATCTCTCTTCAGGAGATAACATGATAGCTATTGTAACATCTAATGAGTGTTTATGCTATGACAGGTCATCTGCAGATATTATCTAACTTAAGTTTCAAAACAAACATTCTTAGTCTCATTTTTTTTATTTGAGACACTTGAAAACCAGAGAAATTAAGATACTGATACAAGGTCACACAGTTAGTAAATAGAAGGACCCAGATTTGAACCCAGGCTGTCTTCTCCACCATTATTTTCCACTCCTCATCAATACTGGCCTATAGTTTCGCCTTCTTCAGGAAGCCACTTCGGATCATTCAGTAAAACATGATCCCCTTAGAGTCATCCTTTTGACAATTGCATTTTTCTCTGCATAATGATGACTTGTACCTTCCATACCCATTTACTATTGTGTTATGGCTCTTTAAAAGAAATTCTGTTTACTAAATTTGTATCTCCTTCTGTGTTAGCCTAGTACATGCAAAATCCCTACCAACAGTGTTGCCAACATCAGTGGAAAAGAAATCATCTATAAAGGTGTATTCTCTGAGGATACCGTAATATCCTGTTTATTTCCAAATTTGATCAGCGTATAGGTAGAAGCAAACCCTAGGGCATCACTACATATGAAAGAGCATTCTGAAGAACATGGCTCAGAATACAGTATATTCAGGGGAAAAACTTATTAAACAAGGCTTTATTCCTCATCTACTGGATAGAGAAAAGATCTCATATTTGCAAACAATTGTTCAGCCCTAGATATGAAAATCCTTCCTGACTGGAGAGACAGCTGAACAGTTAAGTGCATTTGATGCTTTTGCAGAAGACTTGGTTTCAGTTCTCAGAACCCACATAGCAGCTCATAACCATCTGTTACTCCAGCTCCTGAAGGGCCAATGACCTCTTCTGGCTTCTATAGTCACCAGGCATGTGTGAGGTGTGCATACATTCATGCAAGCAAAAACACTCATACATATAAAATAACTAAACAAATCTTTAAAAATAAAACGATCTTGAAAGAAAAAATAAAAATTCTTTCTAAGAGGTTTGACTGACTTAAGTTTAATAAAGGAATATTCCATCTGTTAAGAAAGTATTTATATATTTCCAATGAAATAATATAATAATGAAACTATTGGTATCCTAACTATTTTATCCATTAATCCACTGAGCAAACATCAATAAAGCTAGTGTGAGCAAGTTAATTTTACAAGAATTCAAACCGGTTGATGTTAAAAATCTCTCCATTGTGACATTAATTCCTAAAAGAAAAAAGTGTGTGTGTGTGTGTGTGTGTGTGTGTGTGTGTGTGTGTGTGTGTGTTTGTCTCACAGACACATTTAAACTTAGTTTTAGTTATAAACTATACCAAGTACAAAGATAAAATGGTAACATTTTTCTTTTCCATCTGAAATAGCAGAAGATGATTTACCCAAAAGATTCTGCTGGCTCTTTCTTGAATTTGTTGGTTTCTGTTTTTTGTTTTTTTACTTTTTATGGAAACATACAAATTATGTTTATAAAAATTATGAATAGCAGTGTTCAGAGTTAGTGTTTCATAGGAGATCCTGAGCATGGATTGCTACCTCACAAGAGCACAGAGTGCTGGTTGTTCATGTCAAGTGCTTAGATGACTTGAGTGAGTCAGTGAGCCCGAGTTCATGAAGAGTTCATGATTAAGAAGTAATTCATGAGCCGGGTGGTGGTGGCACACGCCTTTAATCCCAGCACTCGGGAGGCAGAGGCAGGCAGATCTCTGTGAGTTTGAGGCCAGCCTGGGCTACCAAGTAAGTTCCAGGAAAGATGCAAAGCTACACAGAGAAACCCTGTCTCAAAAAACCAAAAAAAAAAAAGTAATTCATGGAGCTGCATTTTGGAATCTAAAAGCATCCTGTTCCTCATTAACTTTTTACCAAATAGTTGGTAGTTGGTTTGTTGAGAATCTTTTCTTTCTTTCTTTCTTTCTTTCTTTCTTTCTTTCTTTCTTTCTTTCTTTCTTTCTTTCTCTCTCTCTTCTCTCTCTCTCTCTCTCTCTCTCTCTCTTTTCTTTTCTTTTCTTTCTTTTTTTTTTTGGTTTTTTAAGACAAGGTTTCTCTGTGTAGCTTTGCATCTTTCCTGGAACTCACTCTGTAGCCCAGGCTGGCCTCGAACTCAGAGATCCACCTGCCTCTGCCTCCCAAGTGCTGGGATTAAAGGCGTGTGCCACCACCGCCCAGCGAGAATCTTTTCTTAAATCAATTATTTCATTATAGATTATAAAGTAAATTTATGTTTCTGATTAGCCTCGTCAATTATCAAATTCCAATATTTTTCAATTAATTTTAATACTTTTAAATGTGTTCTTTAAATTTTAGAAATCAAAAATTGGCAAATATAAATATCATATGTTTATTGCTAATCTTGGATTTTCTTTTGTGTTTTCAGCAAAATTCTAAGAAGCCACGTTTTTTTGATAAGCCCATCTTTGAGTCCTACCCGGAGCCACCACTGTATGTCTTGGTTTTTACTTACATGGGATATGGAATCGGAACCCTATTTGGCTACCTCAGAGACTTCATGAGAAACTGGGGAATAGAAAAATGCAACGCAGCTGTGGAGCGAGAAGAACAAAAAGTACGTATGTTTGCCTCCCTGGATCTGCCTCGGTGTCTACCCTTCCCAAAAACAGGGATTTGGGTACAGAATCCAGAAAGAATAGCATGTTCAAGAACCATTTGGCACAAATTCCGTTCATCTCCACTCACTAAGCCCTCCCTCCTGAGTATTTGTGGCCTTTTTTTTTTTTCACATTTAATAGAATACTCTTAATTACCAAGAACACAAATTAAGTTTTCTTGTTCATTGCAATATTTAACTTATATAATATTTCCATAACATATGTGATAAAAGATCATTTTAATGATGAACAAACTAATGTGAAAGACACCAATGAAAGCAAGGGCGCCTAGGAAGTACTTTTCTCTGGTCGTCTAGATTTAGTATCATTTGCGCTCTACTCCAGATAAGAACATGTATCTGAGTGAAATGTGACATTTCTATTTCATCTGGGTTAGGATTTCTCAAAATTTGCATTACCTACATACCTCACCAGATGATTCCCTGGTTTGGAGAGCAACCCTGGGCATTAAGGAATTTAAACAGCATCCCTGGCCTCTACACACTAGATTTGCCATTAACACTGACTGAAACACATAGTGATGTTCAAGTCACTCTATTTAGAACCATTTATTTTGATATTTCTGAAAATGTCTATATTGCCTTGTTTCTATACTGAGCTAGAGAATAAACAGATATTTGGATATCTATTATTATATGTATATATATATATATATATAACTATATATAACTAGTTCTTTGAGAAGTTCATACACATTTTGATCATATTCATTCCCTCCACCAACTCCTTCCCTTTTCACCCCCTTCCCTACCCATCTAACTTTGTGTCCTTTTTTTCTTTTTTTAATCCATCAAGTACAATTTCTGATGCCCAAATATGCTTGAATGTATGGCCTTTCACTGGAGCATGGTTAACTTACCAGAGGCTACACCCTAAAAGGAAACTGACTTTCCCTCTCCTAGAAGCTATTCACTATTAATAGTTCTTCAGCTACCAGTGGGACTTCATGCCATACCCTCTCTATGCTGGCATTTGGTCTGCCTTGACTTTGTACAGATCTTGTGCATTCAGTGATATCATATGTGTAACTGCCCTTGCTGTGTGTATGTGTGGAAGACACTGGTTTCTTGTAGTCATCTACTCTGGTTGTATTTTGCTTCTCTATTTGTTTGCTTGTTTGTGTTGGCCCCTTCTTCCCCAATGATCCCTAGGCCTTGAGAAGAAAGAGAGCTGTGTAGATGATACATCTAAGGTTGAGCATTCTACAGCCTCTTATCCTCTGCGACTTGGCTAGTTGAAGGTCTCTGTTAATCACCATGTACTGCAAGAGAAACTTCTCTGATGAAAGTTGAAAGAAGCATTATTCTTTGAGTATAATCTAAGAATAGGAGAATATCAGGACAGACATAGTTTCTACCTTCAAAGAACAAACCATAAAAGAAGATGCTGACAAGAAGCATCAAAGATATAAGTAGAGGGTACTAGGAGAGGGCAGTAGGGGAGCTTGGAAAATTGCCCAACCTGAATGCGGTGCTGAGACTAGGTTCCTGGGATGAATAAAATTAAATTATTAATGTGGAAGAGAAAGTGGTAAGGCAAAGGGTTGGTAGAGATCCATGATGGTCCAGTGTAGTGGGTAGGTGTTCTAGCTTTGACCTTGAAGCCCTGTCTCAGTGAGGCAGCCAGTAACTGCCATGCGTAACTATGACCTGACCCTGGGGCATGGCTGAGATGGGAGCCCTTAAGACCCAAGATCTGTCCAGGCTGGCCCTCTTGGCTCCTTCTGATCCTGGATGCTGGATGGCAGACCAAGTCAGAGTTCTCCAGAGAACCCTGCTGGACTGCACCTCACCTCTCCTGGATCCTGTAACCAACCTCTTTACTGGCTGTAAGTTGCTCCAAAATAAACCTCCTTTTAATTACGTGGAGTTGCCTTCATAAATTCCCAGATTAGTCCAGGAATAAGAGCAAGTGTTGTCATAGTCAAGGAATCAAGGACTTGAGTATTCTTGAATATGAGGACAAGGACTGTGTGAAAGGCAAGTGGGGTCAGAATATGATTGTCTTATAATCCATGAATGTTTATTATGAGAAAGTATTGACAGATTTCTGGCAGAAGAATGCAGATTTGTAGATTTAGAAAGATTATCCTCTCTACACTATAAAAAATAGGTTACAGAAAGATGACACTGATATAAAAAAAAATCTTGGTGAGACAGTGGGGCTGAGACCAAGGTATTGACAACAGGGCAGTGATGAGAAATAAAGCCAAGAGATATTTAAGAAGTAGTATTACAGATGGTCAATCTGATTTGGAGAAACAGAGATAAAGACCATACCTAGGGTTTTGGTGTGGGCAGCTGTGCAAATGTTATCATTCATTGAGATGGAAAATAGAGAAGATTGTCATAAGTGCAAAGCAATTGATTCCTCTTTAACAAGTCTAGCTTGTCAAGAACTGGCAGCTGAAAACCTAAAGAAGGACCTCAGGAGAAAACTCTCAGGGTGGATCTTGTGTCATCTCCCATGCTAGTCTTCAGCCTAGCAATGTGTAGCCAAGGCAAAGAAGTATACAGGATATGCAGGGCAGTTCCAGAAGAGCAAACAGAGAAAAGAAAGATGAAATGAACTTCAGAGAATTGGATAGATGTCAGAGATGGAATTCTAATTCAAGACCAGAAGAGAAGAGACAGTGGAGAAGGCTTACAGTTGTTTAGAAAACACTTCTTCACAAACTGTGGAAGAGGTTGATCACATGAAAACAGAGCTGCTTATGAAGAGATGTAGACAGAAATCAAGTCTTGGTGGCTGACTGCATCTAGAAAAAAATAATAGAAGGAATACCAAATAATTTCAAGTTTCTCCCTTTGGCACAGACACTGATGGCAATGTCACAGTCATCACAGTGAAGTCGTCCTATATTAACAATGATTGTCAGCTGGGCGTAGTGGCACATGCCTTTAATCCCAGTATTCAGGAGGCAGAGCCAGGCATATCTCTGTGAGTTCAAGGCCAGCCTGGGCTACAGAGTGAGTTCCAGGACAGGCACCCAAGCTACACAGAAAAACCCTGTCTCAAAAATTTGTCTGTCTGGGAGATCTGTGGATAGGAAAGCCCTGCTAAAATCATTCTGAACTGAAATAAGGGCACGGGGCCTTCAGGATTTTGCATTGATGGTGGCTTCTATCAGAGACTTTAGTGGAGGAAAATTCCCTTCTGGCCCAGGAAATACTCAGAAAGCTATAAAGCCCCAATTTGTTCAGCAATAAGAAGAATGGATAATTCATTCAGTCTCAAATGTCAGGCTATGAGCATCACACAGTAACCTGTACTTCAACTTTTGTACCCAGTGTTACAATAATTGCTTGACCACAGGCATGGCAATAAGTAACTCAGTAATTTGCATTTCTTTATAAAATAAATAGTTTTCAGTCTGTTCTCTATGAAGCAGATTGATGCAATATATTCTCCTTAGTAACTATGATTTTAATATTTGTTACTTGTCCCATTTGAGCTCCTTTAGAACCTTTTTGAGTAAAGGGTTATACTTATTAATGACTATACTCTTTGGAAGTGACTTAGTCTTCCCAATCCTGTCTTTAGTCTGACCTTTGATTTTTTTTAATGCCCTGATTCTGTCAATATCTTTGCCTTGTGTTAACAAACTATTTAAACCATGTTTTGAAGACTCTTCATCAAAGTATATAATGGACTATTTTCCAGTGACCTATGGTTCCTGTAGTGAAAATGAGCATTTTTTTATTCTAAACACCATCACTTTTGATACATAGCACTTAATCCCCTTAGAAGAAACCAGTTTATGGGCAAAATAGCTTCAGAAAAGGGAGCACATTCATTAATCGGCAATGGAGATGATCCAATGTTTTCCTCAAAAATCTATAAATGGATGCCTTGATTTCTTCCTTTTCCTTTTTCATAACCAAAAATATAAGAACTCATTAACTCAGTTTTCCTATTATTTCTCCCACTTCTCCATTCAAATAGAAATACTTCTCTAAATTTAACATTTGTTTGCTTTTTTGCCATTTTGATTTCTTACACAAATGCCCTTAAAGTGATTCCAAAACATAAAGGCTCTTTTATTTGTTTGAACCATAGGCTTAGATCTGAACACTTGGTCCTGAGTTGGCAGCATTGTTTCTGGAGGTTTACCAGGTGTAGTCTTACTGAAGGAAGTACGTCATTTGGGGGAGGGCTTAAGAGCTCAGAGTCTCACCCTACTTGCAGTTTGATCTCTCTCCTCTGTTCTTGGTGGGTCAAGATGTGAGCTTGCAACTTCCTGGGCTTGCAGCAGTACCTGCCACTTGCTGCTGGGCCTCTTGCCATGATCGAAGTTTATCCCTCTGGAGCCATAAGACAAAATAAAGTTTATCCCTCTGGACCCATAAGCCAAATTAAACTCTCTCTTCCTTAAATTGCCTCGGTAATGATGCTCTATACGGTAACAGAAAAGTAATTAAGTCAGCTTTAATAATCTCTTTTCTCTGTACTAACAGTGAAAAAAAGAATACAAATTTCCAAACCACACTCTATGATTACAGCATAGGCTCAGGACTCTTGGTAAAATTATCAGTAAACTCAAAAAGGAAAAGGACACTAGCTTGGTATAAAACGCTATAGTTGAAACACTGTCTCCACTGTGTATGTCTAAGTCATACTGATACCTGATCAAGTAACATCCCAGGCATCTCTGGCTGCAACCACTTGAAACAAAGAAAACTCAACAAGTGGCAACTGTATAAAATTTTAAATAAATATTCACATTTACACAAATTATAATTTGTCCTGTGTCATCTATATTAAGGATCCTGAAACAATATCAGGATGGTCCCAAAGAAGCTTTCTCCTGAGCAATATGAAGGATAGGGTAATTGGAGTACTCAGGTAATATGGCAGACAGGGGGCTCAGGCATTGATCTTACTGTGTGGACCTATGAGTGTCTAGAGAGATTCTTGGGGTACCTCTAGGAATTGACTATATTAGCCTTCAGTTTTCAAGACAGGAATATTAAACACACTGCTTTGTAGCCCTGGTTATTCATTGAAATCAAGGAATTTTAATAGAAAACCAATGTCTGAACTTTACATAAGAACTCTCTGATTTAACTACTTTGAGGTAAAGCCTGGATAAAACAGTACATAAAGCTCGCTGGGTAATTTTACTCTGCAATCCAAGTTGTGAGTGAATGCTTCATAAAAATACTTCTCTAGTTTGTGATGTATACAGATTAAGGGATGGTATTCATAATCTAATGAATATTCCATGGCACCAGGATCTTTCATTTCTAAACATGATCACAGAAGTCAATACCTGTTATTCCGGAAGCTCTTCCTTGGAAGTTCAGCCACCACCAGTTCTCAGGTGGTGGCAGCACTATCTCTCACTGTCCCTAGGTGTTCATCTCCTTCCACATGTCTAGCTAGGTACCATCAATTCCATGAAAGGTGGCCCATATACGCTTTACTGAGGTGTTATTTTTTGAAGTTCACCATCAATGATTAACAACTGATGATAGGGACGAGTCAAACCTGAACACACATCCTATTCATCTGCTCTGTCTAAAGCATTTGTCTTTACCAGCTTTCTCCCTCCAGCACTGCCTCTAGCAACTGTACCCCATCCCATCCATCAAGGCCTCAATCACAGATCAGATTTTAAGTTCTCTCAATTCCCTGTGTTTACTTTTTCCTGCCTCTATTCTGTTTAAATTCCATGGACTCTGACACAAACTCTACTTGGTATCCACTCTTGCCTAAGAGAGCTGCTTTCCCTTGCCATTCATGATAAATAAGTTCCAGGTGGTTGAGTGATATCTGCCAATCACATTAGTGTATCTAGCCATTGCCTCTTGTGGGAAACCGTTCCTTGCATTTCCTTCCCTCGTCAAGCCTCCAGTACCTCTTGACTCTCTTGACACGCAACAATAACCTATTGTTTCCTATTTTATTGAGAAAGCAAAACAAAGTAAGAATCCACATTCTTACTTCTTCGTCCAGTACTTCCAGGACATCTTCCCCTCCAGGCCTCTGTCTTCTACAATTTTTCCCAGATCAGGAAATGGTGACTCTGAAAGTCCAGGGGCCCAGCAAAAAAAGCATCCATGTCATCCTTGATGCTGCCCTTTTCTCTTGCACCCTAAGTCAAATCTGTCAGTAATTGTTTATCACCCTGTCTTCAAAATATGTTTCTCATCAGATGGCTGTTGGTTTTCTGTTTTGTTCTTGTTTTTACCACTCATGCTGCTGCAGCTCTATCCAAACTACCATTTCCTCTTGCCAATGAACTTGATGCCCATCCTTTACCTTATGGTCTCTTCTCAGCAGACAACCAATATGATTCTTTTAACACCCAAGTCAAGCCACATCCCATCTTTGTCCAGTACTAGTGTCTGTCTGAGTCACTAACCAAAAACAGACCTGAGGGAGGCTCTGCATAATGTGGTCTCCTCTTTTGTCTCTAATTCACCTTCTCTACCATTCTCCCTCTACTCTACTTCAAATACTAAGACCTCCTTGCTCTTCTTCAAACTCTTTCTGTTCATTCCACCTATGTCAGGGATTTTAATTTCCATTTTCTTCTTTCTGGAATTGTGGTGATACAGTGTGTACTCTAATAAAATTTGCCTGAAGATCAGAGAACAGAACAAGTCACTTGACTAAACATAGAGGCCATGTAGTGGTGGCACATACCTTTAATGTTAGCACTCGAGAGGCAGAGATCTGTCTGGATCTCTGTGAATTCAAAGCCACCGTGGACTACATGAGATTGACTCAGTCTAGGAGAGAAACAGAGTCAGGCAGTGGTGGCACATGCCTTTAATCCCAGCACTTGGGAACCACATACCTTTACTCCTAGTGCTTGAGAACTCATGCCTTTGCTTGGGAAGCACACACATCCTTAATTGCAGGAAGTGATAGCTGGGCAGAGAAAGGTATATAAGGCATGAGGAGACAGGAACTAGAGGCTTTTTTAGGCTGAGGAGTTGGCGAGGTAAGAGGTGGTAGCTGTTGTGGCTTGTTCCTTTGTCTCTCTGATCTTCTGGCAAATTTTATTAGGGTACACAATATATCAACACATGGAATCATCTTCACTTCAGTATCTGTATAGTTCACTCCTGCCTCACCTGTAACTAAAAAAACAAGTAGATAGCAAGATGGCTCAGCAGGTAAAGGTACTTGCCACCAAGTCTGAAAACCTCAGTTAGTTCCCTGGGACACACAATGAGAGAAACAAATCCTTCAAATAATTTACTAACACACACACACACACACACACACACACACACACACACACACTATAAATTTTATAAATTTAATGTGTGTCTGTCTGTGTGTGGGGGTAATTTTAAACACAATAGAAATCACTAGCAAGTGAAAACTCTAATCTCCTCATAAAGCTTGATTCCACATATCTTCTGCCTCAAAAGCAAATCCACTCTTCTAAGGTGAAGATTTTTCACACTTGCATTTATAATAGTTTGTAGATAGGCTGGGGAACCAACTCCAAAAATACAAAAGTTCTAGAATATCTTAGAAAATGAGTTCATTAGTAAATTCAGATTTCAATTTTCTACAGAGAAGTCAGCATTTTGATTATTTTATTTCAGAGTTATTCTGGATTTGTGTGTGTGTGTGTGTGTGTGTGTGTGTGTGTGTGTGTGTGTGTGTGTTTCCAGATGAAATTTAAGATTTATGTGAAGAATTGCATTGGAATCTAGATAGGAATTGTGTTCTTTACGTGAATCACTTTGGTAGGATGGCCATTTTTATAATAGTAATCCTAATTCATAAGTATGGGAGGTCTTTCCCTCTTCCTGTAGTTCTTACACCTCTTCAATGTCTTAAAGTTCTTTTTATTCTAGTCTTTTACTTCCTTAATTGGATTTATTCCAAGATTCCTTCTAGGTTAATATCAATGAGATTTTTTTTTTCTTGACTGCATTCTGTGTGTTTGAAAGCTAGACTTTTTTGTATTAATTGTATATCCTGTTACTTTTCTGAATGTATTTAGCAGTTATAGAAATTACCCAGTAGAGTCTTTAGGGTCTTTTATGTGTAGAATCATATCATCTGCAAATAAGTGTAGTTTTACCTCTTTCTTTCCTATTACACCCACTTCATCTCCTTTTCTTTTGTGGTAAGAACATTTAAACTCTTCTGTTTAATCAAACTTAAAACACACAGTGCATTATTATAAATATAACCACCATCCTACCCACTTACTCTCTAGAACTTACACATGCTGCAAAGCTCAAACTCTGAACTAGTTACAATTTCTAATTTGTGTAGTGATGTTTTCTGACATTCTGTCACTTTTTCTATTGAAGCTGTATCTTTGACACTTGGAAAAATCTTTATTTTAAACTTATCATGTAAGTTTAAAGAAAATAAAAGAACTGATAGGTCAATACTCTTTTATATATATGGTTCTAGGTAGAATTCACCCTTTCCTACACCATATCCCCAAAAGACTGTGTCCTCATTGTCTCTATTACACTGAGCTCTTTATGTCAGCAATACAAAAATAATAATAATAAAATAAGCCAAATGACAAACAAAATCTACAGATAGATAACAATAAGTCCTATCACAAACATTCTGTCTTTGAAATGCTAAATACTCTTTAGACTAATTTGTAAAGCAAGGAACAGTCTGAAAAGTTATGAAATCAAAGAGGAAACAAACTGTATCTTTTTCCTGTGAGAGCATGAAAAGATGTTATGACTCATCACATAAACTCATAGATTTTTATAAGACCTATATCATGGCTATTAGAGAAATTGAGTGATTTGAAGTTGTCAAATGTAACCAGCAGAGTGGCAAATTTTCATGCAATAGGAAGTTGTTGTGGATATCGTTCTATATAAATAAAACACTGATGGCCAGTGACCAGACAAGAAGTATAGGCGGGACAAGGAGAGAGGAGAATTGGGGAAACAGGAAGAAGGAAGGAGAGACACTGCAGCCACCGCCAGGACAAGAAGCATGTAAAGACGCCAGTAAGCCACCAGCCATGTGGCAAGGTATAGATTTATAAAAATGGGTTAATTTAAGATAAAAGAACAGTTAGCAAGAAGCCTGCCATGGCCATACAGTTTATAAGTAATATAAGCATCTGAGTGATTATTTTATAAGTGGATTGTGGGACTGCGGGGCTTGGTGGAACCTGGAGAGAAGCCCTCCAGCAACAGGAAGTTCCTTCCATGCGTGTTTATGAGCATTCTTTCCTAAACAAAATCACAATTTCCCTCTGAGGAATCCTGTCATTGTCA
Source organism: Peromyscus leucopus (assembly GCF_004664715.2). NCBI lineage: Eukaryota > Metazoa > Chordata > Mammalia > Rodentia > Cricetidae > Peromyscus > Peromyscus leucopus. Next base: position 115,715,821 of record NC_051066.1, read on the forward strand.
TTTAGCACCAAAGTGTGAAATAACAGAAAGGGATGTGACTGGGGTACAGCCACTTGCCATCAAAGGTGGCATATTCTCTGCATTTTTCTCTAGAGTCAACTAACTCAAGGAGTGAGTAGGCAAATCAGTAGCATAGAGAGATTTTCCACAATGGCTTTCCCAGGGTCCTTTCTTAGAAAACTAGCTCCATACAATAAAGAAGAGGATGACCATGGCAATGAGAAAGCTTATCCCCAGTTATTCAGTACCTTCCCATTGGCGGTAGGATAAAGGTCAGTCTCCCTAGACACCTGTATAAGTCTCCTTTGCTCTATGCCTAGGTGACACAACAGCTTTATCCACACTGTAGGAAAAGTTAGAAGGTAAGAAAAGAAAGGTACTCAGAGGCCCCCTGAATCTTAACATTGGCCTTGACTTTGAATGAGGTGAATTCTGAACAAAGGACTACAGGATACACCAGATGGCTTATTCTCACTCATTCTCCTCAAATGCTCTCCATTTCTAGCAAACAAACCTACTCACATTGTGTATCCTCCTTCCTTATTCTTGCCCATCACAACTCTATTCTGCCTTACCACCGCTTACAAAGTTCTCCTCATTTCCTCCAACGAAGTTGTGAATCTCTTATAAAGTCTCCTCATTTCCTCCAACGAAGTTGTGAATCTCTCTCCTGCTCCAGGACTGTGAATGCCCAAAGCACTTGGCTCAGGCCATAGTTCTGACTTTTGTGTTTTCTGCCTAACACCAACTATTATGAGCCAAATGTAAAATCATAGATACTCTGTTTTTAACTTCAACTTATTGCATACCGTTACATTCATGGGTGACATTTTCTACAGAAACATAAGCTGTTACTTCTCCTACGAGAGGGGCCTGGTTCCTCCCAAACCTTGTCAGCTCAGTTCTTGGCCCTCAGCCTGTCACAGCTCTTTGCCGACAGGCACTTCAAATTCTTTCCTCAAATCACTATCAAGTTCCTCGTGATTAGTGAAGATTCCGACCACAGTTCTCATCCACCTGCTTTTCCGAAAGCACCATGCAGGAGGGTATTTAGATTAAAAAACCAATACTAATATCTCAACTATTTTTTCCAACTGAACTGCTCGAGTATCAATACATCCCAACCCTGCAACTGGAATAACCCCTTTTTTATCTATTTATTTATTTATTTTTTAAATTACACTCATGATATTCATTACTTACACTCATGATATTAATCACATTTGTGGTATTCATAGATTACATTCACAGTATTCATTCAATTATATATATATATTAATTTAAAATGTCGAATGTCATTTCTTGAAGTGGGTAGGAGGTTAAATACAGGCTTACAGCACAATGGGAGGACCCCAGAGGGCAGAAGTTCGCTACTGATGTTTTACAATCTTGCATCTAAGCTGGGAATAACCCCTTTTAATGGGCAGTAAAGAAACTCCTTGTCTGCCGTTTTCTCTTGAATTGAGCTAGCACCTTTGTTATCCGTTTTTACTTAGCACCACCCATGATTGAGTCTAGGATGTTCTTTATAAAGCCTACCACAGAGACATCTCACTAGCCATTTGATTCTACTTCTTTTCTAGCAGAGATTCGTTCAGTTGTTGAGACTGGTTTTGAATATTCTCTGTAACCTAGGCAGGCTTTGAATTTGCAGTCTTCCTAACCTGGCCTCCTAAAAATCTGAAATTACAGCCATGTGCCACAGAGCCCACATTTATTTCCACTCGAATTAGGGGCAGGTTCTTTAAGCATGGAGGACCCACAGTTGAGTGAGCTCCATCTGCTCCCCAATCTACCTGTCCTTGCCCAACAGAAGATCGCTTTATGAGCCGGGCGGTGGTGGCACACCTTTAAGCACTTGGGAGGCAGAGGCAGGAGGATCTTTGTGAGTTCGAGGCCAGCTTGGTCTACAGAGCAAGATCCAGGAAAGGCGCAAAGCTACACAGAGTAAACCCTGTCTCAAAAAACCAAAAAAAAAAAAAAAAAAAAAAAAAAGAAGATCGCTTTATGAATTAACCAGTTTCTTTCACTTCTCTTAGATTTCAACTGAAAATAAGATTTTTTTAAAAAAAAAAAAAAAGAAAAGAAAAGAAAGAAAGAACAAAGCTAACCTTCTGCCTCCACTTCTGTCATGACAGGATTTTGTGCCGCTTTATCAGGACTTTGAGAATTTTTATAAGAGGAACCTTTACATGAGAATCAGAGACAGCTGGACTCAGACGGTCTGCAGTGCCCCAGGGCCCTACTTGGACATAAAGGAGAAAGTGTCTGATGACTATAACTGGACATTCAGGTGAAGCAGCCAGCTGCAGGGGGGCCTGCCTGATGGGTAAACACTCAGGGAAATTCTAGCAAGGTCACCAGTTACAGTTCTGAAAAACCTAAGGTGTGGATGAGGCTCCTCTTCACCTGCTTATCCTTTTGCAATGGTGTGGTGGAAGAAAAGTGATTAAGTTGCCAAGGAGCCTTTTTTTTTTTTTAACCTGAGTCAGCAGGTACACAGCACAGAGAGGCAACCTGAACAAGCCTTTGTCAACTTTTTTGTCAAATTGTACCTTCCTGCTTTCTCAATGGTGGACTCAGTGATGACCAGGGCCTTTTTTTTTTTTTTTTTTTTTTTTTTTCCTGTAGAAGGTTTAGTAAGCACTTTCGACCAGAACTTGGATGTCATAAAATCAATGAGGGAAAACCAGTGCCTGGTAATGCACTGGGCACCAGATCCTTTCACTAACCTTGTGCCTCACTTCACTATCAGGTTATAGTCCTCTAATAAAAAAAAAGAACACTATGCCAAGAACAGCACAAGTTAAAATGGAAAACACAATGTGAGGCTTGGGCAAACTGAAGTCTTTGAGGCAGTAGAATATCAAATGAGATAGCACTGTGTGTTCACTTGCTTATCTTCCTACAAGGTATACTGGAAGAGTTCTCAAAGATGTCATCAACATGGGCTCCTACAACTACCTTGGGCTTGCAAGCAAATATGACGAGTCCATGAAGACAGTAAAGGATGCTTTAGAAGAGTATGGTGTAGGTGTGGCCAGCACCAGACACGAAATGGGTAGGTACATTGATTAATTTGGAATTCTGTCCTGTTGAGTCTCAGATTCTGTGGCGAGCCACAAGAATATATTGTAGAGATACAGCTGTGTATTAAAGCTATACTTTGACCAGCCAAGGGTCTGTCAAAAGGCAAGCCATTTATTATGAATATTTGATGTTATCCAGCTTTTAATATTTCAGCTGTCTTCTGTTATGAAATTTTTGCATGCCTAAATATTTCAAGACCATTTGGCAAGTAGTTCAACTCCTCAGACCTGCTGAATTTCTAGGTAACTAACTCCCCCACTGAGCCTAGGAGACAAGCTGGCTGGGGACTCATAGCTTTGTTTCTTGTGCTAATGAAACTCAAACTATCCCCTTGCCTTGAGACCAAGGCAATTGCTCTCCAGAGCAATTGACTGAGAACAAAAGAGGTTTTTACATATCAAGGTGGTAGGTAGGGTGGAGCAACATTCCTGAGGAGGCAGAGAAAGAGAAACAGGTGTTTTCTGTAGACACAGATGGAACCAGAACAGCATGACCAGGGAGAAGCGACCATGCCGTAGGAGCAGCGTGCTGATTAAAAGAATCATAGCCATGGTTACCTTTTTAGAGCTTTATTGGGGGCGGGGAGAAAGAGAGGGGGAGAGAGAGAGAGAGAGAGAGAGAGAGAGAGAGAGAGAGAGAGAGAGAGAGAGAGAGAGAGAGAAGAGGGGGGAGGAAGGAGCGGAGAGGAGAGGGGACAGAGAGCCCACAAAAGGCTCACCCTCTTTTTAGGCTGGGAAGCTGGGCGAAGGCTGATGATGTAATTAAGGATCAAATCCTTACAATATCTCCTTCAGAACATCCTTTTTCTTTCCTTTCCCTCATTTTTTTCCCACTGACATCCATCACTGATTAAAATAATCTTGCTGTTGTATGTGTATAAGCATGTTTCTACTACTCAAATGTAAATATCCTGAGCAGAGAGATTGGCCTTCTGGAATGCTGTGGTGAGTGAATGAATGAATGAATGAACGGTAGATGAATTACTGAATATGCAAAGTGGAGCACATTATTTTCTTCTCTTTCAAGAAAGGAAACAACTTTTTTCTCACAGAAAGAGTAAAATTTATGGGAAAGAAATGACACTTCAGACAAAAGCATAGTGCATACTTGCTCTTGCGAAATGCTTTACAACTCTTTATCATGTTAGGGTTTTTTATGTAGCATCTCATTTATTCCTTAAGAGTTCCTGTGCTCTGGTCAGCCTGTGTGGTACTGTTCTCATATTCTGGAGAAGAAAACTCAGGATTGTGAGATCTAGATGATATCCTCTGCAGAATTAATAGCCCACCCCACCTCTTTTTTTATTTTTTGGTATTTCAAGACAGTGTTTCTCTGTGTAGCTTTGCACCTTTTCTGGAACTTACTTGGTAGCCCAGGCTGGCCTTGAACTCACAGAGATTTGACTGCCTCTGCCTCCCGAGTGCTGGGATTAAAGGCATGCGCCACCACTGCCTGGCCTCAGTCAGCTTCTACTGTCTACCTAGGTGGCAAATGCAGGGTCTACCTGTTGCTGGAGAACATCTCTCCAGGTTCCACCAAGCCCTGCAGTCCCACAATCCATGTATAAAATAATCACTCAGACGCTTATATTACTTATAAACTGTATGGCCGTGGCAGGCTTCTTGCTAACTGTTCTTATATCTTAAATTAACCCATTTCTATAAATCTATACCTTGCCACATGGCTGGTGGCTTACCGGCGTCTTTACATGCTTCTTGTCCTGGCGGTGACTGCAGTGTCTCTCCTTCCTTCTTCCTGTTTCCCCAATTCTCCTCTCTTCTTGTCCCGCCTATACTTCCTGTCTGTCACTGGCCATCAGTGTTTTATTTATATAGAGCGATATCCACAGCATTTACCAGCTTGGCACAGGCCTACCTAAGATCATAGGCAATCTGATCAATGAGATTATTGTGTAACAAATCACAAGCCCCCCTCAGATAACTATTTTGTTGTGCCCAGATCCTGAACCCCAGATGCAAAAGCAAGGTTTAATTCTGGATATACAAGCCTAGGCAGGGACTTCGTCCAATATATCCAACACAGTAGAGGCTGGAAGAAGTGCCCGCCTGTCTGTAAGCTCAGTTTTTAAAGGTAAAAGCCACAAGGTTACATCATTTAGGGGTGCTAGTACAGGTACAATTCTGATTGGTTTGCTTCTAGGGGCTTTCTAGAAATCATGGCTTAGTCTTACTTCTAAGGAAGTGGTTACCCGCCATCATTTCTCATTGGCTGCCCTCAGGTGGGGACATTTCTGTAGTCAGTTACCCTGGAAAACAGGGAGAGGACATTCCATAGTCCGGCAGGCACTACCTCATGACTACCTTGTGACTCTGTACTTTTACACTTCCTGATTTCTGGAATCTGAACTGACTGGTTTCAGTAACTAATGGCCTATTCCTAAAAGGAAAAATCTTAGGCCTTAATTTTAGGGTGAAAGCATTTTGGTCTTATTTCTAAGATGGCTCATTTTGGTCTCACAATTGGACAGATGAGCTTTAAAAAAAAATACAGTTATCTAGAGGTGGTAGATGACTACACCATCAGAGTTTTCACAGACATTTTTAAGTGTAGTTATTCAGATATGTGCAACAGATAACTCAAATTAAAGCAAATAACTTTTAAAATAATATATTTAAATTTTATTACATTTTAAACTATTTTATTAATTCTCTGAGAATTTTATAAAACGTATTTTGATCACATTCATCTCCTCTCCTTAGCTCCTCCCAGTTATATGCCTACCCCCTAGCTCCCCAGCTTCCTGTCCTCTTTTATCTGTACTTAACCACTGACAGCATTTGTGCTGTCTGTATACTCCCGGGTGTTGATCCATCCGTTGGAATGTGGTCAGCATACCAGGAGTCATATCCTTAAAGAAAACTATCTCTTCATTCAAAATATCATTGTTCTGAGAGCCATTCATCTAAAAAATTTTCAGGTAACTGGATTGGAAAACATGTTTCATAGTCTTAAGAAAATGTTTAATGTTGCAAATTAAGTAACAACAGATTTGCCTCCTAGAAGGAAAAGACATATTTTTCATTTCTAGTGAGTTCAAACTGATTTGGACACTGCTGTCCTAGGGACCACACTCCAAGGACTACCAGAAACTAGAGAGCATGGCTGACTTTCTCAAAGTATAGTGGTATTTTACTTTGTGTAGGATAAACACATATGCCTGGCAGATAATATCTGTCAGTGGAAAATGGCAAGTAGCTAAGAGACACCCAGAAAATCAATGAAGTGAGTTAGTTTTGATCATTGAACATATCCTGACACATGCTGCTCTCCATATCTTGAAACCAAGGAAAGGTTAAATTGGGAGAAGTCATGAAAAAGCATTTATTTCACTTCTCTTCATTTCCTACATCAGCTCTACAAAAATGTATGGTTTCTCATCTTTCTTCCCCTGCACACACAAAGGTGATGACTGGATGTACAGTAGAAGCACATCATTTGCACATAACCCCCAAACCCTATGTGCTGTTGCAGTGCCACTCAATAGTGCTAATAGTCACACGCTAATATTCACAATGACCTAATAGTGCTCTTACTCACAAGTTCACATCTAAGAAAATGCATGGAAGGCCACAAGGCAATACTTATGCCAACAAGAGCTCATCTCAACTTAGTGATTTGTCCACTCTTGAAAAGGAAAAAAAGAGAGAGAGAAAATACACCTGCTTAGTTTAAACACATGCCCACTTGGGAATGTTCCTCCAACTATTATTGCAGTTTTGAGAGTGCAGCCATCAATGTTTTCATTTTTCAAGTCATCAAAAGGAACACATCTTAGCCAGGCGGTGGTGGTGCACCCCTTTAATCCCACCACTTGGGAGGCAGAGCCAGGTGGATCTCTGTGAGTTCGAGGCCAGCCTGGGCTACCAAGTGAGTTCCAGGAAAGGCACAAAGCTACACAGAGAAACCCTGTCTCGAAAAACCAAAAAAAAAAAAAAAAAAAAAAAAAAAAGGAGCACATCTTATTGACTTAGGACTCCACACACACACAAAAAGGATGTACTAGAACATATTTCACATCTAAGTTTCAGCTGTGATGCTAACATTACTAGCAATGCACAACTGTGCTGAAATCTCTCTCTGTCCAGTTTAAGAAGATTCCCCTTAACCACTAGTAGGTAAATGCTCTATCCTGCCCCTGTAACATGGCTTCTGGACTAGTCCTTGTACGTGAACTTTAGTTATTGAGTAATTCTATGTTTTTTGCCAAATAAATTGAAACTAAATACAGGAAATGTATAGTTTCGTTATTTCAAGCTTCAGAAGAAAAAGCCAGCTTGGAATAGCAAGATGTCTGTATTAAAACATTTTAAATAAGTAAAACTTAAACTGTTCAAGTTTCTCTGAGAATGAGTAGTTTCTCAGGACTTTCTATAAAGTAGAGATCTTAGTTATTTTAAGTGATTTCAGTGGTAGAGTACTTTTCTAGCATGTACAAGATCTACTACCACAAAAGATTTTTTTAAAATGAACACACTTTATGCAAATCAATGCTATAAGCATGCATAAACAATTGGTTTCATTATATAAGTTACAAAGATCCCCACTCCAATTATTTTACTTATATAGGAAACCACTTGTTCATAAATGGTGCCAGTTCCTTTCAAACCAAATTATTGTAAATGCTGATTAATAAAATGCCATTGCATTACTCTCAAGCATCTTTATTTTTCTGTAAGGGTCCTTGTAAGGAGAGGGGCACTCTCAGAGGATTTGCTTGGGAGTAGAAAAGGGAAAATATATCTTGGTTTCTGAAAGCCTTTTGGCAATTTCCTAAGACCTAACAGAGTTCTGACAAGGTAATTGCCCTTCCTCTGAAAGCATTAGGAATTACACCTAAGCCAGATTTCAACAAGCACAGATATCTCCAAAAGTATAGAAATTGGCCCTGTAGGTTCAATAGAACCAAGCAAGTATAATATGTCAATGTAATATGCCAATAATTTTATATCAGTATAGTACATGCCCCAAAAGGGATACCTGGGATGACTATCCTGGAGATTCTCAGACACTGATAATTCGCAGGTAAACATCTTCCTCCTCCCCACACCAGAAGATAAAACACACAGTCCAAGCATAGTTATAATGACTTGTCACTCAATACTGCTAGAGTCCATATGTTGGGAAATCAAAACTAAGAACAATTCTCCTAGGTAACACTGAAGAGTACATTGTACTATGCCCTATTTTCCACAGCTAAAAACAGAGGCCTAAGTAATTTCAGGGTCACTAAGTAATCCAGGGGCTCTCTAGTCTGTACTTACGAAGTTAAGGGTAATGTTTCCAGATTTATCCTTCTGACAAAAGCAAGAATAAGAAGTTGTGACACAGGAGAAGTATATGAATTATAATTCTGGTATCCATAAATAAAGTTTCACCAACCACTGCCTCTAACTCCTTTTAGTACCCTCTACCCATCTCCTTCCCAGCTTTGTGTCTACTTGAGTCAGAATAGCCATCATCAGGAATACAAATGACAATGAATATCGGCATGGATGTGGTAAAGGACTCTTGGTGAAAGTGTAAACTAGTGCAGCTACTTTGGATATCAGTCTGGAGGTTTCTCAGAAGACTAGAAATCAAACTACCATACAACCAAACTCACCACTCCCAGGCATATACCAAAGTGTGTTATATCTTACTACAGAGATACTTGTAGACCCATGTTCCTCTATTTACAATAGTGGAATTAATTTATGTCTAATAACTGAAAAATAGATAATTAAATGTAGAGTGCATAGATAATAGAATTTCACTTGGATAGAAAGAAAACAAATTCATAAAATTTTCAGGTAAATGGATAGAACTGGAAAAAAATTATTCTGAGTGCAGTAACCCAGTCTCAGAAAAACAAACATTACATGTTATCTCTCATATGTGGAAGCCAGATTTAAATATTTCTTTTGTATACTTAATTTGGAATACATGTGTAAACCAGATCATTAGATATGGAACCTTGGGGGCTGGTCATTAAGGAAGGGAACAAAGTAAAATGTGGGTAAAATGAAAATAGAATCCCGGAGACAGAAAGACTCAAACATGAAAGTGAGAGTAAGAAAATGAGAGGATGGGAAAGGCTTAACTGAAATGAAAGTATATGGAAAAAAAAAAAAAAACAGAAACCTGCATCTTGATAGCAGAACACAGGTGACATGAAAGGAAAGTGGGAAATACTCATGAGTGTGAGGGTTGGGAGATAACAGAGAACAAAGAATTAGGAGGTAAGTCAACAAAAACTACAGGGAAACTTGATGAAAACCCATTGGTTTATAAGTTAACTTTTTAAATATAGTATGGTCTTTTTTTGGGGGGGGGGTTCGAGACAGGGGTTCTCTGTGTAGCTTTGCGCCTTTCCTGGAGCTCACTTGGTAGCCCAGGTTGGCCTCGAACTCACAGAGATCCACCTGGCTCTGCCTCCCGAGTGCTGGGATTAAAGGCGTGCACCACCAACGCCCGACCTAAATATAGTATGTTTTTAAAGAAATCAAAATAGATCTATTCTGCATGGTGGACCGTGCTGCTCCCAGAAGACATGAATTATTAAGTGGAAATCTCAGTCCTAGCTAGGGGATTTCTCCCTGTGAGTTATTAGTCAGGGAGGCCCTCAAAGTACCTAGAACAACACAATATATTGCCATTTGCTTTTAGTCACCCATCAAAACTAAATGGTAAGACCCCATTGCTGAAGACATCACGTAGTATGGGATTCAGGACATAGAGAAATCAACCTTGACTGTCAAGAAAACTCATTCCCTGCTGGCTAGCTTTCATAGTGCTGGGAGTGGCTGAGCACACTGCTGGGAAGGAGAAGCATCAATGGTCTCACCCAGCACTAGGTCCTGGATGCTACAGTTTTGTTCCTCTTTTTTTTTTTTTTTTTTTTTTTGTAACCAGCACTGAGGATTGAATCCATAGCCCTCTGCATGCAACACACATATTTTACCAATTGTGATATATCCATAACCCCATAATTTGAATTTCTTGTTTAATAAATGTATTCTAGAGGCCCTGCACATACACACACACACACACACACACACACACACACACACACAACACAGGGGTTACTACATGAGCCAATGAGCATATTGTTTGATATTTCACTGTCTATATGTATATTAAAATGCCATGATTATATATAAAGTTACAAAAAGTAATCTTCTGCAAGATAGTGTCTTCTATATATGACAGGCAACTGAATTCATGAACTCTCAACAATGTGGTTGTTTAAATAAAACCTGAGAAATAGGCAATACCAACTGACATTCTAACAAGAAGGGGAAAATCTCTTAAGGCTCCATCCCTAGATAATGATCTACAGGCAACTAATGGTTAGAAGAAGGGGAGATCAGTCTTCCCTGGGTTATCCAGTCCCAAAATACATACACATACAAACGACATCAAATAAACTCAGCAAGTTGTGTATATAAATGTGTGTGTGTGTGTGTGTGTGTGTGTGTGTGTGTGTGTGTGTGTGTGTGTAAAACAATAATAACTAAAGAATAAGAGGCCATGAAGTTGAGAAGAAATAAAGGGGAACCTTGAAAGACTTGGAGGGAAGAAAGAGAGGGGAGAAAATTCTGTCAAGACAGTACTTATGTACCAAGTTTTCAAAAAAATGAAAAAGTAAAAAAGAGAAATAAAAGAATGAGAACATGAAGTGGAGACACATCATTTTGTCAGTTTCATGGTTCTTCTCTCATCAGTATCATTTGCCATGAAAATTTGTCACAGTTGCACAACCATGCTTCCCTTAGACTTCACTTGCATCATACTCTAATTATCTACCCCTGCTTTAATTTAACAAGATGTGGTGAGTGTTTGGTTTGAAATGACATCCTGAGTGGGTGTGCAGATACAAGTGGCTTCTGCTGTTGTCTCTGAATGCGGGAGCCAGGCAAGGGATCTAGGTTCTCGTCTTTCTCTGAATGCTTAACAAAAAGTAAAGTCAGACAAGAGGCAAAATAACCCCATAAAATGAAAATAAAAGAACAGGGTACCCACAGACTTCTGTGGGATGCCTAAAGCTAGATTCCTTCAGGCACAAGGACTGATGCTGGCTTGAATGCCAGAATCCTCAGTGCACACAGAGTGGCACAGATGTGAACTGAAAGCACAGCACCATTGGAACAGACAGATGGGGAGAGCTGGCAGATTTTCACGGTAAATACACCCTGTGCTGAGGCCAAGTCTAGAAACAGTCTGCAAACAGGCTATTATGAACCAAATGTGACTAGTCAGAGTTAGGGAAATGGCCTCACATGGGAGCCAGAGGAATAATTGATAACTGTGAAATGGACTTCTCAGTTATACCCCTACTCATTGCTATCAATCAGTGTTAGTATGTCAGTATGAAAGCCAGACATCTCTACATTTTGACTGAGGGGTGACCCAGTCAGTATCACTGAAAAGCCAACAGAAGCATGTAGTCCATGCCCAGAATGTTGATAATTTATCCTGAATCTACTTTTTATTCACTTAACTTATGGCAATGAACTAAGTGTTTGGCATCTGAAACTATCACTTAGTGAGCTGGCAAGAAGATAGATCCAGTTTGTATTTATTCTTTTATTCACAGAGCAAATTTTAGTATCCTGCTGGATAAATAAAGCATCAAAGTAATAACAGGAGTCAATAGCTACATAACACAGCAATCTGTAGAGGCACCGACACTAGCCAAATAGAAATGATTGTGCATTTGTTTGTTCCTTCGACTAGGACTATAGTTACACTCTATTAGGATTTACAAAAGTCAGGATTTCTATACCAAAGACACACTATTGAATGTTGTTTCTAAAACCTTCCAAGTAGTTGGACCACCAGCTGCAACTTAACATCTTTACTGGATTGAGGCACAGCCAGGGGTCTGTAAAAAGGAAGAGCATCAATTTTCTAGTGACTACTTTGCCCTCTGGAGTCGTCCTTCATTTTTAAGAATAATAAGAAACCAGCACTTAATTCATTCAAAAAAGCCATATTTTTATTAACCTATATAAAGAATCACTTATATTGGGCAACCTCTCAAGGCAGTCTTTGGCACATGCACATCCCACAGTTGCTTGGCTGTCTGTTTGCCTAGCAGAACATCCCACGCCATCCACCAGGTGGGACAGCAGGTTTAGAAAGAACAAAGGTGGAGATTTATCTTAAGTATCTGTTCACATACACCTGGGTGATTTGGTTGTGACAGAGTTACTCATTTGATCATCTGGGCAGGAACAATTTATGAGGAAAGTTAGTGAGTTGACTAATTTAGGTACCTTCTGTCTTTAAGCAGCTTCTCTAAATATTGATATTTGTTGCCTAGTTACCTTTTTGCTTTGGCTCTGCATAGATCTTTGATCTTCCTAATTTCATCCCATGCTCTTAGTTCATTCTTGTCTTCATTCTCCATAAAAAGACTCCATACAACTCTCTAGTTATATACTGAATGTCAGCATCAGGGGAGAAGCATTCTGTTCATCATGACAACACATCCACTACAATACCACAGTTTTTGCTCGAAAGAACATTCTGATGTTGTTGGCATCTATGGAAATCATGGTTGTCATATGCCTGTCTGCACCCTGTGGACTCCTCTTGTAATAGATATTTCTCCAACTTCTTGAGTCAATTTATAGAAATACTAATCATCATGAGATAAAGATTATGTCATCTACAAACTAGTTTTCCTTGGGCAGCTGAGGAGGGTGGCAGAGAATGGCTCACATGTTGGGCGGATATGGGAAGGTGAGTGGGAGCTGCTACTCTGACGGGAGACCATTCTATATGGAAAAAAGCACATGTGCAATGTCAGGAGAGCCATATCTTCCAATCTCTTGACCAACTTTCAGGGACAGTAGCCAGAGACTACTCAGCTGTTAATGGCAGATCTGGGGCCAGAACCCAGTCTCCTAACTTTTGATTGACTACTCCTGGGATCATCCCCTTTGAAAGGCAGCATCTTCTAAATAAAAGTGAATCCAACAAATGATCATGTGCTCACATTTTCATCTTCAAAGTTCATTTACTCTTTCTGTTGTGTAACATATTTGATGATATAAAATTTTATATCAAAATTTCAACCTTTTTGTAAATTTTATTATTGGTGTGTGTTTGTGTGTTTGTGTGTGTTTAAGTCCAGAAAGTTGTGGAGTTGGCTCTCTATTTTCATTGAGTTCTGGGATATTAACTCAGATCATTGAGTTTGTATAATAAATACTTTTATCCAAGCCATGTCTGCAGTATGACAGTCTAACTTTTAACTGCTCCACTGAGCCTTGAGTAAGAAGGACTGTACTGTATGCTGCTTCAACTCTGGGATTAAGTGAATTCATGTTTGAGAAGGCTACCAATTCATTTATGTGTAATACTGTGATTTCTTATAAAGGACAACAATTGTTCTCCAACTACCTTCCTTAATATTGAATACAAAAATAGTAAGAATTAAATCTTTGAACTGACCATCTAATACTTGCTAAAATTGTACCTTTAACCATTTTGTCATAACAAAGCAGCTAACTTACTAGTGAGAATAGTGTCTTGATATTCCAGCCTGAATAGTAATATATACTGATTGTTACACTGAAGGTTTATAATGATCCTAAACATTGTAATAATACTGCTCTCTCTTAAATCTCAACAGCAGCTCTTACAATGCTGTGTGTACTAGTTACATCTCACCACTTGTGTGTTTTGTTCTCAAACCTGAATTTATAATTTATTCTCTGAGTTGCCAGAAGCAACATACAGTACAGTCATTCTTACTCAAGGTTTGCTGGGGCAATTAAAAGTTTAAATTATCACACTGGAGAGACAGCTCAGTGGATAAAATCGTTTATCATGCAAACATAATCTATTATCTAGGAAAAATGCCAAGTAAAAATATATGCAAGAGCTGTCATTTTTGTTTCCTAATAGTCATATTTCTACTTAAACATATAATCAATACAAAATCTCTTGGTATTTTTTTCACTCATATTACATCTCAATGTGCACAATAAATTTTCCATAACTGGAGTCAAATGAAATCTTATTAAAATGTTGACACTGTGTTTAGTAAGAAATGTTTTTTAAGTACTTTAATTTTAAGGTTGAAATAAAATTAATAAAATGTAAATATAATTTAGAACTCAGTTCTTCAATTTCACTAACAACAAAGCTAGTAGTTATGGTGCTGGGTACTATAGACCTAGAAGGTGAAGTGATTAAAAACAAAATTCAGGAAGTATTTACCTTTGCTACGAGTAAGAAGCAATATGATTATAATATTTAAGAAAAGAGCAGTTAACAAGGATATGAAAGGTTACAAGCTGGGCATGGTGATGCATGCCTGTCATCCTCACACTCAGGGAGTTGAAGTAGAAGGCTCACTAATTTGAAGGCAGCCAGGGCTATATAATCAGACCATGTCAAAGAAGATTAAGAGAAAAAAAGAGAGAAGGTGGTGGGAAAATGAGGATGAAGAGGAAGAGGGAGATGAGGAGGAAGAGACGGGGAAAGGTCATGAGAATTAAAACATAGATTTAGAGTTAGGTTAAATTATCTCTGTTGAGTTATCTCTGAGATGTCGTTAAACTTTAGTTTTCTTATTGTAGTGGGTAGCCATTCCAGCTTTGATCTGGAAATTCCAACCCCCATTGAGGCTTCCATAACTGTCACGCCAACAAGGCGGGGCCAAGAGAGGTGCCAGCCACCATGGTTCCTACAGTTCAGAGAGGAACAGCTGCTCCATCAAAGAAATGGCCTCTGCCCTTCACCGTCTAGGGTCCAGGAACAGAGAGAGCGCGCTGGCCCATCCAGATCTCGGGTCTCCCTTGGCCCCGCCTTGTAGGTGTGACAGTTACAGAAGCCTCAATGGGGGTTAAAATTTCCAAATCAAAGCTAAAATGGCTACCCATTACATCTTATTGATAAAGTAATATTATCTACACTATTGGAAGCCTAAGATTAAATGAAATCATTTAGATAGCAGGCTTATCAGAGTATCTACCACATTCCAAGATTTGATAAATTCACCTATTACCTTTGGTAGCTATAAAAGTTGTGGGATCTGTGTGCATTTCAGTGAATGAAATCTCTACAAGGGTTGTAACCATTAATTGTGGGATATAGGAATTGTAGTGTGTTTTATAAGTTCCATTGCACTGTAAAATGCATATTGAAGGAGCCATAAGTATATAGCTCAATGGATTTTACAAAGCAAATATACCTGTGTATCCAATAGCATCCAAATATAGACCATTCAGAGAACCCCAAATTCCTTGTTATGATCCAAAAAAAAAAAAAAAAAGGAAAGAAAACTATCACTTTCCTAACATCCAAGTGCTATAGATTTGCAAACTTTATACAAATGGACTCCTAACCTGTACTCAAAAGAGTCCAGCTTCTTTCATAAAATGTGTCCATACCATTGTTTGAGGAAGTATTTTTGTCTTTCATTAGGTTACATTCAACTGTATTTCCAAAATTAATGCATTCATTTTATAACAAATGGGCTTTTGAGTTGTTTCTATATTGGGACTATGACAAAAATTCTTGCTATGCTACAGGTCTTTGTTGATGTATGCTTAGTGAAATTTTTTAAACTTGGGCTCATTGAAAAGCAAGAATCACTCCTCATGTGAACTTCTATTTAGGTACTTTGGATAAACATAAGGAGCTGGAGGAGCTTATGGCTAAGTTCTTGAATGTAGAAGCAGTGATGATCTTTGGAATGGGATTCGCAACCAACTCAATGAATATCCCTATACTTGTTGGAAAGGTAAGCATTTGTTGTCAGGTGTCTTCTGTGTTATTCATAAGAATTACACTTTCAGGCAAGTCCTCTATCAGAAGTGTTGCCAAAAAGGTCATTTTCTTAACATCAAAATCTTTGGATAAACATAGCAACATAGTCATTGTGATGATCCCAGTTACTGAATTGCCGGACTAAATGTGTATCAAATGTCATCTTCAATAGTAACTTAGAAAAGCCTAAGTTTTAAGGACTTTCATCTACATTTGTCAAGTAGCAAATACTTACTAAGCATTACTTTAGACCAAAAAAGTTTCTATGTCATTCATTCATTCATTCATTTGGTTGACCAATTATTGAGAGTCTACATGTCGTGGCGTGAAGCCACACACAGGATATAAAAGGATGAACAAGACATATGCCTTGTAAATGTAAGTGTTTAAATTACAGTGGAGAAACAATATACTCAATAAAATTGAATGGGTACTATAGGACAAAAGAGCTGACAGCTCTTCCTGAGATAGCTTGCAATGCCTGTACTAGAACTATGAGAACAGAACATTGATACGTTAGCACATTGTTTCTTAGAACAATAAAGAAGGGACTGCATGTGCAAAGCATAGAGTGTGAATAACTAGAACATGGGCTCGTGATCCAAGAAGAGACCAACAATGAAGGCACATGCCAAATCATAAAGTACCTCGTACTGGAAATCATGCCAGAATGCTTAAGGATGTTCCTGAGAAAGAAATGAAAAGTTGGCTACCTCATTCTAAGTAAGCAAGTGTGATAATCATATTCATGCTTTTAAAAAATGTAATGACAGCTAAGTGTGATGTACAATCTTAAATTGGATTCTGTGGAACTTCATTGAAAAATGAAGATAACACCATTATTACTAGAATATGTGTAGAAATGTTAATTTTATTGACACATTAAATGCTGGTCTATAATATATTTAACATTTAATATAAAAATATGGAACTTTGCGACAGTATCAACTGCCTTATTTACAGTAATTACACAGCTAAGGAACACAAATGTGAGGTATCATAAGGTTTACAATAATTCTCAAAGGTTTCAAAAGAAAAAATTGCAAATAGACACATATTCTTCAGTGTCGAGATAAGACAATTTTTCTAGCTTTAGCCTCAAAAACTTAAAACATATTGTATGTGAAATTACCAAAATATAAGGGAGAACTAAATTCCAGGTGACCACAGAAAACAAGAGAGCCATCGTTTCTCTTCAGTTTGGGTACTCCTGAACAGCTCAATAATGTATTCATTTTAAATTTTTAAAGAAAAACAAATTTACAAGCATAATAGATGAGCAGCAGTATTTTCTACCCACCTCATGCCGACTTTCCATGCACGCTTTTCCAAATTCAAAGTTCTTAACTATGAAACACTGATGCTTCTGTCTCCATGGGCTGTTAACACAGGCAGAATGAGAAGACAGGGTAAGACTTTGAAATGCCCCACTGTAAGAAGCCCCAGGTTGCCAGGAGGACTAATGATCTAGCACAGAATAATCTAGCGCAGAATCAAGGAACCAAACTAGTCTACAGTCCTCTGCAAATATCAGTCTTCAGTCAAAGCTCAATACTTTAGACTCTAACTGATGCTTAGGCACGATCCTTCTGTTGAAAACTATTTGCAAGTGTTCCAGTAAAGATGCAATGTCTTACAAACAGCTTGCCATCTCCATGAACTAGCTGAAAGATTAGATTTTGTCCATATAAATACCAGCTGAATCTCAAACTTTTCTAATTAAATAGAGTTCGGACTTAACATAGGTTGTAGTGTTTTCTAGTTCCCATATGTTGTCTTTCCTTTTGTTATCTTATGGTTTGTGTTTGTTTTCTGCCTAGGGATGCCTCATTTTAAGTGATGAGTTAAACCACACATCTATCATCCTGGGGGCTCGACTCTCAGGTGCAACCATACGACCCTTCAAACACAACAGTGAGTATCTGTGCATTTATCAAAAATGCACTGGCTTGCTCCTAGACAAAGGTCAAGATTATTCTTGAGATGTTGTCCTTGCTTTTCAAATTGGCAACTTAGCCTAATGAAAGACAATTAGGCTTACATTCACTGCCGGCTTGTTAACCTCTGGTGACCTGAAACAAATGGCTGAAGTGTATTAAATGTCCAGATTGCTAAGTGTTACCAAAACACATTAATGTCACTGTTAGTGATCTTGTGATGTGGCCTGTAAAGATGTGATTGATATCTTAGGAAGCCATTTAATTATCAGATATGTCATAATTCTCTCCTTCCTATAACCTTGTCTTGGAAAAGTTGAAAGATTTTAAATTTTGAGCTATGTGTAAGTAAAAAGTTAGTGTTCTCTTTGGTATAATGCCTGTTTTCCCTATCCCTACATACAAAACGCTCATATCTCTATCCTCCAAATACTCTTAGGCTCTATTAAAATATCCTTTCAGAAGCTAGAGAGATGGCTCTGTTGTTTAGAATACTTGTTTCTCTTGTAGAGAACCCAGGTTCAATTCCCAGCACCCACATGGTAGCTTACAACCATATGTAACTCAAGTGACAGGGTATCAGATATCCTTTTCTGACTGCTGCAGGCACAAGGCACACACATGGTACACATACATACGTGCATACAAACATTCATAGACATAAAATAAAATTTAAAAGGAGATCTCAAAAGATTTTCAATGCCCTCCAGGCTCTGTTATGTCATTGAGTGGTGAAAATGATGTAGAAGGCTATTTCTTCACTCTTTATGGGTCAGATCAGACATTATTGGAAGTCTCAGGAAAACACCTTAAAAGAAGCAGGTCATGGCTGGTGACACCTATGTCCTCTGATCCAGATGTGCCCCTGACTCATGCCACTTTCTGTAAATCCTTTAATCTTTCTTGCATTCAACATCCTCATCTGTAAAGCTAAGAAAGGCATTGACCTATATGATTTGTTAAAGTTCTGCTTCTGGCACATTAGCATCAGAGGCTCCCCTTCATTTTGTGTACATGCTCACATAAGACACACACACATTAGCACACTCTCTTCTATTTCTTACCACCTTTCTCTCTTTCTTTCCATTCCCCTCAACTTTCCTTGATCTATTCTTCAGTACACCCCTTCCTTCAAAGAATTCACAAGAGGAAAGGAAAAGAAGACTGCTAATGAGCAGGAAGGATTATCCTGGTTCTCTTATGCCTTCCTCAGCATAATCTCAAGCCAAAGAACAATTGTCTCATGAGGGAAGAGAGAAAATGCACAAGTGTTATCAAGTGAACCCAGAGAATCCCTTTTCTAACTAGTGGAGTGTTCAACAAAGATGGAAGAGAGTGCAAAATCTCTAAGTCCCTCCCTACTCCTTCCTGTGAGTCTCCTCTGTTGGTATTCCTGGCTTCTCTATGGCTAATTCCACAGCTGGTCACCGGCTCCACCCCCTCATTCAAGGTTAACTTGAGCACAGTCTCAGGGTATCAAATATCCCACAGCAGATGGGAATTAACATGCATTGGAGAACCACTTTTAGCATCTGTGAACAGATTGCTATGATGAGGTGAGGACCAGGGCCAGGCACTCCAGACATGCAGGCATGCAGACATGTGGCTCAACTCTGATATTTAGTTCAGCGTAATTAAAAGTATGTTGGCCTCATTTCTTGTATTTTCAACAAATATTTCACTTTTCATTTTGTTATTTGATAAGATAAATCCCTTCAGTTATGTTGATTTACCATCTATTATCACATCCAGTTTCAAATTACATTGGTAGTACTAAGAATTCATGTTGAAGTACATAGCTTTCAGGGATTTAAGAAGTATGTTTGAGTTGAGGATAATGGTTCCTTCCAGGAATCCTAGCACTCAGAAGGCTCAGTTAAGAGGATTGTGAGTTCAAAGCCAGGCTGGTAACTTTTTAATTTTATTTATTTATTTATTTTTATTAATTTTATAATTTAATTTAATTTTACATATCAGTCACGGATTCCCTTGTTCTCCCCCCTCCCACCACCAACCCCCGCCTTCCCCCCAGCCCACCCCCAATTCCCATCTCCTCCAGGGCAAAGACTCTCCCGAGGATTGAGTTCAATCTGGTAGATTCAGTCCAGGCAGGTCCAGTCTCCTCCTCCCAGGCTGAGCCAAGTGTCCCTGTATAAGCCCCAGGTCAGGCTAGTATTCTTAACGAAGCTCTGCCAAGACGAAGATGAAGTCAGAGAAAAAGAAACAGTAATGTTTTTTATTAAGTGGCCAGTCCAATTCTTTGGTGTTAGCACAAGTGTGATGTTGGTCTTTGAATCTTCAGCATGACAGATGACTGGTCGTAGAAACTTATATCTGGAAATGAATAAACCATGTATATGGTTAACACAATAATCTCACTTCTAGAATAGACAGAGCTGGGTTGTGATTTATTTGAGACAAGTGAGCTGGGTCATTGTCAAGATTAATATCTTATTTCTTCATTCCATTCTACTAAACAGTAGTTTGTGAACCAAACTGTAAAATATAAGCATCTAGGGAACATCTGAGGCAGATTAATGATTGCTCCCACCTCCAGACCAACGTCTATACAAATCTTTGGGTTGAAACTATAATATATTGCATGTCTATAATGTACAATGAAAGGTAGAAGACCTAAATGTTATTAGAGGTTTTTGTATTAATTATTTCATTCCAAGTTCATGTCTGATACAATGAGCTCTGGTTACTCTCACCCCCATCCCTTCTTACCTTCCTCCCATTCCTGTCACCTCCTTCCTTGTCATGAGTCCCTTTACAACATTCATGTCTTCTTGTTTTGTTTTGCCACCCAGGTAGTCAGGAAAATTTCTAAGCAAAGCAATATAAAACAGTCTTATGTTAAATACTTAAATAGATTTGTCCAACCACTGACTGTGTCTTACTATCCAACTAGTCAGTGATTATTCAGGACCCGCAGTAGTTTAACCTAAAAGAAGTAACACAACCACACCACACAAGCAGCCATTTAGAATTTTCCTTCAGGTTCTATTCACAGGATAACAATGTCTGTGAAGCCACACTCAGGACAGAGACTAGTCACTACATCAGGAAGAAATCACACAACACTTGGACAGCTGAAAACACCAACACTATTAGTGATGGGTACATGAACATTTTATCTTCAATGGGATATCTGAGGATTCTCCACCACTTACATAGCATACAGAGCAGAAAATTCCAAATTAGAGATGCCTGACAAAAGCCAAGGACTTGTCTTGGCAATATTATAAAAGATAAAAACAATCAAAGGAAACAGTTTACTATAAAGAATACTGAAGATTGTGACAAGTACACCTGAGTGACATGAGATGATGCTATTCCTGGGCCAAACTGTAAAATCAGAAGATAGACAAATAAACTTAACAGTACTAAGAGTAATGTATCAAGGTGGGTAACTATACTATCTATCGCCTGTGAGCTTACATTTGTAAAGCTATAGAGAAAACAAAGAGGAGTGTGTGACAAAGAGCATGTGTGGTTCATAAAGCCTAAGATACTACATCTCGTTCCATATAGGATAAGTTAATTGGTTATATAAAAGTATACCTCTATTCTTAGGGAAGATGTAGTGAACTATTTATAGGTACAGGGTATGATATATGCAGCTTAGTCTCAATTCAGAAGAAAGAATTAGATAGATGGTGGGTGAATAGATTAGATAGATGATAGATAGATAGATAGATAGATAGATAGATAGATAGATAGATAGATAGATAGATAAATGGATTAGACAGATAGATATATATGATAGATGATAGATACATACATACATATATAGATACATAGATAGAGCAAGTGAGATAATGTGTTGAAACATTAATCTGGGTCAGGTGAATAAGGGTGTTTTGGAATGTTCCTATTCTTACAATTTTCCAAAATTTAAATATGTTCAAATACATTGCTGTTTTAAAGTCTTCAACTCTGTTGGGATTATAACTAGTATTAAATTTTAATTATCTATTTTCTACAAAGCTTTTGTGAATATTCAACCTATTCAATAACTTTACTATTCATGTTGTCTTCTTACTCTGAGAAAAATATATGACACTATATTTAAATACATGTCAGTTATAGTCATTTTGTACCAGAAAGTAGCACTTATTGAGAGTTTACTGAATGCCAGATGTCTAGCTATTGACATTCTTTCTATTTATTTAGTTAGTCAGTTACTCCTGCAGAAAACATAATGAGATGGAAACTAACTAGTAGATGAAAAGATTAAAGTTTGAAGATATTTAAGAAACCCTCTCTCTCAAAATAATCTAGAGAAGAGGATCAAGTCAAAGAAAGTGTGTGTAAAAATGACATAGAGAGACCTGTTATTTCGTGTGCTAATTTAACTTTTTTTAAAAAATGATGATTCGCCGGGCGTTGGTGGCACATGCCTTTAATCCCAGCACTCGGGAGGCAGAGCCAGGCGGATCTCTGTGAGTTCGAGGCCAGCCTGGGTACCAAGTGAGCTCCAGGAAAGGCACAAAGCTACACAGAGAAACCCTGTCTCGAAAAACCAAAAAAAAAAAAGATGATTCTACAGAGCAACAATGAAATCTGGAACTGTCTGGGGAAATGCTGCCCTTGCTAATTCGTTGTTGCAGTTGGGTCATCATCTACCAACTCCTAGTCCACAGACATCCATTATGAATGAGCTGCTGTTGCTCAGTTTTTTGTGGAAGGCAAAATAATTCCCCTGAAACATGCCAATGCTCTGGTCCCCAGAACCTGTGAATGCCTCATTACCTGGAAAGGAAGTTAAAATTATATAGAGATTTCTGTGGGCCAGTCGATTAACTTTAAAATAAAGCTTCTGCAGGGGTCCAGTGTGATAATATGGTCCTTAAACGTGGGAATTGAAGCAAAATGAGGATTGTCAGAGAAGTGCAATATGAGAGAGACTGCAATTGCCATTTTTAGTTTTGAAGATGGAAAAGGACCACGTTCTAAGAAAGGCGGGACCAGGAAGTGGGAAACTATGAGAAAGTGCAGTGGGCTCCAGAACTTTCAGAAACATGGCCCATCTTGCTAAAGCTGTGAATTACCCCAGGCAGACACATTGCGGCTTCTGATGTCCAGATTTGTAAAACCTTGTTGGTCTTATTTTAGTCGCCAATTTGAACTATTTTCCTGCAACGGCAGTAAGAAATAAATACGAGGTTTTGCTCCCTCTTATCAGCTTGCATCACAGAGCTTTATGCCATAGTCACATCATGAAAGCAGCACCTTAGGGAGCAGGGCTATATCCAGGGTCCTCTACTTGAGAGGTGAAGGAAGTGAGAAGGTGTACAGAGGGCAAAAGAATTAGATGGGCAAATATATATATGATATTTGTTTCTACTGGGTCTACTTGCAGCTTTGTGATACTCAGGACAATGCACCCAATACCATGATGCTTTACTCTTGAACACTCATCCATAGATTAGAGTGACATCCTATGGGAGCTAGTTAAGATTCTGTAGAAGAGGGGTTGGGGATTTAGCTCAGTGGTAGAGCGATTGCCTAGCAAGCACAAGGCCCTGGGTTCGTCAATGCTACCTTTTATGGTCCAGTTAAAAAGGAAGATGGATCTGAGGTTGGTGTTGGCGGTGCACAAGTAACTGGTTCTAATACCCGGAAGCACATATTGCAAGTCTCTACTTTCCAGATGACCATATTAATGCTCTTTAATAATAGAGAGAAATACACGTTTGAGGAAATTCAACAAGAGACAGATATCCCTGAAAGAGAACTTGTTAGAGCCCTCCAGTCCCTCGCCTGTGGTAAACCAACACAGCGGGTCTTCACAAAAGAACCCAAGTCAAAGGAGATAGAAAGTGGCCACATATTTACAGTTAATGATCAGTTCACATCCAAACTACACAGAGTCAAGATTCAAACAGTTGCAGCCAAACAAGGTGAATCTGACCCAGAAAGGAAAGAAACAAGACAGAAAGTAGATGATGACAGAAAACATGAGATAGAAGCTGCTATAGTGCGAATAATGAAGTCTAGGAAGAAGATGCAGCACAATGTTTTAGTAGCAGAGGTAACTCAACAATTGAAGGCTCGATTCTTACCAAGTCCAGTTGTTATTAAGAAACGTATTGAAGGACTTATTGAGAGAGAATATTTGGCACGAACCCCTGAGGATCGCAAAGTATACACATACGTAGCATAAAATGCATTCAGAAATTTGATTTATTCTTGGACTGTACTCTTCGCATGGACTGGGAAGTTCTTTTAAATCATTACTATTAAGACGACCATCTCTTCTGTTAAATTGCAGTACATGTTATAGACCACTCAGATCAAGCCTCCTCCCTCTGAGAGTTTTCAACATCAGTTGATTGAGCTTCAGGCTTTCCAACGTTATCCCTGTAGAGATCATCTTTACAGTTCCTCGGGAAAATGTGAATGTGTCGCGTTTTGTTTTCAATATTGTATGAAAGCAGGAAAAAATAAACAAATTTAGAAAACACAAAAAAATAAATAAATAAATAAATAAAAAGATTCTGTAGAAGATGCCATGCCAGATAAACTCTAATAACATGAAAGTCAAGTTCTTTTTTTTCTTTTTGTCAAGTATAAATATATATAATTGGGGGGGTGCTTTTGACTCAGGATTAAAAACTGGAATGGCGAAGGTGACAGCAGCTGATTGGGGTAAGCACCCCCCAAGTTTTACAATGTGACAACGTGGCTGAGGACTTGGAGTGCATTTTTGTTGTTGTTGCTACAGGAAGTCTCTTGTCCTCTCCAGAGCAGCACCACACCCTATGGAAAGGATGGCCCAGTTCACTCCGGGTGCATGCAAGGGAGGCAGCAGCACTGCTTTTGTATAAATTATGTACTGCAAAAAGTCATCCACCCCAATCCTCTGCCTTTCATTTTGAATGGTCAGCCACTATGCCTGGCCCCCCATGCCTGACTCTCTAACTTGAGATGTAAGGAGGCTTTTGGTCTCCCTGGGAGTGGGTTGTGTTGTCAAGGCAGCCAGAGCTTACCTGTTCATAGACTTGAGACCAGTTTAGTAAAAAAGAGTACACCTTACCAACAAGAAAAAAAAGGAAGACTGGTCCGACTCTTTAGCCCTTCCAAATGGGACCAGAAAAGGGTGGCTATGGAACAATTTAAGTGTGCCCCTAGCAGGGAATACAAGTACAAAAGATGACTAAATGAAAAATGAAATAGAAAAGCAGCCTTGAAAAATCTCTGTAGAAGTCAACCCAACTGATCTAAATTTATACAAGGTAAAGCTTTGTCATCTAAGTACTAAATGTCAAACCAATCCCTACCATCTCCCTTTCCCATAAGATGCAAGACCCAAGATGCTGCTACACTAATTCCAGTCATTAGTTGAAAACACAGTTAAGGGATTTTGGATTCAGTCATCAGAGTACCAATTTAAATGATTTTTGTAAACATTTTGATAAAGGCCACAGGACACTCGTCACATTGTTCAGATGCCCAGTGGCAGGACTTCGGATGAGACCCAACAGGTCACATAAAACCAATAAGATACTGTAGAGATAAAGCCAATATGACTAAATCCAAAGCAGAGCACATGAAGGACCTCATGTATAATACAAACCAGCTTAATAAATAAGGGGACAGAGGGGCCAGGACCCTGGGAGAGTTTTAGTTCCCGGTGGCTCGTTCATAGCCTTCTCTGAGACTCCACGGTCACTTCCACTTGGGCAAGTCTAATGGTGAGGCCATGAAGTTTGTAGCCATCTTGTCGTACTAATGCCACAGTGCCAGGCTGTACCCCAACACCTGCTGGCATGTGACAGATGAGTTCATGCTCATGAGGGTCGTATTTGTCACCAATGGGCGTCATTTTCTCTAGGCCATGCTTGGCAAACACACTTTTCAGCTTTGCTTCTAAAAGAGACAGTCCTTGAAAGACTTTTTCCAGAGTAAGCTTGTGGTCCTCGGGTTTGGCTCCTTCTGAAAAGCACTCAGCAGTCTTCTCCAAAATGTCTGCCACCTCCACCAAGTCCTCACAGAAGCTTTGGATTCCAAATATCTTGGCGTCTTCCACACATCTCTGGGTTCGTCTCCTTTTGTTTTCAGAATCAGCGACAGCTCTCTGGTATCTTAGTGTTAAATCTTGGACTTCTTTTTCCAGTTTAACAGCTTTTAGCCTTAAGGCCTGTTCAGCAAGGGAGGGACTGAGTACATCAGGAGGGTCCTCAGAACTGCAGTCTTCCCCAGCCGTTCTTGGGGTGGCAGTGCTGAATGAGTGGAGCCATCCCCAGCTCTGTGACATGGTCCTGGAGGCCAGGAGGCGCTGCAGCCGCTGCAGCCGCTGCACCGCCCACAACGACCACGCCACCATGTTCCAGACCAGAGCGCCCCAAAGTCAAGTTCTTTTTTTAATTAAGAAATTTTCTATTCATTTTACATACCAACCACAGATCCCCCTCTCATCCCTCCTCCTGCCTCAGTCTTTTCCCCCAACCCACCCCCAATTCCCACCTCCTCCAAGGCAAGGACTCCCATGGGGAGTCAGCAGAGCCTGGTACATTCAGTTGAGGTAGGTCCAAGCCCCTCCCACTGCAACAAGGTTGTGTAAGTTGTCCCACCATAGGCACTGGGCTCCAAAAAACCCACTCATGCACGAGGGATAGATGCTGATCCCACTGCTGGGGAGCCCCTTAAACAGTTCAAGCTAAACAGCTGTCTCGCCTATGCAGAGGGCCTAGTCCAGTCCCATGGGCTCCACAGCTATTGGTCCACAGTTCATGAGTTTCCACTAGTTTGGTTTGGTTGTATCTGTACGTTTTCCCCATCATGATCTTGATGTCCCTTGCTCATAGAATCCCTCTTCTCTCTCATCGACTGGACTCCTGGAGCTCAGCCTGGTGCTTGGCTATGGATCTCTGCATCTGCTTCCATCAAATGGAAGGCTCTATGCTGACAGAGCATTCACCAATCTGATTACTGGAGTAGGCCAGTTCAGGCACCCTCTCAAATATTGCTAGTAGTCTAAGGTGGAGTCATCCTTGTGGATCCCTGGGAACTTCCCTAACACCTTGTTTGTCCTTATTCCCATGATGTTTCCATCTATCATGGTATCTCTTTCCTTGCTCTCTTACTCCATCTCTGTTCCAGCTTGAACATCCTGTTCCCTTATGTTCTCATTCCCCATCCCCTACCCTTCATTTTCCCCCCATTACCCCCAGTCTGCTCATGGAGATCTCATCTATTTCTCCTTCGTTTGGTGATCCATACATCCCTCTTAGGGTCTTCCTTGTTAGCTAGCTTCTCTGGAGCTGTGGATTGTAGTCTGGTTATCCTTTGCTTTACATCTAGTATCCACTTATGAGTGAGTACATATCATATTTGTCCTTCTGAGTCTGGATTACCTCACTCAGGATGATATTTTCTAGTTTCATCCATTTGCCTGCAAATTTCATGATGTCATTGATTTTTACTGCTGAGTAATACTCCATTGTGTATAAGTGCCACATTTTCTTTATCCATTCTTTGGTTGAGGGGCATCTAGGTTGTTTCCAGGTTCTGGCTATTATGGATAACACTGCTATGAACATAGTTGGCAATGTGTCCTTGTGGTATGATTGGGCATTCTTTGAGTATATGCCCAAGAGTGGTATAACTGGGTCTTGAGATAGATTGATTCCCAATTTTCTGAGAAACTGCCATATTGATTTCCAAAGTGGCTGTACAAGTTTGAATTCCCACCAACAGTGGAGGAGTGTTCCTCTTGCTCCACAGCCTCTCCAACATAAGCCGTCATCAGTGTTTTTAATCATGTTCCATTCTAACAGGTGTAAGATGGTATCTCAGAGTCATTTTGATTTGCATTTCCCTGATGACTAAGGATGTTGAGCAATTCTTTAAATGTCTTTCAGTCATTTGAGATTCTTCTGTTGAGATTTATTTGTTTAGCTCTGTAGCCCATTTTTTAATTGGATTGTTTGGTATTTTGATGTCTAGTTTCTTGAATTCTTAACATATTTTTGGAGATCTGTCAGATGTAGGGTTGGTGAAGATCCTTTCCCATTCTGTAGGCTGTCATTTTATCTTATTTACTGTGTCCTTTGCCCTACAAAAGCTTCTCATTTATTAATTGTTGCTCTCAGTGGAAAGACCAGTTCTGAAGGATGACTGCCCATATTAGGACATTCTAAAACACCGACTGAGATCACGAGATTTCACGAAACCCAATTTTTCCCCCTGTGGACAGTTTTCTATCCCAAGATCTCTTTATACATCTTCCACTTGCATAACTTACTTTTCCCATGGCTTGACAAAATGCCAGGCAAAAGCAACCTGAAGAAGGCAGGCTGGCTGTGACTCAGAGTTTCAGGGTGCAGCATGGCATGGAGTCAGGGCAGCAGGAGCATGAGGAGGTTGTCATATGCCGTCCACACTCAAGAAGCAAAAAGGAATGTGTAACATGAATCTTAAAAGGTCTTATTAATAAAAATCTCAGTGCCAGGTATTGGGGTAAATTCTGAAAGATCAGAGAAACAAAACAAGCCACAGCCAACCTCACCTCACTAACTCCTCAGCTGATTTTGTTTCCTCAAACTGGAAGCCTCTGAGTTCTCATCCAGATGGATCTCAGCTGAACTGCTGCTAAAAGCCCAAAATCTTAAAGGTCCTCTAGTTCCTGGACCTCATGCCTTATATACTTTTCTGCTTCTTGCCATCACTTCCTGGGATTAAAGGCATGTGTCTTTCACAAGCAGGACATGAGATCTCAAGTCCTGAGATTAAAGATGTGTGCCACCATGCCTAGCTCTGTTTCCAGTGTGGCCTTGAACTCACAGACATCTGGATGGATCTCTGTTTCTGGAATGCTAGAATTAAAGGGGTGTGTGCCACCATTTTCTGGCCTCCATGTCTAATCTAGTGGCAGTTCTGTTCTCTAGCCCTCACGTAAGTTTATTAGGATACACAGTCTATCAACCACAGGAATGCCTACTAGCACTCAGGTTGCTTTCTCCTTTTCAGTCAAGGAACCCATCATATGAAATGGTGTCATCCACATTCAGGATAGGTTACCATGTCTCTTAAGTTAAATCTCTCTGGAAATGCCCTTCAAAAACATGCCCTTCAAAAACATGCTCAGAGATTCATCTCCAAGGAGGCTCTAAATCCCACCAAGGGTCAGTCAAGATGAACCATCACAATGTTCCTCAAATAGCTGAGAAAGGAGCATCTAGCCTGATTCACACAGTGTACTCTTTGTCATAGGGTACCTACAAACAAATCAGTATTCTTGCCTCTTAAGTTCTGTATAGGTAACAAAAAATAGATGCAAGGTATATAAAAGCTACTCAGAGCATCATAACAAATAGCAAAATAGACTTCCAATCCTGTATCAATGAGTCCGGCTACTAACTACAATATATATTTCCCTCCTGTCTCCAAGAGTCACTCGAGGAACTGAGAGCACTAAGCAGAAAGAAAGTTCTGAAAAAAAAAACTCGGAACCTTCAAAGGTCTCTTGCTATGGACAGAAAAGGACCAAGAAGTTAATTTTCAGCAATGTTCAGTTTAAAGCTGAGACCACAAGTTTTATAACCACAGGCTAGTAGTTCCTGGATAGTAAAATGTGGAAAAAAATAAGTCACAGCTAAAATTCAGAATCACTGGTCCTAGACCTATTTCACCCTTTAAATAATTAGTTCACTCAATTCTGTGGCAACCACAACACATAGCTCTGTATCACCTACACATCACTGAAAACTGACCCTAGAGTGACTGAAGTTACCAAATGTCAAATGTCAGGAGCCAGACCTCAAGTCTGTTGCTTGGTCTTGGTTCTTTTCTCCCAGCAGCAGACCCTGAGATAAAGATTTAAGGAGAAACCCCTCTTATTTAGAAAGTAAGCTGGAGAAGCACAGCAGAAGAGAGAGGAGCAGAGAGGAGAAAGCAGCCCAGGAAGGGGGTACCATCAAGCAGCTTACCACAGTGTCCAAGACCTCATTCCTAATTGAAAACCATGGCTGCCAGAATTACCTGAGGGATGAGGGACCCAGGGAGTCACATATAAACACCAGTTCCCTTTTGCGGTTAATTTAAAGCTTCTATTTTTCCAGATCAAATACAGTTCTGCAGACTAAAAAGGGGGTGTTCTTGGGAGTGGGGAGCAAAGAATGGCAGGCAGACATGGTGCTGGAGAAGGAGCTGAGAATCCTACATCTTGCAGGCAACAAGAAGTGGTCTGTTATACTGGGAGTGGCTTGAGCATATGTGAGACCTCAAAGCCTGCCTCCACAGGGGCACACTTCCTCCAACAAACCACACCTACTCCAACAAGGCCACACTTCCTAAGAGCACCATTCCCTTTAGGGAAATGTGGCAACTAGGGTTTTTACAAACTCCACTAGAATCCTCTCCCCATAGAAGGCACTACTCAGTCATTTGTGGTTTACAGATTTGTTTTTTTAATCTTGGAACACTCATTTTTTTTTATTTTTAATATTTCTACTAATTCTTTGGCAATAATTTTTATCATATTGGCCCCCTGCCCTACTCTTCCCATATCCATCCCCTATTCCATTCCCACCCAACTTTGTATCCTCAATTTTTTAAACCCATCAAATTTGTGCTACCAATCTACCTTCAGGTATATGGACATTGGTTGGAGCACAGTCAACCTACCAAAAGACACACCATTGAAGAGAACCAACTCTTCCTTTCTGGCAGCTATCCTTACCTAAGGATGGGATTCTTCTGTGTCCACATCTCCTCTCTATTCTGACATTTTGTCTATCTTGATTTTTCTTGTGCACGCTGTTGCAATTGCTTAGAATTCATATGTGCAACTGCCTTGTTATGTCTAGAAGACACTTCGTGATCCACCACCCTGTCTCTTACAATTTTTCTGCCCCCTCTTCCATAATGATCCTTGAGCCTTGGATGAAAGGGATATAATATAGATGTCAATTTAAGGATGAGCATTCCAAAGTCTCTCATTTGCAGCACCTTGCCCAGTCATGGGTCTCTTTGTTGAGTATCATCTACTATAAAAAAGAAGCTTCTCTGGTGAAGTTTGAGAGAAGCACTAATCTATGGGAATACAATGAGCCACTAGGAGTTAAATACTATGTCCATTTAGCAGAGTAATAGTAGTAAGTTTTTTCCTAGAACCTAGGGCCTGTCTAGCCACAGGTTTTTGGCTTCACAAACAGTGCCACAAATAGGTTCCATCTTGTAGAACAGGCCTTAAATAGGATAACAAAGTAGCTGGTTACTTCCATGACATTCCTGCCACTATTTCACAGTGGGCATATCAGGCTGACAGTTACTGGAGCTTTTGGAATTCACAGCTGGGTAAGACTGATGATTACTTTTCTCCAACAAAGGACATAGTACCTTTTAGTACTATGAAAATAGGGATGAAGCTTCCAGGTTAGAACCAGCTTGATCTCTCCAAGTTCTATGACTCAAATATGTAGTGTCTTCAGCAACAGTTTCTTACCATCGAGTTCTGGAAGGTAATAAAAAACAATGACAATAGCCTGTAGTATTGGGGATTCTATGAGAACTTGCTTGCCAACAACTCTCACAGAAGCCATCCATTCATGACACTAGTGTCTCTATTTGTTAGTCTGTGGTGTCTAGCAAGGGCATTGCTGCCCCATTACCATTAAGTCTACTTAAACTTTTTCTATATATGTTTGTATTTTGGGAAGCTTCTACATAGCATATTCTCATGAGTTTTTCAGAAGGTCATTAGTGTTAACTATCCCTCCCAGCATTCCCTCTTCTACCCTGCCCTCTCACACCCATTCAGTGCTTCATGTCCCATTATTCCGGAACCTTTATACAGAAATGACTTTTAAAACAAGTATTATTTTATATCATTGCATTAAAAAAAAAAACTTCTAGTTTATTTCAGTTGGACTTACTTTTATCAGGATGGATAAAGCCACCCACATCATGTCTCATTCTTATTCATCATCTCTTTGTCCATTCATAAGCTAATAGCCTGCAGTAGATTATAGAACAGGGAGTCTGTCTCCTCTGTTCCCGGGAGTTCCTTCAATGGTCAGCCTAGGGTAAAGTAAAAACAAGCTAGAAATACAGGTGAGGATTTATGAACCCTGGGAATCTGAAACAGGAAAGTTGCTTTTTGTCTCCTTGGCTGCCATCTAGTGGTGAGTGATATGGCATCGGCTGAAAACAGTTCAGAAGAGAGGAGACTCTGAAACCAAAACAAAAAATACAATCTGCTAAGGACACCTTAGATCCAGACAAAATACAACTGTCCTCTCCAGTAACTCTTATCTAGATCTTTTCCTCATCGTGGTCCATGTTCTTTATCCATAAAAATAAATATGAATTTGATCATCCAAAATTGATGTAATACTAATACTGTGTACTTAGACCAAGACCAAGGAATGGTCCCTGCCTTCTGTGGAGTAGAGACATGAATGCTAACAACAAGTTAGGTGATAAGTGCTTCAAAGAATAATAGATTATTTATGACAGGAGAGGGAGAGAGAGAAAAACACTTGCTCAGGTATGAAAGTAGGGCTTGGGTGATGAGTGGATGCCTTCCAGACAGACAAGAAGCAAAAACAACATAGGAGAGCAGGAGGGTGTGTGCTGAAGACAGCACAGAAGGCATCTCAGGGAAGACACCTTCAGAGACTAGCTCATGAAGGGCTTTCTGAGACTCTATTAGTTTATTATTATAACAAGAAATAGTTTTAAGACCTCAGCAACATGCACTGAGTAGCACTTGTTTGTCATTCAGCAGCCTGGTTGAACTCAAGAAACCTCTCTAGCTGTCTCTCATCTTCCCCTGGGGATAGCCAAGGATTGGTGGGTTTTCTTGAGCAAAAATATATAGTACAAATACAGTAAATCTACATAAACATGCACATTAACCTCTGTAATTTTTCACTCATGTTGGCTTTAAAGTTGAAATTCAAATAACACATAAAAACACCAAGTAGCTGAGTTGATTCCTAAGTCCTTCCAAATGGCTTCTTGACTCAAGCCTAGCCATCTTCTATTTTCACGATTTTTGATTTTGCATTAAAAGCAAACAGGGATGTTCTACCAGCCATTCATCCTGTCCTGTATCATTATGGAGCTTGAGAAAGTGGTACAAGGTCTCTCACAAAAGGCAGTAAAAATTTGTGGTTACAAATATGGAACTTAAGCCAGGCGGTGGTGGCTCATGCCTTTAATCCCAGCACTCGGGAGGCAGAGCCAGGCGCATCTCTGTGAGTTCGAGGCCAGCCTGGTCTACAGAGTGAGTTCCAGGAAAGGCGCAAAGCTACACAGAGAAACCCTGCCTCAAAAAACAAAAATAAATAAATAAATAAATAAATAAATAAATGGGACTTAGTACAACTTCAAAACCCAACTTTGCCATTTACAATCATAGGTCTTAGACCATTGGTTCACAACCTGTGGGTTGCGACCCCTTTGGAGTTGAATGACCCTTTCACACAGGTCACATATCAGCTCTCCTGAATATCAGATATTTACATTACAATTCACAGCAGTAGCAAAATTACAGTTATGAAGTAGCAATGAATAATTGTATGGTTGTGGGGTCATGACAACATGAGGAACTGTGTTAAAGGGTCACAGCATTAGGAAGGTTGAGAACCACTGCCTTAGTTTATGAAATCCTTTGTGCCTCAGTTGCTTGACTCACCACATAAAGAACCTGTGGTACCTTCTCCGCAGGGGTCTTGTGAGAATGAAATGACATATGACTAAAAATAGCATTAGAAGGATATTGGGCATAAAAATGGGGCTCAGTAATTGTCAACTACTAGTAATGTATCCAAAGCTCACAAATATTTCACACAGGACTGCCAATTACTTCACAACCTGAACAGTACTAAAACATCTGACAGTTCAAAATTCAAGTCCCCAAGGATAATGAGACCTCTAGCACCATGCAGGTACTCTCTGCAAACCCCAACAGACTGGGGTCTAAACAACTGATGAGTGGTTGTTTGTTTCATGGATCAGAATTCAGCTTTGCCTAGCCACAAAGCCTCAGCTTCACTCAATACTGGTCTACAGCACAGACTTCCAAGTTCTCTCGAGCAAGCAAAGAGAAGCTTAAATAAGCCTTAAACTGATTCAACCTGCTTGTACAGACACAGCCATTCATCTGACCAGAGCTAAGCTTTAGTAGAAAATAAGCCCCAAGTCCCCCAGGTGTTCTCTTGTTCCAACCTTGCTATCTCAAAGTCCAGGTCTGAGTATAAATCTAAAACTTAAAAGAAATAATAATTCTGACAACCTCGAAAGAAACAAAAAGAGGAAGGTAAGCAAAAGGCACTCTCATAACTCGGTTTTTCTTTTCACATTATTTAAAGATGTCCAAAACCTAGAGAAGCTCCTGAGAGAAGCTATCATCAATGGCCAGCCTCGCACAGGCCGAGCTTGGAAAAAGATTCTCATCCTGGTAGAGGGCATCTACAGGTATGTGAATAACTGGAGGCATTTGGCGCTCAGAGTCTC
This sequence comes from Peromyscus leucopus, assembly GCF_004664715.2. Lineage (NCBI taxonomy): Eukaryota > Metazoa > Chordata > Mammalia > Rodentia > Cricetidae > Peromyscus > Peromyscus leucopus. The sequence continues at coordinate 115,750,107 of NC_051066.1, forward strand.
ACAGCAAGCTGCGCAATGGAGAAAAGATGACCTTTCTGGCTAAGGAATAAAGTTGATGCTTGTAGATGCTATGGAGGAACACAACATAGAGCTATCAATAGAAGTGGCCAGATCTGGGGTTTCCTGTGTTTTCTACAGCCCTGTGCATCTGCTGGAACACTTGAGGACTGATATGCTAGTGAAGCCTTCCTTAGAAATGTCCTCATTGATTATCTGTGTTGCTTCTTTCTAGTACCCCAGCATTTTAAAGACCTTTTGTGCCTGGGCTCTTCAACATCAGGATGTCCCAAGACATGTCTGTCACAGATGTTTCAGTGTGTGACCCCAATCCCCCTATGTGGACAGGGAACCCAAGCACCTACTTCAGTCATTAATCAAGTAGGTTAATGACTGGCATCAGAATACAGGGGCCTAACCTTGAGGGCAATCCTTCCTCCACAGTGCGGATAGTAGCGTGCTGATCTTAGCATTTGGTAATATTCTCAGGACTATTCTCCTGCCCTCCTTAAGCTAGGCAGTAAAATACCTACTAAGTCATTCAGAGCAACACTTATCTTGCTGGCTGTGATTGAATTTGCCTCATTCTCTTTCTAAATCGATTACCATGGCTCAAATGGAAATTGCATCCAAGCATTTCTTCTGTTTACACCCTATTCTGTAAGCCAAGGAAACATTATCTCAGAGTGCCCCTTCTTAAATCAATTCTAAAACAATCCCTACAGCAGAGAAACCTGGGGCTATATCGCCTGTGAATTTCTGATAGAGACCTGAAATATAAAGGGAGGAAGTGAGGGCTGGATAAGCCCCAAGGAAGAGCATTGCTGCAGAGGATCCATAAGAACAACACAGCACTGTGAGCCCTCCCTCTGCAGGCCCTCCTCTTCTGTACAAAGAGCAAACATTGCTACACAGACAGTGTATTGTTTTCTAATGTGAAACATCTTCAACTGAAAACAAATGAAATTATGAAGATATTATCTTTATCAATCACAAGTGAACACTGTCTGTCATAAGTCAACACCGAGTAACAAAGAAACGTGCCCTACCCCCTTTTTTGGAGGGGGAGGGGGTGAATTATCCCAAGTCAAAGATAATATAAAAACTGGAGTCATTTTTTTTTTAAATTGTAATTGATTAGAGTTCTGTAGTTGCAAAGATGGCACTTCAAAGTACATCACTTTCCACACCTACATCATTATTTCCTAACGTCAATCCCAGGAATATGCAGTGCTTACAAAATCCCTAAAACAGTGGTTTAGAAAGCTGGGGTGATTTTTGCCCCCATCTCCAACCAGAGAGCATTTGTCAGATGTTAGTGGTCACACATGTAGTAGAATACTATTGACATCTAGTGGAGAGAGGCTGGGAATGCTCCTGAACATCCTGCAAAACACAAAGCATTTAGAAGAATTCTGTAGTTCAAAAGGGCAATAGTGCCAGGGCTGAGAAAGCCCTACTATAGGATAGTTGACTACTCATTGTCCTGAAACTTGAACTTATAGGAAGTAATTTCATACTGAGTGAGCCTATGCCATCATAACTTTAAGTAGCAAGCTTTCTCCCTGTGTGGTTTGTAGCAGCTGCCAGCCTGAAAGGGATACAAGCAACCCTTATCTAAACACCTGTCATTCAGGCTTGGAGTCATGGTACGATGAATTGGCTGAGGGAAGGCAGACTGGGCATCTCCTTTAACCAGAGTCAAAAGAACACAATCTCAAACAAACAGAACTTATCTCCACTAAAGGAAAGGTTATATTTTTAAGCGCTTGGATAGTGGCTGAAATTAGAGGTCCACCAGTGTTTTCCTGACAAATATTCGCATCAGAAACCACTACAGCAGCCAGATTTATTAGGGACTAGGCTAGGCTTTGCCCTATTCTGTTGGTGGGGGCAGGAGGTATGCAGGTGTAGACTTCTGACCCTAAGCCAACCAGGCACTAAACTACAATTTAGCAATGGCAACTCTCAGTTAACTATTGCTGTGTAACAAGCCACTCCAAAGAATAAAGTTATACAGTGATCATTTCTTATTTTCCTTGGTCCTGTAAGTCAGGTCTACTGCCACACACAGTATTCATTGAGCTCATTCACAAGACTGCAGTCAGTCAAGAATTCAAGTAGGGATGGAATATCCAAAATTACCTCATTCACACATTTAGCACTGGCTTTTGGGAGGTGACTGGGGTGCCTTTTTCTCATTCACATGAATCTTATTTTATTTTATGGGCACCAAAACCGGGAATTGTGTCATTTGGTATTGACACAAAAACATCAGATCATCTATTCAGAGCTTCCTGACAACATGGCCCCTGGCTTCCAAGACAGAAAACCCAGAATTTTCCATTGTTTTAAGAGAGTGGCCGAGAATTAATGCTGTGCCCTGTCGACCAGAGCTAGCCTGGATTCCAAGAAAGAAGAATTCCACTTTGACTCTTGATGGGAAAGTTAGATTATGCACAAAGTCATGGGAAACGTGCAGGCATCTATCTTTTTGCATCAGTCCATCGCAGATCAATCAACCTAGCATGTATACTGAGCAAAGTTTCTATGTCAGAAACATGCCGCCACAAAAAGTTTTCTCTTCTCTTCTCTTTATGATAATTATGCAGCCTCAACAGCCTCCATACCATAGCAGCCTCAGGTCTTCCTTTGTAAACCAAGACTAGCCTGACATGAATTCTTGAGCAAAATTCCAGTTGGAAAGCTTTCACTTGAGCACGCAAATGTAGAACTATCACCAGAAAATGAACTTGCTTTCCATAGGATTTTCCAAAGTGTCAGGGTTGGGATATGAGATCATTTGTTTCCAAGTCTACTTCTCTTCCTAAGAAGTGTGTTACAGATACATACCTGGTTGGTAGCTACCAAAAGCTTCTTCTACATTTTAACTCCTAGGGTTGTCTGTTGTTGTTTATCTCTTACTTGTCTGCCCCATGGGTAAAGTACACCACCACACCTTGCTCACCCACAACAATATTTTCATAATTCTTAAAGAGAAAAGTTAAGCTTTCAAGTCATTAAGTTTGAAAGAGGCTTCAAAATAGAAATGTCTAGGTGACTAGACTAAGAATCCAGAATACTTCACAAATTAGTAACAATCAATAATAATTACTATTGCCATATCCACGGGTATTCCTATTTTTGTAGAGAATATAGAGAAGTCAGGATTTGAAGACAGATCTGGGACCTGGATTCAGATCCTGGCATTGGTCCCCAGAGTTGTGTACCTTCCATAGAACATGTATGCAAGTATTAAGATCATATAAGCCAGTGTCTGGCAGAGACAAAACCCAGAGAAAGCCCACAATGAAGAGTAACTATCTTCATAATCTCACATTTTCAGTTGGAGAGGTTTCAAGTTGGAAAACAGTAAGCTGTCTATGTAGTAAAATTGTTTGCTCTTCTTACAAAAAAGGATGGTTGCAGAGGGAGGACTCATATTGCCCACATGTTTACTCCTTGCTAAACATTCCAAGTGCACAATATTGCACAAACCTGTTGAGATTATAAGGATGAAGAAACAGAGGCTCAGAGGCCTAAATAAACTGCCCCAGGGCAGATTAATAAAATGAAGCAGAGCTGGCATTGAAAATCAAGTGGTCCCGGTAGGACAAAGACTCAATGTAGATAGAAGAGGCAGCCTATCTGTTGACATCCAATTTATAAACACTAAAAGTACAAAGTCATTCTGACTTAAAGTAATCCTATCTAGGCTTCAATTTCTCCATCTGTAAATTAAGGAGGTTGAAAATTCAAGTCTAAATGCCCGTGAATCCACAACTTAGGGTCTAAAAGTCAAATACTATTATTTTAAAGTTCTAATCTGATGTCCTAATGCTGTGTTAAACACATATTGCTGTGGGTTGGAGAATATCCCTTCAATCCTAACTATGGCAGCAGTCTAAGATCTTCCCAAAGGAGAAGAATTCACACCAGGACAGAGATAGCACAAGTAAATAATCAAGGTTTCTTTCAGCCAGTGAGAAAGCAAAAGGGAAGTGCACCGTCTTGGCTTGAGGCAGAGCTGAACGGAAAGGTAACAATAAAAGACTGTCTCTAGCATCTCATAAGTCATGGTCTACCATCCATGGGGCAGTTTGGGATGGTCTCCTTCCTGGAATAGTGGAGTTTTTCTTAGAAGCCATCCTTAACTTCTATTACAATTAGATACATTAGATGTAAGAATGTGTTTTTAAAAACCTAACTACCCATAAAGTTTAGGTTACTAGGAGAACACAAGAACTTCATGTTATTGGAGCTGACTAGCCAGGGCTGCCAAGACTAGCCTCGCTGTTTTGTTTGTTTTGTTTTGTTTGTTTGTTTTTTTCTCTGATCCCTGTCCTTCTTCCTCTTATCTGGTCAAGGGGGCTGTATACCCAGCTAAAAGTCCTCTTACTCCTCCAACTTTGTTGTCTTAGCCCTAAAAATCATTTTAACCCTAATATTTGTTTGGACTACAGCATTATTTCTGTAGTATCTGAGAAGAATAGATTCCTTATCAATTCATAAAGGTTAAGAAGTCTCAAAATGATTCAAAACCGTGCTGCTAGTAAAGATGTCACAGGTAACTTGGAACACAAACTAGCATAGTTAGAGCCCAAACTTTGAGAATCCAATAGTATGAGCCAACCCTTGCCAAATCAGACCCATAAGCATATGATGAATTGGCAGAATATCTTGAGTCTAAGAATAGACTAAGAGCCCTTCTCCCTCAAACTGTGAAAATTGAAGAATAACTTCAGTGGTAAACTTTCTCCAATCCTTTATAGTTTCAACATGTAAAGACAAAGAATAAGATGAGTTTGGTCCTAATACTCTCCTCCCTCATTCTCCTTTTTGCCTCTCTATCCCAGTCTCTGTCTCTTTCCCATCCCTTTCATCTCCTCTACATCCCCACGCCCCGCCACCCTGCCTCCCTTTTCGAACCTCTTTCTCTCCACCCCCACCCTTCTTCTCTTCTCTTTGGTTAAACCTTGGGCCTGCCCAGGAAGAGTTTTCCACCATACAAGTTTCCTGAGCTGTGGTTTAATTTTTGGTTTCCATGTGGAAAAGAGGATGATGAGAGGATGATTTCAAAAACAAGTCTGATCACTTCAGCTAATGCAACAAAAAAACAAAATAGTAATTTACTGACGTGTGGGTTAAAGAATAATTCAAGTCCCCTAGACAGAGCCTCAGATTAACTGATGACATTATCTTTATTTGTAGCAGTATTTTATTTCTTTTTCTCCTAGTAAAGTCAAAAGAAAAGCAAAGCCTTTCATCCAGGAAAAAATAACAACATGCTATGTGTTTTTCTTTATTGCTTTTGGTCTTCATTGTTTTGACAGAAACTAGTGATGATAACACAAAATAACTACTTTATACTTTCACCCAGACACATTATCCCTCTATAGCAAAAGGTTTTATGCAAATTCAATAATACTGAAAAAATGAAAACAGTGTGGATGAATATAACTATACAAAAGCTGAGTTCCCATTAGGACTCTATGTGTGCCTGGCATTAACTCCAAAACTCAGCAGTACTGCAGAGTCATTAATCTTGGAGGAAGAAATACAAACCAGGTGGTCAGGTCCTTACATCAGCTAGAGCAGCCCATGGAAAGATGGCTAATTAGCTGTGGAGACTGTCTACAAACACTGTTCAATGTTAACTTTGCCTCCTGCCAAATTCAGTTCCAGAAAAAAGGAATGGCTATTTGTGTCATGTCAGGTTTCTAGCATATTTGTGTTGCCAACTTACAGCACTTTAAAGACAAGAAAAATCTAAGAATTTTGAGGGTTTGAAGCCATTTATCACGTTTGACTCCATATGCCTTCATTTTAGAAGATTCAACAAAGAACTTTGTTAAAGGTCCCTGTTTTCTCAAGTTAGGACTCAGTGAAACTTTCTCCTTCCAAGCTCACTAACTACCTGGGATGGTCTGACAGTTGACAAGCATGAGTGCTAGCTATTATAAAGATCCTGTGAAGAAAGCTTCATCATCGTGCTTATAATACGTAAGAATGAAGCACAGGATAATGAACATCATACAGGCTGCCCAAGACCCAGTTTAGAAAATGTTGTGGCCACAATCTAAGCCCAAGGGAGGCAGAGAATGATATTGCCTCCTCCTCAGTGGAGACAATTTTAATAAGCAAGAAATTTAAAATAGTGTTGGAAGTAACTCACAAACATGCATAAGAGAGGACCATTTGGTCTTTCATTAAAATCAGAACTTGGCCATCCAAATGACCTTGTGAAATACCCACATGCTGTATCATTGATGGTTAAATTCAGCTCCTTTGGTCTGGGTAGCTGTGATACTCAAATGGACTGTTTTGACTGAATCAACCTAACACTTAAGCTTATTTTTTAATGTATTATATACAATCTAATACCTAACAAGGGAGGATGGAGAAGTTCACCACTCTTCAAATGATCAGTCTGTAACTAAAGCGAAGGGTTGCTTGAGTTGTTTGACAAGCTGCATTGTGTTGTGAACATTGGAGTCTGTTTTCTTAGAGCCAGACTATCTGTACAGTCCAAGCTGTGCAGTGCAAAAGCTTTCAGTATTCTGAGAACTAAGTAGAGCCAGTGTTCTTTAAAACCCATTGAGATCCAGAGGTGCCATGTAAATATAAAATTTAATTTTACTTCCTAGTTGGCTTTATATTTACCCTTCTCTAAGGACTTGAAACATACTACAGTTTGCACTACCATGGAAAATAAAACACCTAGATACTCTCTTATCACTATACACACTAAAATTGGGACAACAGAGATTAGCATGATCCTGGGCAAGCATGACATGTCAATCTGTGAAGTTATTCATATTCTTTTGGGAAAAACATAGAATATATATCACAAAGAATAAACCTTAAACTGGGGATTTCAGTTAATGTATCAAAATTGGCTCATCAAAGTACAATAAATGGCCCACACTAGTGGGTGACATTAATGTCAGGAGAAATTTGGTAAGACTAGGGATTCAAGAATCCTCAGTACCTTTTGCTCAGTTGTTCTACAAATCTAAAGCTATTATTTAAAAGTTCTATCACTTTAAAATCTTTAAAAAAACTGAAATATAAAACTTAGAAAACTAAAATAAATAATAAACTACATCTAAAGCAAAAGGATTGGTTAGTAGGGGTAAATCCCAAAGTGTTGTCCTTGACTACTGGTGTGAGCTTATCCTGGAAGCTTGTATGTATAGTCAACCAGCCCTTCCCCCATCACCTCTGGAACCTCTGTGGGAGGAACCCAGAATCCTGTGCCTTAACCTTGTCAGGAGTTTTAAGGCTGGATCCATTTCTGTTCCCTTACTATGAAGAAAGGGCTCCACCAGGAGCCGCACAAAAGTCTGATTTGTGATGAGTGCTGAGCAGGGATACTAAGGGATATTTTATTGTGTGATAATTAATACTATGATGTCTGAAGTTCTGTGTATTCTTAATTTCCCCAGTTTAATCTTTAGCAGTTCAAATGCTAAATTTAGATCCGGCGGGCAGGATCAAACAAAAAAAAAAATAGCAGATAGATCAAAGTGGCTCAGAGTGGAGCACCTTTACCTATCCCAAAAGCATTGATCGAACTGCAATAATCAGCTTTCCAAACAAATTAGGTCCATAATATGGTAAGTTTATTTTTTAGTTGAGAACTAAGAATAACAACCCAACCCACTCAATCCATCAAATATAAAGTATTTTATTAAAGTAGCAGGGACATGCAGAGAAGCCTTACAAGACTGAAAGGTTGTCATTGCTGAATAAAATATGCCGACAGAAGAGTGACAGATCCTCCTTGTCAGCAGGCTGACAGTGGCAGGGCAGGCTTTCTGTGAAGCACTAGAAGGAAACTAACAGATCTTTCCAGAAGGTTATTCACTACTTACCAAGAATTTTTCCTTCTGTGCTAGCATGGAAGGTTCCATTGTGAATCTGCCCCAGATAGTGGCTCTAAAGAAGAAATACAAGGCTTATCTCTACATGGATGAAGCTCACAGTATTGGCGCTACGGGCTCCAGTGGCAAAGGTATCAGAGAGTTCTTTGGACTGGCCCCTGAAGATGTGGACGTATACATGGGCACATTCACCAAAAGCTTTGCAGCCTCGGGAGGCTACATAGCAGGGAAAAAGGTAAGAAAGGAACTCCCAGTGTTTGTGTAGATCCTGAACACCCTAGGGAAGCAGGAAGGGGCACTTCCCTGAATTTCATGTAAATTTCAGTTCAGCTCACCTGTAACATGTCGTAAAGAGAAGTGTGGGAAGAATAATCACATCACAACAAAATAACAATAGCAAGGGCACAGTATACAGAGTACCTTGGAGAGAGTTAACTCTGCTGGACTCTGGGACGTCTTGTAGAGTGATCATCAGTCAGTCTTGTAGACAAGTAGTGGGAGGTTCAATTTCACAAAGAGACAATAGCATACACCAACCCACAGAAGTAATAAGGGATCCTATAAGAACTACAAGGGAGTGGGGTGGAGAAGCATCTAAGTAGTTAAGACTGCTGGTTGCTCTTCTGGGTTCAATTCTTGGCACCCCATGGTGGCACACCATCTGTAACTCCAGCCCCAGGGGTCTGAAGCCTCAGCTGGCACTGTACAAATATGGTACACAGACATACATGCAGGCAAGATCTGCACACAATTTTTTAATTCAAAACTTAAAGAATTAGGAGGGGTGTGTGTGTGTGTGTGTGTGTGTGTGTGTGTGTGTGTGTGCTGAAAATAAAGTAAGTAATAGCAACAACTGGAAAAGTTCATGTATTAAAGAAGTTGGCCTTGTGGATTTTACAAGTTGTCACCCAAACAACAAGAGAGTAAAAATGGATTTTTAAGATTATTTTTCTGAGAAATAACTATTTTCTATAATGTTAGATAACCCATCTTCTACAATCTCAAAATGTCCGAAGATTTGGATCAGATGACATTATACTGTTAAATGATGACTGCCCCCATTGTCTTGTTCTTATATTATTACTTATTTGTTAATGAAAAATAAAATAATAAGTATTTGGAAGAAATTTTTAAGAAGAAGGGAAAAAGACAATCAAATATTCAGATATAGATCTAAGGGACAAAGAGGCTGTGCCGTGTCTCTTTGCATGTGCCTTTTCCAAATCATGGCAGTTATCTCATACAAGCCTACACTTGTCCCAAAGAGACTTGGTATTGCTCCAACTAGCAGGGCATTGTAGGCCCCAAATTAATGCATGGAGGTGCTACTAAAGGGTTATCTAAGCCAGGCAGTGGTGGCACAAGCCTTTAATCCCAGCATTCACTCAGGAGGCAGAAACAGGCAGATCTCCATGAGTTTGAGGCCAGCCTGGTCTACAGAGTGAGTTTCAGAACAGCCAAGGCCACACAGAGAAACCTCATTTTGAAAATTCGGCGGTGGGGGGTGGGGTGGGGAATATCTAAAATTTCCAGTTCCTTATCCACTCTGACCAGCAGGAACAAAAGTTCAGCCTACTGGTCAACCAGTTAGACCAATTGAAGTATGTAGCAGACAGCTACTATTACTAAAAGCCAGTGGTTTAAAACAACATATTTCATCTTGGCCACTCACCATGAGACATACAGATGCCTAAAATCCTGTTTGAAGTGGTATTTGCCCTCCTTTAACTGCTGCTTTCTTCCATACTCAAAGCATTGTATTTCATCCTCCCTCCGGTGCCCTACGGGGATGAGCTAGGTAATGCTAGAAACAGAGGGAATGCCAGACCCTCAAAGACTTCTAGTGAAAGGTTGATATTTCCTTCCTAACTGTCACTTCAGTGGGACCAGAGGGTCTCGGGGTGAGGAGCTGTCTATTCCGGGTTACCTTGCCTTGTGAGGCCTTGATTGCTTTAGCAGCAGTTCTGAGCCACAAAACTTTTAACCAAGCGTAACTCTGTTTCCTGAACCAAAGGCACCTGAATAAACTGAAGCAAGCAGATCCTTGAAATGTTGTCAGATTTGTTGGATGTCACATTTTTCTCCTTGGAGTGCCTTCATTTGATACCTCTTTTAAACAAAGGCTCGGGACTAGCAGCAGGAGGGACGGTTCCCTGGGATCCTGTCACATGTTTTCTGTTCTGAAGGCAGGTGCAGGATTTCAAAAGAGGAATTCTCGTGTCTACATGACTTCTAATCCTGTAGGGTAGAGATGGAGCAATTGTGAAAACTATCATTATTACATGAATCACTCCTACATTCTTTTTTTCCTCCTCCTAACACATGTTTTCCTGCAGTATCTCAACTAACCACCAGGTGGCATCATGAATTAGAGTGTGTATGACAAGGTTCGTTAACCAAACATGGCTGTAAAACACCAAGATACAAAACCTTGAAGACACAGACAGAATTCAGTACATGGAGGTTGAGCAAGAGAATGGAGGCCACAAACCTCGAAAATAATCAAATGGGTTCAAAACTCTAGAAAAAGATAAAAATACTTGGATCTGAAATCTCTTGTTAATCTTGGTGTGCAGACAATATTGTTTTATCATTTAGTTAGTTAGTTAGTTAGTTAGTTTCCAGCCAAATCACAGTTTCCCCTCCCTCCCTCCTCTCTTCCCAGTCCCTCCCCACAACCTCCTCTCTCCTCCCCTACCTCCAATCCTCCTCATGTCTCTTCAGTAAAGGGCAGCCCCCCCCCCTATATATCAGCCAGCTATGGCATATCAAGTTGCAGTAAGACTAGGCACCTCCTCTCCTAGTAGGAGGGAAGGGTTCCAAAAGCAGATAACAAGAGTCAGAGACAGCCCCTGATCCCACTGTTAGAAGTCCTAGGAGAAGACCAAGCTACGCAGCTGTAACATACTTGAAGAGGACCTCGGTCAGTCCCATGCAAGCTCTCTGGTTGGCTTGCGAAAGACTTTTTTTGTTTGTTTGTTTGTTTGTCTTAGTGAGGATTCTTATTGCTGTGAAGAGACTGTGGCAACTCTTTTTTTTATTTTACTTAATTAACATTTTTTCATTTATTTTACATACCGACCACAGTTTCCCCTCCCTCCTCTCCTCCCGTTCCTTCCCCTGACTCCCACAGACAATATTCTTAATAGCTGCAATGAAGATGTTCTAGGAATCTTTGTGGAGAGGATCAAGAGCTGAGTTTTGCCCATTAGCAACCAGAAGAATCGTGCAAGTGGAAAATACTTGGAAACTAGTGAGGGAAGGAAAAAAATTCTCTTGGTGCTAAGATATCACGGAAAGCAGAGGTGTTATTGAGGTCTCAGTTTTCTTTCTTAAGTGTACTACCAATTCATCTGGAATCAGGGGTAATTCCAAGATGAAGCAGTTTCTCAAAAACCTATGAGGTTTTCCCTTCTGCTCTTTGGGTTGGGAGCTCTGTTGACAGCGAACACTTCACTCAGGAGGACATCCTCCCATGATGCTCCAGGTGAACAATCTAGAGAATCGCTTCACTTTTCAACTTGTAATTTTTATCTCTCTAACTGCTGGGGAATGTGCTCAACACTGCTCACCCTCTGTTCTCCTGAGCATGATCCTGCATCTTCTTGTATCTCTGCTGTTGCCCAGTGGCTTCTCCCAGCCTCCTCGGGATGATGACTGGCAAATAAGTGAAGCAGAGATAGTCCTTGTGACTGATAGACTGCAGGGTTGTAATTCTAGAGGAGGGAAGTGGGAGACAGAGGCTAGGTTTGGGGTGATAGTTAGCTCCAGGGGCCTGAAAAGCAAGCAAACGCAGGTCCCTTGCAGAAGCAGTTCTGTACTGTTATTTTCAGCCCTGCCTGCGTGTAAGAGCCCTTTGAAGTAAAGAGGGGTCATGGAATGAGTACCAAGATGTTTATTCTAAAAGCCTCCTGTCTGATTTCCTCCCCCAAACCCACCCTTGCCCTTGAACTCCAGGCCTATGGGTAAAGAAAATAATCAGGGTTTTGAACTTGAAAAGAAAAAAGGGCTTGGAACTCTGTGTCTGAGAGGACCTCTAACCCGCTCCCAAAGAAAGACACAGTGCAGACTCGCCTTGCAAAGGACCAAAGTCAACTCTTAATTCATGGCTTGTAGTGCCCAGTCAGGGAATGAAGGGACGGAATCAGTGGGCTTTCCTTGACACTCTCCAGAAGTTACTACAGAACTCCACTTCTTCAACCACGCAAGCAAAATACCCTTTCCCCCGACTAGGACAAAATGGACTCAGTCCAAAGGAATTATACTGTAGGACAGACAGTCTTCAGGTTCAAGGGGGTGATTTCTCACTGATGCCCTATTACTCAAACTAAGGATACTTGCAACTGACTGCATGAAATTCCTCAATTTATGAACGGAAATTGGAGGTAGGGACATTTTGATCAAAAGAGGCTTTGCTTTGTTTCCTTGTCTGATCTTTGTGGTGAATACTTCCTAGCTGAGATGTTGCTCCACTTGTTCCTAAGAATACAACTTGCTCATCCTTAGTGCATCAAGGGACTGGCCATTCTTCCTGTCACTGAGGCTCCTTGGCTTTCCATTCGACTGTCACTATGTGCAGGCTCTCTGCTAAGTCCCTACTACGGTGGACTTTGAGAAAAGGGTACCCTTCATTACTTTCTCTCCTGGGACACACTCCCTTTGACAAAATAAGAATATTATACACAAAAACCCCAAAAGAGCAAAGTCTGTAGAACAGGGAAGTACCACAGGGTAAACAGGAGAGCCGGACTCTGTGCCTTCGAGACTCACTTCATCTCATACTGAGGCTACTCTGCACTGGTTTTGAAGAAGTGATCAGCATGGTGTTAAAGGTGGAGACTCCTGAACCAGAGTCACTGGGTCCAAATCCTTACCTTACCAACATTTGTAAAGAATTTTCAGGATGTCTGTGACTCATTCCATTATCCTACATATAAAACTGGGATTAAAAAGCATTGCCTACCTCAGAATTGCTGTAAGTGAATTAACACATATGAAGTTCTTAAAATGGACTTGAAAGTGTCTTGTGAATGTTGGCTATGGTGTCAGCTTCTGGCCTCAGCTTCTCCTCTGAGCCATTCAATAGCTCATCAAGTTCATGTTCTCCTTTCTTCAAGGTCTGTCTGTTTTATTGTTGTAGTTGGTAGCGGTTAAGTTAGGTTTGGTTGGGTTTGATTTGGTTTCACTCCTGCCACTACCCCTCTTGGGATGGAGGAAGAAACAAGCTGCATTTCATTGGTTGATTCCTTGCAGCTACTCATATGCAGGCAATTTAACCTTAGATCATTCCCTTTGCAAATAAGCAAACTGAAATTACAAAATCCCAAGAAGTTTTGTGTTTTGGTCCCTGCCTCCACCCCACAAATGCTTCCTGTTCTACAAATCCTTAAATTAACAATCCAACAACTGCCATGAACTGCATTAGCTATCATAATGTACCTTTTTTCTAAGAAATACATATATTCACTCATATATATATATGATATATATATATATATATATATATATATATATATATATATATATATCCTCATAATGACTCTCAGGTAAGTAAGATGTGTATCACTGTTATCTCACTTTGCAAAGAAGAAAACTGAGATAGCAAGCTTAGTTATTTTGTGCATAGTCACATAGCAGTCAGTAACAAAGCCAAGATTTGGACTGAGCAATTAAGTTCCAGAACTTATGTTTCAATTCTGGGACATACTATCCCTCAAGGAAACAACTCCTGATCACTTTGCTTCAAAGCCACTCCCAACTGACTCCTCCATTCTTTACTCATACATTCCACCCTCAATATTCATTTTAGCAAGCTGATATATGTTCTTTTTAACCTCATCTGCATTCCTCCAAATCCACTCATCTACTGTAGTCAGATCACCCCTTGAAACACTCCTCCATAGACACAGGAACCTATAAGCCTCCATTGTCCAATACCTATGACTCATTGACTGTCCCCTCTTTGCCTCCCCTAGCAACCTGTGGGAAAGTATTTAATCTCAACAGAGAATGAAAATCCCTATTACCATTTACCAAAGGGTAGAACACAAACTCTGAAGGGCACTTCATCTTTAATTATTGGGAAATCAACAAAGATCTCTCTTTGAGAGGCTCCAGATCATCCAGAGCAAACTTCCTTAAATATCACATAGCTGATGCTTCAAGACCTGCCATGTCATCTACACTCTTCAAGAGAAGGGAATATACTCCTGACTGCCTTTATATGGTTCAGAAAGAAAGAAAAACAACAGTCAAAGATGTCAAACTAGACTATGTCCTCAGTCCTCCTGCCACCTAGCCTCACACATGAACCTAGGACGTAGCCCAACACAGGTCTTTAATATACTTGCTGGAAGGAAAAATAGAAGGGAAGGAGGGAAGAGGGAAGAAAAATAAAAAGGAGGGATAGAAGGGAAGAGGTAAATACTTATAAATAAAGAGAGAAATGATTAAAATGAACAATTTGAGGATTTTTAAGGGGGAACTAGCATAGAATGAAAGGTAAAGAAAGAATCTAGAAATAGAGGAAGAAATGAAAGGAACCATTTGCAGTGCTGAACCAAAGTGGCCAAGGCTTTCGAGGTGAGCTCAGAACCAGCACGGTAGCTCTTCTCAAAGTAGGCACCAGGTGGCCAGGCTCATTGACTGCTTGAAGAAAAGACCAGAAAAGTGAAGAGCACAATGTTGGTGGGGACCAGGAGGGAAGAATGGCATTCGTTTTCTGCTGCCTCTTGTTTCTGTATCTAGGACATTTTCTCTCCTTTCAAGTTTTCATTTCTTCTTCTTCTGTCTTCATGCATCAAAGCTTCATAGACCCTGTCTCCTCACTGGAACATCCCAGACAGCTCCTCTTAGCAGCACCCTCTCTTTCCTCTGCATCTTACAGTCTATTACGTGCATTTTTTTTCTGAATGTACTGTTAGTTTTCATGGCACAATTGCTAATATTCTCAAGGAACAAAAGAACCAGATTTTGTATCATTGGCTATTCCTGAGCATTTGCTCTTGTGCAAGGCAGATATTTCAGAAATAATTTTTCCTTCACATGCCCGGTTTTTGCTTTATAGCCCAGCTCTAAATTTGTAGCTCCCTCACACTTTTGTACAGTTTCTAGATTTTGACAGGAAAGACCAAGAAAAAAGAGAAAGCAAAATAAGTAGTTGAATGTTACACAAAGTAGTTGAAGGTAAGACAGACCACTGTTGTCTTTTGAGGACCTGAACAAATGCTTTGCTGTAATGTACAGAGAACAAGTTCTGAGAATTATCTGCTTCCATTTTGGGTTCTTCTTTGTTTTTAGGAAATTGTGGATTATGTACGAATTCACTCACATAGTGCCACTTATGCGACATCCATGAGTCCCGTAATAGCTGCGCAAATCATCAGATGCTTGAAACTTATTATGGGAGAAGATGGGAACCTTGGAGGTAAGGAGTCGACCGAGAACTCAGCTCCCAAGAACTCAGCTCTTGAGAACTCTCCCAGGCTTCTACCTGCCAATCTCCCACCTTCTCAAGTACACACTTTTGGCTCATGAATCTCAGTTTTTTAGTCAAGTCAAGTGATGAGCATACTAGAACTACTATCATCTCACACACACACACACACACACACACACACACACACACTCACTCATTCACACACTACAAACTCCATTAAATCACATTACAGACAGTCTTCAGCAACATGTTAATATGGCCATAAAATTTGGATCATTTTTACGTTATCAGTGGTTAAAATGAAGTAAGCAATGTTTCTGTGTATATATGTATGTTTGTGTGTGAATGTATGTGTGTGTTTTTTTGTGCATGTGTGTGTGTCTATGTGTGTTTGCCTGTGCTTGCTTGCTGTCCCTTATGATTCCCTGAGATGAATATCATTAGTATATTATTTTATATGTCTTATTGCCAGAAGTTGGGCAAGGGAAAATCACCTGGTCACTTGAGGACCTGTAAACTCACAATATTAGCCCAGTCATTCATGTGTCACTATGTCATTTCAGCTAACATGTGCTACTTTGCTTAGCCCAAATGACCTTAACCTGCTCTTTGGAGAATTGTGTCATTGAATTGTGTCAGAGGATTCTCATTCCATCTTTCAGAACTAGTCTCTAAGGATTCTACTACATGTTAATGATAATAAAATAGTTCTTCCTGCCAGGGAGCTAGTGAGTACAAGTGAGAAACAGCAAATTAGACTGACTTAAAATTGGCCACAGAGCTACACAATCCTTGTACTTCACCCTGCCTCCCATCTGGCGAAAAGCCCTGTATTGTTTACTGCAACCTTCTAGATCCACTTAATAGAATGTATGAGGCTATCTATCATTAATAATATTAAGCAAGAAAACTTAAATAAGTGTTTTACCAAAAAGAAAATCCTACTTCAAGCTGAGCATCCACCCCCATCTGAAACCGGAATGTTCCGCAATCTGAAACTTTTTGAGCACTGACACGAGGCTCTGAGTGGAACATTCCACACTTACCCTCATATTTTAGGACTATCAAAATGCAGGTACACTAAAAACATTTTGTAAAATTATCTGTGGGTGCAACATGTGCCCGTGATCTCAGCACTCATGACAGGAGGACTATGGGTTTAAAGCCAACCTGGGTTACAGAATAATTTCAGAAAAAAAAAAAAAAACTATTTAAAAAAAATCCCACAGATAACATATATATATAATATATATATATATATATATAATATCAATAAATTTTGTGGTTAGACTTGGGGCCATCCTCTAGATAGCTCACAACATATATGCAAATATTTTCCAAAAAAAAAAATCTAAAATCCAAAGCCCATTTGGCCCTAAGCATTTCTGATCAGGACCAACCTATATCCCTTATATAAATCAGATAATCATGAAACTGATCAGTTGCAGTGGGGCCTCCACTCACTTCCACACTGCCAGCCACTGAGGCCCTTCCAGTGAGTCTTCCTGCTTGCCAGAATACTGAAAAAACTGTAACATGGAGTTTGTTTTGTCACTAAAGATGGAAAATGACCCACAAGATGGTTCCTTTTCTAGCATATAAAATAAAGTGGCTGGTGGACTACTGGGGTCTTTTTAGGATTGCCTTTTGTATTTTTTGACTGAATTGTGTTGCAAGGCTGAGAACCCAGTCTGGGGAGTCCTGATAATGCAAACAGGAGGTAGCTGCTGGGATTTGATTCCTCTGCTGCTACTTGTCATCACGTGACATCCTGCAAGGGAATGGCGCATCCGACCCTAGGCAGGTGATTTAGCTTTTCTTTGCTTCACTTCTTCCAGCTGTGAAATGAGTGCAATAACATTTATGCTTGATGTTTTATGACAGTGAGGTAAGTTAATCCATATAAAATACTCAGGGATGTCTGGAAACAATCATGAATTTTATATAATTGCTTGCTGTTGTTTGCTATTGTTCCTGGGGCAGTCAAGAAGTATGTGAAAATTCACTGATTCTGTAGAAAACATCTTAGGAAAGAAATGAAGTAGGACTGGATGTTCTCCCAGGTCTTGGACTAGTCAGGATAAGCAAGGTTAGGCTGCTATAACAAACTCTAAAACACCTTGTCACCTTAACAAAGCTAAGGCCTATTTCTTTCATTGGTGGTAGTGATATTGTTTTGTGTGCTTGGTTTTGTTTTGTTTTAAGTATCCTTTGACAACCAGTAAGGGGGGTCCATCCATGTGAAGCCAATTTCCTTCTCCCAATAGCCATTAGTTACCTATAGTTCTTTTTCTAGGGGTGGGACATTGTGAAATTCTCCCCCTTCCACATTAACAGGTCCTTATATTCTTAATATCACAATTAAAATACTTTAATCTCATGTCTCTTGACATCTTATGAATTAAAAGAAAACAGAATGCTGTGTGTCAAAATAGACATAGGAGGAAAACTAAGACAGTTTTTGAGATTTGGTTTTGTTTTGTGTGAGTTTTTGTTTTGCTTTGCTTTTTTTTTTTTTTTTTTTTTTTTTTTTTTTTTTTTTTTTAAAAAAAATAAATGAACCAAGGAACATGGTTCCCTTTTAGAGAATCATCAACCAAGTTTCAGGTAACTCTGCCTGGCACATCTTTTGAAGGATTCAAAGGTACTCTGGGAATGATCACATTGACCTCATTTATAACAATGCCTGCTCAAATGAATAGGATAGGTGAGACTACAGCATTAGCTTGGCCTTCTCTACGAAGATATACTGAGAATAAAGTTACCCAAAACTCCAAAAGATGCATCATGCTAGATCTGCCCCACAGGATCTGAAAAAGGAGAGCCTGGCTCCAAGCCTTCCTCAACCTACTGCAACCGTGACTGGAGCCTTTCAAGGCTTTGTTACGGGCAAGTTTGGGGAGCGGTTGGCCAGATCTGTTCCTTGATGAATGTCTTCACTTTAATCTGCAATGCAAAGCCATACGCTTCAAAGAGAGGCAAGCTACAGCAATAAGGTCAGTGTTCCTTTGATGCCAAGGTTCAAAGATGAAATAGCAGTCCCAGTGAAATGACAATGTTTATGCACAAACAGCCACCTTCACTCTGCAACCAGGCTGCTGGTAGAGTTAATGCACACAGGCTGAGGGTCTGCAGGCCGGGTGTGCATTCCATATGCACCAAGGCCCGTTTAATCTCCTAGCCTGTCACTCTGTGCAGTACACTGAGCCTAATGTGGAGATTTGATTTCTCCATCCTAATGGTTGTTGGGTGGTCTCCCAGCTAAACCAATGCTGTAAGCCCCTTAAGGGCAAGAAATGTGTCTTGAATTAATTTTGTGTTCCTCTAAGTGTCAAACTTGGTGCTCAGCTTAATAAATACGTCATGACTCAACTTCCATCTTGCCAGCCTTCTGGATTTCAGGTCAGTGTTTATGCTAAATAAGATTGTGGAGATGTTTATCCCAGAGGACTAGGAGCCAGAATCTGGTCCACACCCATGTGGTACCTGAAGAGACCTTTCAGTGAGGCGGGTCCCTTTTGGAGAACTCTGGAAAGATTATAGTTCTGCCACTGCCTTAATCTAGATGTCAAACAAGCAGTCACAAGGGCCTGAGTCCCAAACCACACCAGCAGCTTCCCTCCAGAAAACAATGTCATCTGCTGCCTTGTTTTATTTAGAGCTTCAATGAGCTTTTTTCTTCTCAGTTATTCAGACAGTCTTTTTCAATTCCCAGTCTTGACTATTCATCCCCAAACCCTCTTGCCCCAACTGTGGGCAATCTTCCACTTCTCACAGAAAGAACATGGAGGTTGAGTTGTACCAAAAATTAAGAGGTATCCTCTGCAGCCAGATCACATGTGGCCCATTGCTCCCCGCCCCAACTTACCCCCTCTCTTAATTCAGTCCCTCCACTGAAAATCAAGCTGGTGGAAGGACTGAGTGATACAGTGTAGGAAGTGGATATTGCATGGTGGTGATGTACAATAAGAACTTAGCAAAAGCACTATGATTTTTAATTTACCTGCTTTCTTCTCTTCCTTCTCAAATATTTTCAGTAGTTTTTACCTGCCTTGGAATTCTCCCCTTTTTTAAGACTTTACTCTTCCATAAGGAGTTGCCATCCTGCATCCTGCAGCACTTGTTTAAACATATTTCACATTCTGGTCACCGCTCAAACTCCACCCCTCAGGTCAGTTGGAATAACTTCCTGAATATTCTGCCCACTTCCGTCTTGGCTTTTTTATGGTTTGTCCTCTGTACAGAAACCCAAATCATCCTTTTTAGCATTTATTTAAACTGCAAAAATTTAGAGGATACAGTATAATGATTTAACATAGGCATGCAGTGTGAGAGATGGTCAGATCGGGACTGTTAGTATTTCCATTTCTTTGTACATCTTAAGAGCTCTGAATAGTACATAATAATTATATATTTACGGGATACAGAGTAAGTAACATTCCAATATATGCATACAATATGCTGAGAAAATGGGGTACTTAGCATTTCTACCTCTTTAACATTTTTTTTTTTTTTTTTACATTTGGAGCCTTTGAACTCCTGTTTTCTAATTACTCATAAAATAAATAATAGGGCATTATGGACTGCAATCCCACTGTTCTTTAGAACACTAGAATTTATTCTCTCTGTGACTGGGTAACTGCTATCCATCCTTTCTCATCCCTTCTTCCTCAACCCTTCCAGCCTCTAATAAATCTATCCTATACTCTTGCTGACATTTTTAAATAACATTTATGTGAGAGAAACACTAGTTAAAAAAGAGAAAGTATAACTCATAGCATGCCACTCCCCAACTCCATCAGCTTCCCACTCACTTGGTATGAGGGCCAGTGGCCCACAGGCTTTCAAGACTTCTTCCTCACATTTCTCAGGCTCTTCCCATTGCTCAGTACAGCCCTGGGATTCATGAGCACTCAAACCAACTTCCACAAAAAGGCCTTTGCACTTTCTGGTCCCTCTAGAATGGCTCTTCTTTGTCTCCACTGTTGGCCCCCTTCTCTCCCACCCATCTCTGCTTAGAATTGGTCTTCTGAAGGAGCTGCCCCATCCTATGTAGACAAGCCTCCAGCTCTCCCATTCCCTTCACTTTAATTTCCAGAGTATTTATGTTTATTCTTTCTTTTCTCTCACTGGATTGCAAACTCTCATTAAGCATGCTGAGGACAGCACACCGCAAGCATGGTCCTTGGTTTCTCAACCAAGGTTTATTGAATGGCAGTAATGCTCTCTCTTGTCCTTTTATTTCAGCATATAAATGCCTCTGATTTCTTTGCATCACTGTGTTCAATTCCTCTCTTTGAAGAGCACTGGTCCCTTTCCACAGTGTGGTCTTGCTGGTGTCCTTCCAAAACACCCTTCCCTTCCCTCCCCTTCCTTTGCAACTGCTGGTTTCCACTACAGCAAACTTCTGAAGAGTACCCTTCCCAGACGGCTTGCTCTTAGGTCCTCAGCCCCCTCAGTCTTGCCTTGGCTGCTCCCCTCCATTCTGGAGAGTTTGCTCTCCTACTGCTCTCCTCTTCTTCCTCCTGCCCAATTGGTCTTCACCCTTGGCATCCTTCTCTCCACGGTAACAGGCTTCACATACTATCATCCTCTGTTTTATCCTGTGTTTTTATTCTTTCCCCATCACCTTTTCTACAAGGCCTCTTCCTCTGTCTACATTTGGCAGAATCCCAGCCTCTGTTTCCTAGACAACTCCCCAACACAAGTGTCCTACTGTGATTCCTTGTCTTTATACAACAATGTGATTCCATCTCAGAATCACCTAGAAGGATGGTTAAAACAGCTTGCTGATGCCTTGCCCCCCCAAATTTCTGCATGAATGCTTGTTGTATTTGTAAAAAGCCCGAGTGGTGCTGATACTGATATTGGTCCAGTGGCCACCCTTTGAGAACCAACACTGGGTAATGACCTCATCACAGTCATTCGCTCCTGCCCATCAAGTGTGAATGAATTATGGATTCTTACAGAGAGAAACCATCATTTTCACATCAATGGCTATCAGCACATGCTTCACAGACTATGGAGACATGTATCCAAGTTGAATTGCAAGGGAATATGTATAGTCCCAATTGTGCCATGAGGCAGCTGCTGATAAAAATAGCTATTGGGATATTTTGGGAGCCATTTCTTTATCAAAAGAGTGGAACAGAAACTTTGAATGTTTCATATCAGCTATCTAAGCAGCCAAACTTGCTCTCTAAGGTCAGCCTTTGCCCTTCTAATTCTTGCCTATATCCATGTCTACTTTTGCTCATGACATTTATATATTTATTACAATGCCTTCAGTGTATTGCCCATCTGTCTGCCATCATCACTTCATGTTTCATGAAGGTGGGAGAGCATGGAGGAGGAAGATGACTACATAGTATGCTATGGTGGTTCTCAAAGGGTGGTCCCTGGACCAGTGTGTCAGCATCACCTGGAGCTTGTTAGAACTGTAATAGACATTTTCATTTGGAGTCAGAAACTTTAGGGCCAGGGTTAGCAAACAATCTAACCATCCCTCCGGGGACTTGGGAAGCAGCCTCATTTGAAAACCACATTTCCATATAAAAGAAAGGAACCAGGTAAGAGAATGTTTGCAGAGGGAAACAGAACAGAAGACAGCTTTCTGGCAAACATAGACAGAGCTAGACAACCTTGCAGAAAGGAGGCCTGAGGACTGGAAAATGTGAGAGAACCAGAAAAAGGAAAGAATGAAACACGTTTTGATCCACTTCCTTAAGCCACCATTTAAATCCAAGCATCAACCCTGTTCACTCAATTACCACAAGTGCTTGTCCATCATCCCTCGTACCGGTGATCACTTTGGCAACAGGAATAACAAAGTGCTTTTTGCCCACAGAACTGTGTTCTTCATAACAGGTTCTCCTGTAAACCTGTGCTTTCAAAAAACTCCCTGTGATTTGTAAAGTCCTAAGAGCTAACGGTAATAACACTGGTTACATTATTCCCTTTGATCATCACTGTCCAACAGAGACATCATTTCTTTAGTAATTTGTGTTCCCTGGGACACAGAGAATGGTAGCCACAAGAACCACTTTAACTCTCGTCTGCGGAGGGCCAGGGAGTTAGCGCAGTTGTCAAAGAGAGGATATCAGATTGATCCCCAAAGCTGCATTTTAAAAGACAGCTGTGGAAGTACAGGCTTATAATTCCACTGCTGGGAAAACAGAAATAGGTGGATCCCTGGGGCTTGCTGATCCCAAGCCAGTGAGAGACCCTATGTGGAAAAAAAAAAAGGGCAGGGGGCAGGTGAATGGCACCTGAGGAACAACACGCAAGGCTGTCCTCTGGCCTCCATATGAATATGAGCACACACACACACACACACACACACACACACACACACACACACGGGGGGGGGGGAGAGAGAGAGAGAGAGAGAGAGAGGAGAGAGAGAGAGAGAGAGAGAGAGAGAAACCCAGTTTTTCATTATGCATGAGATGGTGCATATGTCTAATCCCAGCATCTAAGAAACTGAGGCAGGAGGCTCTTCATTGTGAGGCCAGCCTGAGCTATGTAGTAAATTGGATGCCGGTCTGGGAAATTTAGTAAAACCCCATCTCAAAAAACCAAGAGTGGCTAGAGAGACAGCTCAACAATTACAGCAATTGCTGTTCTTGCAGAAGTCCTGGGTTAGGTTCCCAGCACTCACACTGGGCAGCTCCCAACCACATATCTTTGCATATTTTAGAATTTTGTGCAACATCAGTTCTTTCACTTAAAAAGGTTAATTGGAGACAGTAGGATGAAATGGTTAATAATAGCAATAATTAACAGGTCTTAATTTAGATGGCTCCATTGACTAACTGGTTCCTTATGCAATCAAAATGGCTATAGAAAGACCCCATGTATGATTTTTACCAGCGATCTCTAAGCTGTTACTTCAGTGTCAAGCTGCTGGAATAATCACCAAATATCTGAATCATGATATTATCATTGCCACCACATGTCTAGAAATATTTTGTTTACAGTTGAGTCACCAGTAATGTCTACTGACAGGAAAAGAATAGTGGAAATTTACTTACAAAATATGTACATACAAAACTCCAGTTCCTAGTGTGTAATATTTTATTTCATTAGGTTACATCTGCATCATTCCCAGTCAACTCCCCTGTTCTTAAAGGACAAACTTATGAAAGGTAGAATTCTCTGTTATCTTCAAAGTCATGTATTAGCTGAATGACTCCATTCAGACTGAGCTTTGGCCAGTCTCATTGACTATTCTCAGGCATTTTTATCTCCCAAAACATGCTCGGTGTTTTAGCTCCATCTAGAAAGCTTTCATCCCTCCCGGGAACCTACCAAACCCTTCTCTACCTCCTAAACTCCTGGCCATCTTCCTAAGCCCTAGTTCATGTCCCTAATCAAAAAGCAATCCTCACTTCATCCAGTTTCC
This sequence comes from Peromyscus leucopus, assembly GCF_004664715.2. Taxonomy (NCBI): domain Eukaryota; kingdom Metazoa; phylum Chordata; class Mammalia; order Rodentia; family Cricetidae; genus Peromyscus; species Peromyscus leucopus. Next base: position 115,773,832 of record NC_051066.1, read on the forward strand.
AGCAGGTTTTTCTTTGCTCCTGTTATTTTAGTCACATCTATCCCTAATGTAGCTCTTCAAATAGGTAGTGATCAAGTGTTAAATCATGCTTTGAGGCATCAGACTTGTGAATGACTGCACACTAAATGCTGGCTTTGGGACAAATCAGATTCCCAGCAAGTTTTGCAGCCTGAGCACCGTCTAAGAGCACTGTAACATCCCGTCCTTAAATGTCTATGGAGCTATTTTGGCTCAAATGCTAGAATTAGATCACTCACTGGGTGGGTCCATGCATGAGCCCAAATCTAGGTGCACTTTTCTATTCCCTTGATAAATGAATGGTTTTACGTTGTGTATACTGGGATCTGTCTAGACACAGAAGCGAGGTAGGAAGACTGGGTAACTCCAGCCGGCACTACCCAAATATATTGTGGAAGCAAAAGCCGAACTGTGTCTTTAATTATCCAAGCAGTTTAACTGAATCCCACACTTAGAACTTCCTATGGAGACACTGTCTAAAATTCAAAGGTGCATTTGACTTTTTAATACATAGTAATCAACAGGAATTGTGCCCCATCTCACCCCGTCTATCCAAGAGACTACATTTCTAAAATAGAGGTGAGTAGGTTGACTCTCCTGTTTGATGTGATCTTTTCTACCCAGCTTCCTTCTCTCCCTCTACTGTAATGATCATTTGTACTTCATTTTTTTTCCTGTGGGGTTATCTTGTGAATGGTAATGAGAAGTTGAGAAATTAAAATTCCCACAGAAAATGTGGGTTTTCTTTTATACTACACAGCTAATAAAAGGTAGCAGGACATTAGGACTTTGAATTCTTGATAGCTTTTTATAGTGATGACTCAGTAATCAGTAAATTATAGATTTGTTGGATCGGCGAAGGTTTATTGGTTGAGAGAGCAGACAACTTCCAACATATTCCAATGGATCATTGTTTTAGCACAATAGTAATTTGCTTCTTACTTGAGTTGAAAAGTTAAGACACAGGATTGCAGGTACAGTGCCAGCCTGGACAGCATAGCAAGACTCTGTCTCTAAACAAAAAGTGAAAAGGGGCCTGAGGATGTAGAGATGTATATTTGCCTAGTATATGTAACACCCTAAGCTCAATCTCTAGTACCAGTACTCAGGGGTGTGGAACTCTTTCAAAACTGGCTCCCAAAGTTGCTGACAGGGTAAGGAACTTGAAATATGCATTATGCTGTCATGGGCCATGACTGGAGAGACACATTATCTTTCTCCTCCAAATCTGTTTTTGGCCATAACTCAATCACATGATTTTTGCCTAACCACAGAGATGCTTGGAAGGTAAAATAAACCATCTATCTTAGAAAAGAAAACTCACCTTTGGTGAAAAGGTAAGCAGTCTTCACCATCCTCAGATTTCCTGATGGACTTTTAAGATATTGTACCTTTTAGGCAGCTACCCAACCTTTCTCAAAAGCTTACAGATACACTCTTAACCTGCAATATAAAAAGAGCAGCTAAGAACAAAAGGAAACCAGGGCCCAAATGACTAGAACAGTTAGGTCTCTATGTAGGCTCTCCAGGCTAGTCTGCTTGACTACAGCTTCTTCCCTTCTTTTTTATACAACTGTGGTCTACCATAGTGCCTAGTGATACCACTGTCACGTGTTCTAAACTCTCCAGCACCATATTCTTTATGGTGGCAGAAAATGGACCCTGAGGCAAATGCTTCACCAAAAGCAGAAATTAAAATTGACATGAAATAGAAAAAGCTCTGGAATTTAAGCAGGAACAGAGAAAAAGTCTTTTTTGAACAAAAATTAAGGGCTATAATCAAACAGAAAAAAATGATACTGCTATAAAAAAAATCATAAATTGTAACTTAAGAACATGACCACTTGGGCTAATTATCTGAACTTGGATGAATTTATTTTTTTTGTCAGCCCCCACTCCCACTTAGCTGTACTTGAATTCTTTTGAGGCCAGAGACTAAGAGGAAGCTAATATCTGAACAGGGATGGAGCCTCCCATGTTGATATTGTGTTCATAGCCAACCCTTGGCTAACTGAGTGACTAAACACAGGAGAAGTCTGAATTCTGAAACCAGAGAAAAGGAACTGGATAGTTCAGTCCAAGATTGAGTTCATACGAAAACACCCTAATCCACATCACTAAGCATTTCGCCTTCTTTGAAAAGCTCTAAGAACCATTTGTTACTACTGTTACTGTTAAGTGGGCAAGTTCCTGCCAAACAGTTCATTCTGAGACTTTTGTAAAATTTCTAAAGCTTAAATTTCTGGGCTTTGTTCAATTACTGAGAGAAATGTTAAATAAAATGCCAAAGCAACGTCATTATTTTTGAAACTCTATTTTTTTTAAATGTACCTTTTACAGAGGAAAGAAAGAAAAGAAAAAAAAATGAGTGAGGGATACTTAGAATATATTTGCCCTGAAAAAAAAAATTGTGTTTCATTTCAGAGTCCTTTTGTCTGGATTATTTCATTCATTCTGATCACTTGTGAAAGTTTATCATGAGATTGGCAGGTGAGGCACTGACCCGGCTCCTAACCCAATGTGGACTTGGAAAAAGTGGCACCAGCCCCTTCCAGCTGTGACCTACAACCTTTGCTCTGGTCTCTGGAACAGGACACGCATATTTTTACACTTGAGTTTGATCGGTTTAAAAACAAGAGTGTCTAAGTGCGAAGATTTAGGGCACGGAGATAGGGAAAGGAGGGAGAACACTGGGTGACAGCCGCCAGCTCTCAAGGGGAATCGAGTCCCTCACTGTTTGCTTTTGTCATGAGATATGGTGCAAAGGTCCGTCATCAGACGCTTGTCTTCAGTGCTAGCTGCCTGCTGGCTGCAAAGCACGAATATTCATCGGTATCACCAAACTCATCTTGGGTGTGTTAGTCTAAGAATTTATTCTTCACTCAGAACTCTGTCCCTTCTGTTAGAAAGAGAGAGTAAGAAGCAAAAGAGGGCTAGCTAGGATCCAAGGGATAAACCGTCCATCGTTAAGTACAGTTTAAAAAGGTCTTCTCACATTTCTCATTGTCTCTTGCAGCAAAGAACTCAGTGAATAGAAAACTGGCCTCCTACCAGTTGTTGTTTTTTTTCTTCCAGTCAAATTCAGCAACATGTTTGTTCTGTCCTTCTAAGATTCCCTTGATGAATGTAAGGGTATTGACAGAATTCCACTGAAAATGCACTGTATGAGGGTCCCGGCATTGAAGGCCCTTGGCATTGTTGAGGGAGGAATTAGCTGCTGCTTCCTAAATTTATTTGCCACTTGGTTACCAGCTGGAGACAGAGAAAGAAGCCTGTAAGGAAACAGAGGGCACGGAGAGCTGCGTTTTCTAAATGGTTTCAGGCCACTGGCATTTCAGCAATAGCTAATACAAACCAGATGTCAGGTGCTACGCTCCACTGGCTTTCAACTGAGGGCCTGCCTCTGTCGTGATTAATCACCTGTGCTGGTGGGTAGAGCAGTTCTACCTGGTCTTTTTGTGTGAGCAGACCTAAGGTCGGGGTCAGCAATCAAGGTGGCGGGCATTTGCCTCCCTGCCTTATTGCTGCTCAGATACACGCAGGCCACTTGAGTTTGCCCAATGAACATAAAATTAGCCCAAACCCTGAACTCTTCTTGGATAGGAAGGGATGTTTGCCCGATTACACAGAAACGCCTGGCAAATTTTTCTGGGACCTTGTGCCTCTTCATTTGCTTCATCTTAGGAGTTAGCTAGTGATAGAATTTTATGTCAGGCTAATGAAATCAGCACTTATTTATGAGTCCTTACAAGCTTTCACTAGCAAGAGCATAAACTGTTTGTTTTTTAGATGATACAGGAGCCAAGATTGTGTGGCCCCTTCCTTTCAACCGTCCAGCAACCCTGCGGAAATTTCTTCCTCTTAGGCTCTCAATGAAAAGACAGAGACAGGGGAATTGTGATGTAACACACATGGAATTCCACGTTGGTTCAGTACAACTGGAGAAGGAAGGAACCTAATTCTATTTGTCTCATCTTCTAGAGTGCAAAGGAGCTGGTATTCCACACCGGCCTTTGTTTCTTTCATCGTGGGCTCATTTTCAACTGTGCAGCAAAACTTACTCAGCCTCACTCTGGTTTGGAGAATTTTGCTGAGAAAACCAGCTACCTCACCAGCCACAGCTGGGGAGGATTAAGCAGGTGGATTCATGCCTAACGAAGCCCAGCATGTGTGTGTTTGAGCTTCAAGGAATGTATTAGCTTTCTGTTTCTGCATAACAAATTGCCTTAAGTGGCAGTTTAAAACAATGCCCGTTTATTATCAGTTTCCTTGTTGAGAATTTGGGCAGAGGCTGTTCTCTTCTCAGGTTCCCCAGGAAGCTGAAGTAAGATGCCACCAGCTACCCTTTCATAACTCAGGCTCCTCTCCCATGCTAGGATGCATATGACAGAATTCAGTTTGGGGCTGTAGAACTGAGGTCCCCATTTTCTTGCTGGATGGCTGCCAGAGTCATTCTCAACATGTGAAGGTCACTCATTCCTAACTCTTGCAGCCCCTTCATCCTCGAAGACTGTAGAGGGGTCTCCTTTCTAGCCAGGCCGTCTCTTTAATCATCTGTCTCTCTCAGAAGGCCTTAGTTTAAGGGTTCACTGGATCAAAATGTCACTGTTTGTCCATATCTCTAGAGCTTTCAGGTGTTATTGTTTGAATATATATTATTTATGTAAGTGTTTATATATATTGTATAAAAAACTTCAAATGTTACATTCCCAGTAACAATCTGCTTCAAACTGAACACTTAGGATAAAAATTATTTCAGGGAACACTCAATTCTGAGAGATGGGGAAATAATGGAAGCAAATCTCTGGCAGCAAAATGATCTAGAAGGACAAAGGGACAGCCTGATAAACTATAGTGACATTGGCCATGAGGACAGCCCTTGGGAGTAAACCTGAGTCAAGCAGCCAGGTTTTAGCTCAAACTAAGGGTTTTTACTCTTTTTAAACCATGGGTTCTTTTTTTTTTCAAATGAAATAGAAACTGGAGCCCATTGTATAAACATATATCTTTGTTTAATTTTACAACATTGAAGTTCTTGTGTGCCTGTCACCCCAAGTGATCATTATTTAATCCTCATACTAGAAAGAAATGTGCATCATTGTCATCATTATTCCCACTTCTTACAGATGAAGAACCCAAGTTTCAGAGAAAGGAAATACAAACCCGTGGTGGTGGAGTCGATTGTGAACCCCAGAAATTGGGTTCACAGTCCTCTGGTGCTTGATCCTGCTGCTGGTTCCATATGGGGGAAGGATCAGGATTCGGCTCCATCAGTGCCTACTTCTGAGCAATCACTGAAAACCAAAGGTTTTAAACTTAGATAACTCAGCCTGAGTTTAATTTCTGTGTGTGTGTGTGTGTGTGTGTGTGTGTGTGTGTGTGTGTGTGTGTGTGTGTATGTGTGTGTGTGTGTGTAGGAGGGAGGAGAAATTAGTTCTGCATGTAAAAGGACATTTGCCTTACTTTCGTCCCTATTACCCTCAATTTTTAATAATTCCAGAAACCTTTGATGTGCCCCCTTGTTTAAAAATCACTAATTCATAAGGGATCTGGGAAGTCCATCCTTCCTATAATATATAAAATTCTACTATCAGTGATTTGCTAAGATACTGCTCTCCATTTCAATTCAAATTAAGCCATTCAATTAACAATATTCATGAGACAGTACCATAATGATATGGACTCATGTCTAATGGCATGTATTCCCTCTGCATACTATTTTCTTTCTGCCCTCCATTAGATCATTTCTTTTCAAAGAGCTCCAGAATTCCATCTCCGCAGCTGGCCCAACTTCTGTATGTAGTAGGAGTGTAGAATGCATAGAGCCTTGTATGGTATAGGACTTGTGCATCGCCAACGAGCTAAGTCTTCAAACAGAAGGCTTTGATAATCTTACAAGCAGAGCCAGTTTCTACGTTATCTCAGCAATGCTCTCAGAATCCTCCAGCCTCAGTTTCCACATCTGTAAAGGATTCCAACACATCACTCTCTGGTTCCTCGTTAATGTGCAGGAGATGACCTTTCTCATCCTGCTTGGTGAGTTAAATCCCTCTGAATGTTTGAGTAGCTTTGTAGTAGTAGCTCCTCAGAGCCCTTGAGATCAGGCCATGCAGATAGCTGCCCAGCCTGATGTCCAGCCTGCCCCTCTGTGTACATTCCCCGGGGCCATGGCTGAGCAGACTAAAGAGCCCCTGGCACATGTGTATGTAGCTATAAAACATGCCGTAACCTTGGAATCCTGACATCAAAAGGGAGAGCTCCGCTGCCTTATAAAAATGTGTGCTTCTCTAAGCAAACCGCTCCAAATGCTGCTGTCTCCACCCCACTGGGAAGCCTGTCACTGCTAATGCGGTTCTTACGATTCTCACCACTCATAGCCTCTTGATCTTCGCTGAGATCTCTCTGCCCCTGAGTGTCTTGGAAACAAAATGTCCTGTCTGGTGTCCAGTACTTAAAAATAACAGACACTGGGTTCCTGCTGCCACATGGAAACTTTACTGCCAGGTCTGCTCAAAACCCCCCACTCTGGGTCATACCAGGGAAGCAGGCAGGGGAATGCCAGGGACTGAGAAAGGGAAGAGGCTTACACTACTGTAGACATTCTCTAATGTCAATTTGATTTTCCATGGGCTAATTTTTCTGAAATACCAACTGCTTAAATGGTGAGAAATGTTTTAAAGAAAGATACTTTCCATCTTTGGAGACAAGGACCTCATTTTTCAAGTAACACTGCCCAAGCTGGAATGTTAGATTGCCCAGTCAGTATTCTGACAGTCGTGGTGTACTAAATAATTTAGACGGGGGTATAAGCAGTGTGTATTCCCGCATGCCCATTTTTAAGCATGAGAAATGATAAAATAAGTCACCGGTTGGCATCTGGGTGTGTGTATGTTCCTCTGTTAGAAACTGAGAGTGGCACCGTGTTGGCCCAGGAGACCATCAAACCATCTCTTGTTTCTCCATCCTAGAAAGGGAAATGCCTACCCACCCACCCCACTCCACCTCTGTGCATACCAATGGTTTGGTGGGGAGGAAATTTTCCTCCTTTAAGACAGGTCACTTTGCCAGGCAGTGGTGGCGCACGGCTTTAATCTCAGCACTTGGGAGGCAGAGCCAAGTGAATCTCTGTGAGTTCGAGGCTAGCCTAGTCTAGAGAGCGAGATCCAGGACAGGCCCCAAAACTATATGGAAAAACCCTGTCTCAAAAAACCTAAGTGGGGGGCGGGGGAACAGGTCACTTTGGCAGTTTGCATGATCCATAATTCCTTCTGGTCCTCTGGGAGACTGAGTTGTCCTAAGCATATTTCTGGAAACACTGCAGACCGTTGTTTTTATTAGGGGACTGCAAAGCTTTGTAGTAAGTGGCTTTGTGTTTTATTTGTTTGCCTTCCTCTGCCCCAGCTGTTTTCGTTTTAACAGCATCGGAGGGAAGGTTAAAAGTATTCGTGGCCTCTGTTAACCCAGCTCATCTCTCAAGCGGGCATGGCTGGAAGTCTGAAAGGAGGAGATGGCAGCACGTAGCTCATTTGCAGGCATAGGTTCAACCCTAACCCTGTCTACCCTCCAGAAGGAGTGAGACAGATGACGGGGCTGATCCCAAGTTGAGTGAGCACTTTGCATCAGGTAACTGCCAGGAAAGCAGGTTACCCCCACAAAAGGAACCAGGCATTCAGTAACTACCTAGATATACTATCAAATAAGAGGTGGCTGTCTAGGCTCCATTTTTATTTTCAAATACAACCATAGAGTATAGCTCAGTCAGCAAATAGTCAGGTTCCTACCACAAGCACGCATAGCTTTATGGGCGAACTGCAATAGTGCCAGGTTCTGAGATACCCAAGCCTCCTTATTCATGCCCAGTCCCATCCCCAGAGTCCATGATTCAGTGGGTCTTGGGTGCAGCCTGAGCATGGAATTCTTCGGCCAAGGTGACACCGAAGCTGCTGGAAACAGTGGAAAATGAGAATTAACTCTCAAGTACGTCCTGGATGCCCGGAGTGGTACTGATCAGGTCTCCTGACTCACGCTCTTCTTTCTTCCCATCTTCCTGAGATAAGCTTATTTTTATCTTGCAGAAAACAGTGAGGCTCTTTTTAAGGACTAAAGTTGTCCAGGTTCAGCTTGGTGGTATTCTATTCCACTTAACTCCAAAGCCTATTCTTTTCCCTCACAACACTCAGCCCAGAGTTTAGCAAAATGAACAATTCCGTAAATTCTCTAGAAGCCTGTGTTAGAATCATCTCATTCATTTCTTTAGCTGACTAGGGCCTTCTCTGTCTTCTTTGGAATATGTGGCAGAAGGGTATGAACCTCTGTAATTAGCGGCTTTACGCCTTTCCAACAGGATCTGGCTACAGTGCCCAGTCTCCAGAATGCCTGGGTGCTGTCTCAACAGCAACCATTCCTATGCACAAGGACCCTGCCAAATATTTCTTCTGCGTTTACCAAGCCCTCTTCAAGCACGGATCTCAAAGCACACCATAATTAGTACAATCACCCACATCCTGTCTAGATGAGCAGCGTTTTATATGTACAAATTCCCCCTTTGCCCCCGGGCCCTTCAGGAGAATGCAAATGTTTCCAACTTTAAAGAGTGAAGAATAGAGTAATTGAAAGGAGCTGTATCTTGGCCAGCACCAAAGACCTCAAAGGCATTTATAGTTGACCTATATGAGGAAACATGGTGACTACGAAGTGTGCCGTGATGGCTTATCATGTGCTGGTAACTGGTTCAAAGATAAGAAAGAGAGGACAAGAATGAAGCATCCAGTTCTTACAAATCACATAACCTCAGAACCAAAATTCTGATCTGCTTTTATTAAGTTTTCAAACGTTCTAGAAGTGGTGAAGTGGTGGCACTGGCTAACGATCCAGTTACTTGAGTTAATCAAGGAAGAGAAGACAGACGGGGCCAATTAAGTAGGCCGGCTGTCCAATGATAGATGAGTCATTATAGGTAAGTGCAAAGATAATGCCACTGGGAAAAGCAATTTAAATCATTTGTGAACTTCCAGACCAGGAAATCCTCCTAGTCTTTGAGGGGGGAACATTTAGGAATCATCAGGCCCAGCCTGATGAAGTCATCTGTTCATCGTGCAGCTAACAATCAACAAAAGAGCTGAGCACACAAGGGGACAGGCCATATGGAATACATTTGGGTGGCTGGGATATGTATCCATGCCTTCTTTACAATCACCTTCATAACACATCTTACGGGCCCTCTTCTAGTCCTTTGACCCATTCTCTCCACTCTATGCTCTTATCTCCCTAAACATGGAGTTCCAACGTATGGGTAAAATTTTAAGACAAACATCATCCTTCATAATTTCTGGTTTTATATTTCAAATAGGCTATTCCATGTACACGTACAGGTTTCCAAGAGACATTTCCACATGTTATAAAACAATTCTTTTTTAAATGACTTAAGAGGCTGTGTCTACATAGTAGAATTTATATAGATGGCCCTGCGTATTTTCAGATCCCCTACAACTGACGAATCTAGAATTGGAGAGACGAAAAATCATTTTTTATTCTTGCTCCTTTTGGTTTTTGAAGGATGAGTGAGTGTGGGGAAGAAAGATGTATACATGAAAGTAAACCATTTTTGCAATCCCTATTTCTTTCAATCCAATGGCCCTCCAAGAATCCCAGAGTAAAAGTTGTTATCAGTGATTGCCATGTTGAAAAAATCCCAGAAATATTAAATTTTTGCATCTCATGCATTTGTTCTCTTTCTCCTTCTCTCTCTTTCTCCTTCTTTGCCTTCCTCTCCTCCTCTTCCTGCTCCTCCTTCTTCTTCCTCTTCTCCTTCTCCTCCTCCCTCTCCTTCTTCTACCTTTTAAGTTCACTCTCATCACAACTGAAATGTTGGATTCTTCAATCCTTGTACACTCATCTGTCCTACTTTAGGCAATCTTCCCTTACTCAGGCTCACACTCAATAAAAACTCACTTAGGTCTCTACCACCCTGCTATGCTACCCAAGATCGCACCATTTCATTGTTTTCTCTAACTGGCTGCTCTTCTCTGCTGTTTTTCTACCTAATAACTTACTCACACTTCAGATCCCAGTCTGGTCATCATTAGAGCCAGGCTACCTTGTACTTGCTCTAGTCTCCCCAGTGTGAAGTGTCCTAACACCACATAACCTTTCCTTCCTGATAGTCATTAGAGTTGTGAGTGTATCTATATCTATGTCATCTACATCTATCTGATATGATGACTTGACTTCATACCTACATTCCCATGACCGTAAGCCATTTCTGGTTTTGCATCTTCTCCCCTCATTGGTGCCAATTGAACTTTGTCTATTTTTCACAGCTTCTCTCTTAACCAATGGTTCACGCTATCTCATGGACTCTGCTAACAACTTTTTCTCCCCTTTCTTCTAATTTTGTTCTATCAGCCATTAGTTTTAAGTTTTTCACATCTAAACTCTACTAGCAAGAAGATATGGTTGGCTTAATTAGTATTCATCATCTCTTCGTAAAAACTCCTGTGACGGAGTACCTCATGATTTCCTCACCAATATTCAAATGAACTTCCTTAGGTCAAGGGAATCTTTACCCATTATCTGTGTCCAGGATGAGGGAACAGAAGTTTTCTGTATCATAATCTGCTTACCGGAAACTAAAAATTTGGGAAAGGATCTTCCTTGAGGACTGGAGTTAGATAAGGAGCAATAACAGGAAAGAAGCAGGGAGCCAGGCAGTGGTGGTGCACACCTTTAATCCCAGCACTCTGGAGGCAGAGACAGTCAGATTTCTGTGAGTTCGAGGCTAGCCTGGTCTACAGAGTGAGTTCCTGGACAACCAGGGCTGTTACACAAAGAAACTCTGTCTCAAAAAAATAAAAAGCAACAAGAAGCATGAACCAGTGAAACATTTAACATCTCACTTCTTGGTTCTACTCAACGTAATCTTCATTCCTCTGCATGTACAGCTGGCACAATTAGGCAATGAATGTTAAGTCCCGTTAGAACTAATCAGCAAAGACAATTTATGAAAGAAGATCTGATGTGTCTGGGAAATGTCTGATCCTATTACTCAACATACCAGAAGGCTAGATAAGCAAATGACTTCAGGAAGACAGTCTAGTGGTCCACTTTACTCTTATGTACATATCTACAGGCCCCACAGCCAGAGTAAAGGGGCTTCACAAGGTCTTTTATCAGACTTTGGACTCTAATCCTTGATATCTGTCCAACTTCTTACAGCATGATGCCTTCAACCTCTCCACTTGCTCTACTACAAAAAAAAATGGGCATAATTATGATCAGTTGCAATTGTAGAGATTAGAATTTTTATTAAAAATTAGAAAATATAGTCACCATATATTCATTATCTAGACAGAACACAATACTGTAGAGGTTAATAGAGTAAATTCTAAACCCCAATTTCCTGGGCTAAATTCTAGCTGAAATAGTTACAAATTATATAAACTTATAGTAAGTACTTGTTTTCCCTCATGTATTTCATAAGGTTACAGTACCTACCTTGATATGGTCATCATAAAGTAATAATAAATAAGTTAGTAAATGGTACCTGCTTATAACTGTGATGACATTACATATATATGGACTATAATAATTGCTGCTGCTGTATTTTTAATATTTATTTATTGAATTCTCTGTGTGTGTCTCTCTCTGTACCTCTCTTGTTCTCTCTCTCTCTCTCTCTCTCTCTCTCTCTCTCTGTGTGTGTGTGTGTGTGTCTGTGTGTGTGTGTGTGTGTTCAAGCATGTGATAAAAGGACAACACTCAGGAGTTATTTCTTTCCTGCCACCTTGTGGGATCCAGGGATTGAGATAAGGCCATCAGACTTGTGCCTATAACCACTGAGAAATTTCATTAACACTCTCTTCATGTTATTTATTGAGACTGTTATATCCTTTAGTCCATCTGAACAAAGTAGTGGCCACCTGTCACTCAGAAAACATTTGCTCATAGGTAGAAGAAAATATCATTTACTGGTTCATACAACAGAAAGTCCAAATGATGTCCTAGTTTAGCCATGGCTAGATGCAAGGGTTTCACTTTCGACCCTCACTATCTTGTGCCTTGGATTTTACCTGAGTCAATAACATTCTTGGTAGGATACCTCAATGTGTTGGCAAAGATCTAGCTTCCCATTCTTTCACCTCTTCAGTGGATCTGAGACTAAGACAGATATTCCCAAATTCTATTCCATCATTGAATCAACAATCAGAAGGATAGACTATTCCAGTTGGCCCAGTCATTGCAGTAAAGGTGAAATGTACCAAGTTCACTCAAATATTATTATCTACAGGAGGAAAAAATGCTGAACAAAAGATGCCCCACAGCTCAACCATTTTCCAAGAACCAAGATGACCACAACTAACATGTTCCCTGAAGTTTTCACTTTTGTTCTCTGGCAAGTTACAAACACCCATGAGTAATATTCAAAATGTTGGATAACTTCTAATGCATGACCTCAGTCCAATTTAAATGAGCACCTGACCAATCAGGATAGAAGTCAGCTAGAGACAGCCACAACTACAGCGCATTCTGGCTGGATAGCAACCCTCTGCCAAATGCTAACACTGAGCTAACATTTAGAACACCTAGAATATTGAACCCTATTCATTCTCATTGAGCAAACCCCCCGCTAACTCTGCCTTACTTGTTCACCTATACCCACTAAAAGGAAGGACTGATGGAAGCAGATTTCTTCAGAACTTTTTCTTCTCTTTAATTCTCTTTGTCATCTTATGAATGTGACCACAGGACTGAGGCACATGCTTTGGACAGAGGATGATCTTTGAACTGAACTAAAGCATCAGTATCTTTGACATGGACACACATGTTTTGCCTGACCTGTTTTAAACAAAAGTTGTCTTTCATTTCTGGCTGAGAAAAGCAGACGTCCCATTTTCCTCCCTCTCTCTCTCTACTGCTACCAAATGAAGCTGGCCCCATCCTTGTTCCATGGCATGCTACTTCTTTAAATTGAAGTTATGTGAATTTCCCTTTGATTGGAGACTTAGTCTAGGAATTTAATGGGCTGGTTCAATTTAGATAAATAATGCTACCAACAACTGATGTGTGTGTGTGTGTGTGTGTGTGTGTGTGTGTGTGTGTGTGTGTACACGCATACCTTTCTTATTATACTCCCTTCTCCTGAGCTAGTGATTTAAATACTTGGCATGGAATATATACACAAGAGGTACCTGCTCCCACTGGTCCTGCAGCTTGCCTGCATCATTAAGCACACCCTTTTCCCATTTTGTCTCCCAGGCACAACACAGTACTTGTGTCTGATCATCCTATTTCCAACTCTTCCTGGCTGATAGGCGAACCTACAGAAAATGTTTGCCAGATCAACCTGACCTTTACTTCCCTCTTCCGTATGGGGATTGAAGGGTGCCATGCCTGTCTCCTTTCAGGTCTGCAGAGAATACAGCAACTTACAAAAAACATAAAATACTTCCGAGAGCGGCTGATAGAAATGGGATTCATCATCTATGGCAATGACTACTCTCCCATTATCCCTGTGCTCCTGTACATGCCTGCTAAAGTATCGTGAGTATCCAGTGACCCTCAGAATCATGCCAATGCCCAGTGTGTCGTGACTGAGATGGTATATTTGACATCATGAAGTTTTTCTGTGCATGAATTAGATTATGTGCTTGGAGGGATTCTTGAGTTCTGACCTCAGACATCCAGTTTCTCAGAAGCCACCTGCCAGCATCTTCAGAACTTTTTGATGTAACTTCCAGAAAAAGAGACAGATGCTGAGGCCCACCTCTCTACACCATTTTCAAGTTCTGGAAATTTTGGGGAAATGATTTATGCCAATTGTAAAAAGGTAGTCTTGATACGCCTTCTGACCCAAGACTATCCCTCTAAAATATAACCCCAGTATTGGAGCTTTCTGTTTGACCCACCATCCATCTGAATAGATAGATAATTTGTAAAAAAAAAAAAAAAAAAAAAAAAAAACCATACCATTAAAAGAAGTTGGAGTCTAGACTGTTGAGAACTCATCCAGAGTAGAAGAGAGTCATAAATCATAAATACTCAAAGAGGAATTCTCAAAATTCCTCTAAACATATCCTTATGTCATTTTGCCACAGCCAAATATCAAGCAATTGAAACACACATGTGAGTGAGTTATTTGGTAGGCTACACCATCAGCATTCCATGCCAAGTGTTTAAATCACAAATGTAGGTCAAAGTAACAATGCACCGAGTGTCCAAGGAGAAAGAATGCAACACCGTTCTGCTCAGTGTAATGACAGGGAATGACAGTGGAGATTCTACATATCCACTCATCTGAACCCTCTACCTTCTAATTTTTGAGGTCACAAAAGGACACACGCACTTATTCAAAATGACTGGGTAAACAGAATGTTCTCTAAGATTTCAAATTTAGAGTATGTCTACCTAATATTTTATTAGCTCAAAAGAAGGCACTCCATATAAACTTGTTGAGGCTCACAATGCATGGCAGTGGGGTGAGAGCAGGAAGGAGTATGCAGAAAGATAGAGACCAGAATTAGAATCTCAACAAGTTAAAACAGTGGCTAATCCAATAAGGAGCCCATTCACAGTAAAAAGAGAATTTTTTAATTAAATTTGTTTTTACATAAATATATGCATATATCTGAATATACTTATATAGTGTTTAAATCAGGGGAAAAGGTCTATTTCCACAAACATTTATTATTTCCTCATGGTGAAAATATTCAAAAACTTTCTTTGAGCTTTTAGAATATACACTATGTCAGTGTTATACATAGTTACTCAACAGTGTACTAATATTCCCAAATTTCAAGCGCATTTCAAATTTACTAATATGATATACTTCATGTAACCATTATTCTTAATGTTGTAGTAAAGATTTCAGAATCAGAGTTTCGACTCATCTTCTTTCTTGGATAATCTTGGACAAGCAAGCCAGCCTTCTAAAGACAAGTTTTATGTTGTATGAAATAACATAAAATAGTGCCCACTTCCTAAGGTTAAATAAATAAAGGGCAGGGGAACTAATTCAGTGACAGAATATTTGCCCAACACACACAAAGCCCTGGGCCCAATCTCCAGCACTGAAGAAAAAGAAAATAAAAGGGATCTGAGGCATCTGGAATGATGCTTTTCATGTAAGAGTTAGTCAGGAATTGCTGCTTTAATAACTTTAATTGCATTTATAGAGCTTAATATAGCTCTTGATGTAGTGTAAGCATCCTGACATGGCTGGCCATTATTATTACTACTGTCTTATGCTGTCCTCATTAGTGTTTCAACTGAACAGAAAGTTAAGTTGCCATGGTTGCATGGCTCCCCAAAATAATCATCACAGTTAATGAAAGCAGAACTCCTAGAAAAGTACTAAATAACCTGCTGCTCTGCATTAATGACACAATCTTGGGCCCTAAGATTCTGGTTCCCTGCATCTTAAGATTGTTCTTCAGAAGAAGCTAATGCTGCTGATGTTGGTGATATTCTAAATAAGGCTTTTTGACCTTTTTGGACACTCCCTGTGGATGAGGCCCTTGCTTCCAGTTTATAAATGTGGTTATGAGATGAACAAAGGTCAAAGGTCAGATTACCTTCTTAGGTTCACCCACATTGTAATCAGCAAGCTGAGATTTCAGTGCCATTTTCCTCTGCCCATGGACTGAAGCTCTGAAACTTGCAGTACAGCCTTCCAAGCTTTGGTCTACATCTCATTAAAGCCATACAGAGTGTGGGTTGAACAGGTTTTTGTTGTTGTTGTTGTTGTTGTTTTGCTATAAATCTTTTTTTTCTTTAACACATTTTTTTTTATTCATTTTACATACCAACCACAGGTCCCCCTCCTTCCTCTCATCCCTCCTCCTGCTCTGCCCAACCCCCAGCCTTCCCCTCCTCAACCTACTCCCCCATGGCCTCCTCCAAAAGGGTAAGGGCTCCCATGGGGAGTCAGCAAAGCCTGATACATTCTGTTGAGGCAGGACCAAGCACCTCTCCCCTGTACCATGGCTGAACAAGGCATCCCACCATAGGCAACAGGCTCCAGAAAGCCAGCTCATGCACCAGGGATAGATCCTGATCTCACTGCCAGGGGCCCTTTATCCAGACCAAGCTACCCAACTGTCTCCCATATGCATGGGGCCTAGTCCAGTCCCATCCAGGTTCCACAGCTGTCAGTCTAAAGTTGGTGAGTTCATAGGAGCTTGGTTCAGTTGTCTCTGTAGATTTCTCCATCATGTTCTTAGTCCCCCTTGCTCATAGAATCCCTCTTCCCTCTCTTTGACTGGACTTCTGGAGCTTGGCCTGGTGCTTGGCTGTGGATCTCTGCATCTGCTTCCATCAGTTACTGGATGAAGGCTCTATGATGACAGGGTAGTCACCAATCTGATTACCAGGGTAGGCCAGTTCAGGTACCCTCTCTACTATTGCTAGTAGTCTAACCTGGGGTTGTCCTTGTGGATTCCTGGGAATTTCCCTAGCACCGAGTTTCTCCCTTACCCCATAATGTCTCCCTCTATTAAGATACCTCTTTCCT
Organism: Peromyscus leucopus; assembly: GCF_004664715.2. NCBI lineage: Eukaryota > Metazoa > Chordata > Mammalia > Rodentia > Cricetidae > Peromyscus > Peromyscus leucopus. The sequence continues at coordinate 115,790,357 of NC_051066.1, forward strand.
TGCTCTCCCACTCAGCCCCTCCCCCAGCTCTACCATCCTGTTCCCTCATGTTCTCATCCCCCATCCCCTCCCCTCTATTGCCCCCTCCATGGGTTTAGAAATCTTGGACGCTGTCTTTGACAATTCAAAATGCATCAGCCACCATGACAGAAAGATGCCTATTCAGGTTATCTAAGGAAACCCAGAGCAGGTGACATAGAAAAGCTAACGGCATGTACTTGTGGTGACAGTTATTTGCAGGATTTGCTCGCCTGCCTGGCTTTGTTTCCTTCTATGTTGTTTCTTCCACTGAAGGGTCATGTATGAAGAAGCATTTGAAATAGGGAGTGAATTGTATAAGCCGCTATGAAAGCACATTTTTTGTCATTTTCACACTTAAAACTTTTGATGTTAGGGGCTGAAGAAACACAGTACAGTTGGTAAAATGCCTCCCAGATCCCCAGCACCCATTCGAAAGCACAAGGTGCACATCTGTAATCATAATAGTCAGATCCTTGGGACTTTTTGGCCAAACTGATGAGCTCCCAGTCCAGTGAGAGACTCCTTCCAAATAATAATTAAAATCAAGAGGTCATGAAGTTCAGAGGGAATGGGCAGGATTTGGGAGAAGTTGGAGGAGGGAGTGCAGGGTGGAAATAGTGTAAATACAGTACTTACTATGAAATTGTCAAAAACCATAACAAAATAAAGGGAAGGCAGCTGACATCCACGCCTGCCTCCACATGCATGTACACACACATATGCATACACAAACACATGCACACACAAACACAAAGTAAAATTTTAAAAAACTTAGGCCTTTGATATTCTTAAAAATTGAGATTTCTTCCTATTTCTACCTATATGAGATCAAAATTAATCTCAAGTGAGGTGTAGGTTTAAATATATTACAACAGCACTATCATCTGTAGTGCTCGGTACAATGTAATTTCAGCCATAAAATGTGCAAATAAGGCTGACAAGATAGCTGAGCAGGTAAAGGCACTTGCTGCCAAGCCTGACAACCTGAGTTCAATCCCTGGAATCCCATGGTGAAAGAAGAAAATTAACTCTAAAAAGATGTCCTCTGACCTCCACACATGTGCACACATGCCTGCTCATATACAAACACAAAAAATAAATAGGTGTAACACTTACAGCATACATTTAAAGAATATGTTACATTATCTTGTGGTGCAAGGTTTATACTTCCCCTACATTGTCCTTTTCATGCACTTGGGAGATTTTGGTACACAAGATGTCATATTGCTACATCCAGTGCAGTGGTAATGCTTATCATCATTATCATTATTATTGCTTCACATACTGAGTTCTAGCCTGCAGCAGCTCTAAAATGCTTTGGGGGTTACATACCCAGAGGCTCATTATATAAAACACAATCATCTATATTCACTACAGTAGTCTAAGTTTTAAATTCAGAAATGTTCCAGGGAGGCCCCAGATTTTCGTAATGAACCAACAGTCATACATTTTGCTCAACATTCTTTGGCAAAACTCACTTCCGTCGGTACAAAGGGAAACATATTGACAGTGAAATGGTCTTCTGGGAACCCTGAAAACTGGCCTGAGCTCATGTGTCAGGTGGTCTGTAGTCTAGCAATAAAAGCACTTGACTTGTTTCTCAGACAATTCTGTGCTCTCATCCTGTGCAGTGCCGTGGGCAGCCTTCCATAGGGTGATCAAGAAGGCAGAAAGAACAGCCCCTGTTTTCAAACTTTCTCAGCTAGAAAGTTTGCCGCCTTGTAACCTTCTCAGTAGAAATCAAAGGGGGAATCTTGCCTTGCCCAAGCCAGGGGGCCAGAAGGGTTGTGTGTTCAGTAGGTTTTGCAGTCTCACTGCTTTGTTTGATAGCAGGCATTCTGCACGAGGCAACCAAAAGGCAGACAGCTAAATAACAAGATGGATGGATGAATGGGTGGACAGTCTGGTTCAGTCAATTTTTTCCTGGATTATGGCTAGAAAGTTTCTATGCTGCTGTCAGCTTCCAGCCTAACATAATATAGCAGCAAGTTCTTAAGGCTAAGAACAGACCGGAGGCCTAGACTTCCCTGTGAGTAGATCCACTCAGCAATTAAGATTTCCTGCAGAGATCAACGGAGCCCAAAGAGAAAAAGAACTCCCTTGGGGGTATTTGCCTTTTTAATCTGGCTTTGGCTCTTAGAACAGGTGATTTGGACTTTGAGCTTAATATTCTGGCATCATTACTGAGATTAACTTTGGAACAAACAAAAAACAGAAGGATGAAGAGAAGGGAGAGCTTATAAAGGTTTCCCTGTCTCAAGAGCTTTGTAGTCAGTCTGATGACTGATATCCTACAGGCTGTAACTGCCCTTGAGGGTCTCTTACCTCCCTGCTCACCTCTTATCTGGTTCCTCTCAAGGTCAGGCAAGAGTTATTCCTCTTGTGCATACCTGTGTGTATTCACTCATAAATATTATTTTAAATGAGGAGACCCTTGCCGTTACTTACTTCTCATTTGAGGTAACTGTAATCTTCACTCCTGGAGTTTGGATTCTGCAAGCCCTCAAATCCTGATCTTCAAATTATAGTCACTAAGTCTCCCTTCTTGAAATGTCCACAGTTAATGCTGCAGTTCATTTTTTAAAACATATATGTTTACATATAATAAATAGTATTTCTCTTGTCATTGTATCATACTAGCTGTTTGATTTCTAGTCCAGGAACTCTGCAGATCAAGGAGTGCTTATCAGTGCAAACTTCTTTAATCAGCATCACAGACATCAGCATTCTCTGCTGGATATCAAAGGCTCCTTACTGACAACTATCTAATCAGTGTGTCAGGTTCCATAAAAGCACACACTCAGCTATGAGGAACAGCAAGCAATTTTCTGTTTTGTGGTCTGGTCCGTTGTGTGGGAGAAAATTTAATCATCCTTTCCTTTATATCATTTTAAAAAGAAGTCTACTAACCATATTCTTTTTTTTTTTTTCAGCAGGATGATTCTAACTTCTCTCTGTTAACTTTTTTTTTCTTTCCCTAAGTGCTTTTGGAAGGCATTTGCTTAAGAAAAAAATCGGGGTGGTGGTTGTTGGATTTCCAGCCACTGCCCTGGCAGAAGGTCGGGCTCGCTTCTGCCTTTCATCAGCACATACTAAGGAGATATTAGATGAAGTGAGTATCCATCTACCAACAGAATCACTATTTCTGGTACCCTGGATTCTTAGCAAGTACTTATATTGAGCCATCTTGGGGTTCTCTAGGGTGGCTTAGAAAAAGAAAACTAGTGACAAATGAAACTCACTGCTAAACTTTTAAAAAGCAAATTACTATGGTATGTCAACAATATCTAACAGCACACTCAAATCAATGAATAGAAAAAAATCCATTTACTGAAGATTTGATTAAAGACAGAATTTTGGTTTCATAGAAAAGACTAATATCAATGAATTTTTATAAACACTGATATGTATATATCATATACAAAACCTGGAACAAAAAGATTACATAATATCGACAAACTAAATTAATAACAAAATAATGATAATTACAGAAAGAATAAATTAACCATGGGAAGAAAATAGAAAACAATATGGGAACATAAAAGTGTGGGTGAGTTATTATAGTGGTGAATATTCACAAAGAAAGTGACTTTTCAGATGGGCCTTTTTAAATAATAATTATGGAGCAACATTTAGTCATTCTGACCATTAAAGCAACATGATCAGTCACTGTGAAATAAGTGTGACAAGTGAGTTAGAGAGGAAAGAACCTGGAGAAAAGGAGATGAAGTCATTTGAAATAAAATAAAACTTGACAAGAGCTCCAATGGTGATGGAAACAGCAATAACAGAAACGAATCTATGAACACATACTATGAATGCATGAATTGCCAAGATTTGACAAGTGGTTAGAGGTAGGGGATGCCTGAGCAGAGAAGACCAAAGGTAACTCTCTAGATCTCTGGACTTGCTGAACAGAAGGATGAGGGTGAAGCAGTAAATGAGAGAAGACATAGAGTAAGAGTCAGATCGCCTTCAATGAGAGTGGAGGAGTAAGGTGAATTCTGTACTCTACATTAAGCACATGGGCCTATGGACCATTGATGAAAGTGAAAATGAATTCTAGAGCTCAGAAAACATTGCAAGCCTAGAGCTACTGTAGTTTGTGCAACTCAGGGGATGATAAAGTCAAGGATGGAAAGTCTAATTGTGGAGAAACAAGCAAGAGACGCCAGGCCAAATCCCAGTGGAGCACATATATTCTGAGACATGGAATTGCAGGTGGGAAATAGGTGGGAATTTAGGTAGAGATAAAACTGCCAGGAAGGATGTGGAATACTATACTGTTAAGTACACTAGACACCAGTTTCCAGAAAAAAGGACCAAAAAGTTACCTAAACACAAGAAAGTTCAAATAGGGTAAGAGATGAGAAGAAACTGTTGAATCAGCAATTCCTGGGAGCTCAGTATTCCTTAGAGTGTGTGGTTTTATGGGAAGTCAGGGAACAGAAATGAAAGCATAATGGATAAAAAGCTGAAGAGTACCATATGAGGTTGAATCACACTCTAGAGAGAGAAATGGGGAGTCTGGGAGAGAAGAGAGAGAGAGATGGGGGAGGAGGGGAGAGACAGAATGGGAGGAGCAAGAAAACAAAGAGACAGAAGGGGAAGTGATGAGAGATAGACAGACAGACAGGCACAGATGGGAATGAGAGGAAAGAGAGAAAGACAGAGATAGAGAGACAGAAGAGGGAGGAAAGGAGAGAAATAGAGGGAAAAGATAAGAAGAGAGGACAGAGAGAATGGGGAGGAGGAAGGGAAGAGAGTGGAGGAAAGCTTGTGCCTATTTACACAAGAAAGTCAGAAGACTGTAATGAAGAAATCTTACAGAAACCAAGAAGATATGAATAGTGAGTAAGCTCCAAAAGGTGACAGGAATGGGATGGATAACAGAGATAACTTCTTTATTTCTTGTGGTCCAAACAGCATTAAGACCTCAAGAATAAGCAACTCTGTAGTAATAAGACCCTGGGCTCCCTTTTACAAATTCTTCATTGCTATGGAACACCTGACATGCTGGGAGCATGGATAGATCAACTTGACAGTTATGTCTGTGCTCACACGCCCATTTTAATGTAAACGTGTGAGCAGTGATTTAATATTACATAAATTGAGACTCGAACCTGTTGACTGGTCAGGGGTCTAAGGTAGCAACTGGACATGTACACTCGTAGAATATAAACAATATTCGACCAAAGCAGTCAGAGGGTTGGGGAGCTGGTGAAGTGGGTAAAGTGCTCGCTATCTGCAAGCGTGAGGACCTGAGCGTGAATTCAAGGCACCCACATGAAAAGCTGGGTGTGGTAGCACGTGTGCCTCTAATCCCAGCACTGGAGAAGCAGAGATCGGCACAGCCCTGGAGCTTGTTGACTTGGTGAACTTCAGGTTCAGTCAGAGACCCTGCCTCAAAAATTAAAGTGGAAAACAATACAGCAAGTATTGGCCTGGCCTGTGCCTGGTCTCCATGCACAGGCACGTGTGTGTATGCCTTGAATGTGTGTGCTGCATACACAAGAACACACATACATATGCAAAACACCTACAAAGGAAAAGAGAGGAAGAGGGAGTCATTCAGAGACCAGGTTGGGGACAGAAAAGACACAGGCTAGTATGACATCTTCCTTTTCTGGCTCCTTTGTGACAGCTCTAGCTTCCCTTCATCATTTTACTCCCCAGATAAAGATGATAAATATACAACCAGCCAGTGACTTCTTGCTAATACCCAAGGCAGAATTTATGTCTGCTTCATTAAAAATCACCTTCAGTGTAAACCCACTGCGGTAAGAATTCCCTCCCTTCTAACCCCTGTCCCAGAAGTGTTCATACTCTTCCATACTTCAGCAAGAACTTTAATATAAAACTGAAATATGTGTGGTCTAGATTATTTGTAAGTCTAAGTTGTGTTACTCCATGGAGTGTAGACATGGGCTTTGTTGGTTTTTGTTTTGTTTTGTTTTACGAGACCAGGTTTCTCTGTGTAGTTTTGGTGCCTGTCCTGGATCTCGCTCTGTAGACCAGGCTGGCCTCAAACTCACAGAGATTCGCCTGGCTCTGCCTCCCGAGTGCTGGGATTAAAGGCGCGCACCACCACCACCCAGCTCAGAAATGGGTATTTTAAAAATGAGTGTTGGGAGTAAGTTTTGAGAGGATTGAAGATGCAGCTATTAGCTCCAGAAATGTTCTATTTTGCTGGTTTACTCTATTATGAAGACATAATCTCCAATGTATTTTGCAACCCTATTATTTTCTTCTATGAGGTTATATGCAAGTCTTAAAATAAATAAATAAACGGTTAGACAGGTCAGATATCTAAGTTCCTCTCCTCACACTTCTAAAATAAAACATTTACAATGCTGAGTTGTGGGAGACTCACTCCCACTTTCCCCCCTGGGTACTCTTGAGGAGAGAGGGGTGAGAAATATTTGGATAGAAAGATAGAGGGGAGAGAAACTGACAGAAACACAGGATAACCTCCGAAGGGTCTGGGTCAACATCCACCGGTCCCTTCTGTCTCTTCTAAAGGGCATGATATAGGAATGCCAAGGAGTGGGGCAAAAGACCTCCCTCTAGCTCAGCCAAGTGCAGACCCTTCCAATCACCTGCTAACCATGCATGTGATCAAGCCATCTCTTAATGCAGCCCTGCTGGGTAAAGCAAGCTCAGATCTTACTAGGAAACCTCTGTGGGCCTTCACATTGAGTTAAAACATTAAATAAAAGAATTACCACCCAATATTTCTCTAGCATGCTTAGGGAGATTAGGTCAGTTGGTAAAGCGCTCACACGAGGACCTAAGTTCAGTTCCCAGAACCCACTTAAAAAATTTAGAGTAGTAGCATGTGCTTATAATACCAACACTGGGGAGGCAGGGGGGAAAAATTCCTGAGACTCATTTAGCAGCAAGCTCAGACTAGCAAGAAGCCCTGTCTCAATAAACAAGATGGATGACTCCTGATGAATGACAGCCAAGGTTGTCCTCTAACGATCACATACATGTGTACACACATGCACATACACCTATACACCTATACATGTATACACATACATGTACCCACACAGACAAATTGATTAATTAATTCAAGTTCTTCTAGGACTTACAAGCCAAACCTAATGACATGGATCTTTGCTGGCAAAACATTACTATGGGTCTCTGGGAAGCTTGCCATTAACCTAGGCTCTGCACAGTAGGCCATTTTGGAGGTTTGTTTGCTTTTTTTTTTTTAATCATATTTTTTTATTTATTTTACAATAGTATTCAGTTCTACATAATAGCCACAGATTCCCTTGTTCTCTCCCTTCCTGCCCCCCTCCCCTTCCCCCCAGCCCACCCCCCATTCCCACCTCCTCCAGATCAAGGTCTCCCCCGAGGACTGGGATCGACCTGATAGACTCAGTCCAGGCAGGTCCAGTCCCCTCCTCCCAGATTGAGCCAAGCATCCCTGCATAAGTCCCAGGTTTCAAACAGCTAACTCATGCAATGAGCCCAGGACCTGGTACCACTGCCTAGATGCCTCCCAAACAGATCAAGCCAATCGACTGTCTCACCTATTCAGAGGGCCTGATCCAGTTGGGGACCCCTCCGCCTTTGGTTCATAGTTCATGTGTTTCCATTCATGAGAAAAGGAAGAAACAAAGAGCTAAAGAGGCCCACAGAAATCCACAAAGATACCCCCACAAAAGACTGCTGGCAATGGTCGAGAGACAGCCGGGACTGACCTACTCTGGTGATGGGATGGCCAAACACCCTAATAGTTGTGCCATAAACCCCATCCAAGGACTGAGGAATCTGGATGCAGACTTCCACGGCTAGGCCCCTGGTGGAGCACTGGGAGTCTAATTAGTGAGAAAGAGGAGGGTCTATATGAGCGAGAATTGTTGAAACGAAGGTTGGATAAAGCACAGGGACAAATAACCATTTTGGAGTTTAAAGATAACTTATGGAAGGGCATCTCATTGCAGGTTTTGGAAGTTGTTGATAAACTCGGTGATCTCCTGAATGTGAAATACTTCCCACTCAAGAAGTCAGGACGCCCTGCACTCTCCAATGGGAAGAGTTTTGACAGTGAAGCAAGCTTTGATGAGATGAGCGTTGAACCTGAAACATAAGTTTCCTGGCATAATGAATGGAACATAAAGACTGCCAGAAGACTTCCTTCCTCCTTTGTCTCACAAGTAATATAGCTGTATTTTACCCTTTCCTCGGGACAATTTTATTTTCCAAACCAGCTTAATTGAGTGAGGGAAATAGTCATTTCTTTAATGTCTCTAACCTGCTGTTACAAAATCAAAATATACATAAAATTCTAGATTTACATTTTCCCTCTCCTTGGCTGGAAATACACAAATGCACACTTGGAGTATTTTTTAATGGCAAGGAGCTTGTGTTTTAGCTGCTACTCTCCAGGTTTTGAGTCAGACCCTTTCAAGGGCTCCAACCAAATGAAAGGATTTTGATTTTTAACTGGATAATCTTACTGTGTGTTCAAGTATGCCATCTGCACACATGAGAAAAAGGGACAGAGAGGAGCTGAGTCTCTTGCTCAACCCATACCAATACCAGGAACAGTTTGTATGTATCATGGGAAGTTCCAGGAAGGATGGAAGGCAATGTTGTTTCTACTGTTGGCCACCTGTCAACTTTATCCAAGGACAGGTATCAAAAGACATAGTTAATGATTGGGAGAGAATGCAAAACTAGCCAGTGGTGACCAGAGGTGTTCTTGAAGCCAATCTCCTTTTTCTCTTGGTGCTCTCCTACACCTTTGTTGTTAAGCTTTTGGGGGCTGGGAAGTTCATGGCTCTAGTCTTCTAGAGAGGAAGAAGGAAATCAAGCACAAGTCAGTTTTGGACCCAGACTAAAACTGTAGTATTAAAACAATTCAAATGATGCTGGTGCCATGCAGAGTGAGTTTAGCACGTTTGGCCTTAATAACTTCCCATTTCTATTGAATTCTGAGTGAAACTCAATTTTATAAAAAAATTCCCAACTTACACCAGAAGAATGAACTGGTCCAACAAGGTATTAAAAAATGAATTCTCTGTCTCTTCCAAGGCTATGTATTTGTAGATACAGGTCCAGTAAATAACATCCTCCATGGCACATCTACTCAGATTTGGTGAGAAGACACACTTTTGTGCATCTATGATTCATCCCTCTCATGACATACAAAAACGACACAAGCATCTCTGAAAAATTAGTCCTCTGCTAATTGGTTCTAGTTGGTATGGAAAAAGCCAGTGGAAAACCTTATCTTTAACAAGCTCCCAGATGGTGCCCAGACTTGGAAACTCCAAAGAGCAGTGGTGACCTTTTAGCCAAGCTTCTGTAACAGTTCGAATGAGTTACAGAACATTCCACTCCATCAAATGACACTGTAAACAAATCACTTCAAAAGAGCTTTGGCTCTGTGTGACACAGATGGGCTCAAGCTTTCATGCTGTGCACAGAGACAGAAATTCAACCTGCAACACCAATGCTTGATGGAGCAACACTGATGCTCAAAGAGCGTTCGAAAAGAAAGTGATACCTTTGCAAAACTTTTTAAAAAGTATAGCCCCCTGGTGGATTATAATTTTTTTAGTGGATCTCTTGGGGTTGGAGAGATGACTCAGCAGCTGAGAGCATTTACTGCTCTTCCAGAGAGAACCTGAGTTCAGTTCCCAGCACCCAGGTTGGGTTGTTCACAACCACCTGTATCTCCAGCTCTAGGGCATCTGATGCCTGTGGCTTCTGTGGGCACCAGGACTCACATGGGCATATCCACACTCCAACCCACACACATACACATAGTTAAAATATAATTTAAAAAATCAATCCTTTAAAAAAAGTTCCCAGTTCCCAGTTATAAAGTGCCTCAGAAGTGGTGAAAAGCTATAGGAATGCTGTGATGAAGAGGAAAAGAAATGGGTACTATGTGTGCAGCTGCCCATCTGAAGACTAACCTGATAACTAGTCTAACTCTTCTGAGTGAACTGGTACAGCATTAATTCTGCAGAGAAAACACATATCATATAGATGCATAAAGCAAGAAAGATATGTATGTCTTTTCTTTTTAATATGTGCATTCAATGAAGTTGTTCTTAATAAATCACTGAACAAAATGTAGAATACCTAGAGTTCAAAACAGGAAATAGGCAGTAAAGAGGGCAGAGAGAGATATACGCTTCTAACAGTAAGCATCCCCCTTCATCTCTAGTTCTGTCTGTTATCATCATCTATGGTGTCATACCTGCCCTAAAATTTTAAACCACCAGAGGGATAGGTATATTCCTGATTAACAATGCTCATGCCTTTTACTTGCATGGAGGAATTTGTGTTCTGTTCATCATGGAGAAGAAGTTACTTTCCTGCCCAGCATGCAGAGCAAGGAGGAGGTTCTTCCTTTTCATTAAGATCTGAGGATCTTGGAGCAACTTGTTACCTTCCCATACACATATGAAAAGACTTACTTTTGTCAGAGTCTACAGTGAATATACACTTAGGAAAAGAACTGTAATTCCAGTACAATGCTTCCTGAGTGAGGAGAGACTCTGACTCCTTTGAGTGGCAGTATGAGTATATATAAAATAGAAAGTTGTGAATTGCAAGAAATACTGATTTTTATAAGAAAAAGTCCTCTAAGTTAACTAAGACTGATTTCAATTTGGTAGTAACTACTGAGTTTCATTAATCAGAGTTTGGATCTGTTGGGATCAAGGACTCTCTGAATTATAGTGTTTTACATCCCAACTATCTTATGTGCATGGTACCCATATACACACATATATATGCATGGACACTTTTACTCTTCTTTGAAAAAGAAGAGAATCAACAGCTAGATGAATATCTGACTGAATGACTGAGAGATAAGTGTTCTAGAAATCAACTTTTGGGGAAACAGAAGCTGAAGTTTCCAAACTGATATTTGTAAGGAAGAAAATTTTGCATAATGAAGGAATGACAATCATATCGTGGCATGACAGTGTTATGGATACTTAGCTTTACTGCCTTTCAACATGTTTCAGTTTGAGAGAGACCATAGACTTCAGAATTTATTTAGGAAGCTTGTTAACATGACAAACCACGTGGTTCACATCAGACCACCACTGAATCTGTTCCTAGGACGCTACATTTTAACAAGCCTCCCCAGGTAATTCCAACATACGCCAGAATTTGTAAACCATTATTAGAGCTTTTGGTAGACCAATTGGCTCCTATAACATAGCAGGGAACTTTTCTGATTCTTTGTTGATACTAGTAAACTGAAATGAATTTAGTCCATGCTTCTCCTTTCCTTCTCAATGGGCCATTTTCTAAGAAATGTCTGTCTCTACAAAAAATAGACCCAACATTGAAAAGATCTTCACAAGATGCCCCCTTTTCCCCTGTATTTTAGATTCCTACTTTTAATATTCTCCTTCCCTCTCTCCATAACTTTAAAAAGAAAAGTTCAACCTTTGACCATTACAACTCTTCAGTAGAGTGCTATTCTTGCCAGATCCTCACATACACAATGCCTCTCTACATCTTCTTTCACAAGTAACAGATATATAAAATTCTAGCTCTTACCTTAAAATCTAAGTTCTGATGAATACTTGAACTATCTTAAATATACACTTTGATTTATAACAATAATAATTTGGAAGATAGTAACAATGTATTTGTGTTCTATTCTTTTCTAATACCATACCCAGTTGTGTAGTGTTTTGTAAATCAAGAAGAGAGTATTTCTTTGCTTTGGGGGAGATAACTCATCAGTAATGTATTTCCTATGTAAGCATGAAGATCTAGATGAGCTTGATCCCCAACACTTACATAAAAAGCCAAGCATGGTGGTATAACCTTGCAATCCTAGCTCTGAGAAGGCAAAAACAAGTAGATTCCTATCTAGTCTTATCAAGGAGCTCCAGGTCCCGAGAGACCCTCTCTCTAAAAATAAAGTGAATGGTTCCTGAAGAATAGCACTCAAGGTTGACCTTTAGCCTACACACACACACACACACACACACACACACACACACACACACAAGAGGAGACTATTTCTTGGCAATTGTTGTAGTATATTATTTTGTAGCATTGTGAAATACAGTATATAGGGTGTGAATATGTTTATGTTTCACTGAAACATTTGAGATGACCAGTTCACTTCATTCTGCCTGTAAAATGTTAACTTTAATAAACAAATCACTAAAATTGACACTGTCAAAATCATAAATGGTTTTGTGTTGATGTGATTTAAGTCATTCTGGGAGGAAAAGACGGGTAGATACTTGCCTCTAGGAATTTCACTAGAGGCAATTAGTGGAGGTAGCTATAGCTAGAGAGACATATAATTTCATGAGAACCAATTGTGCATAGATCCTTCCAGATCCTTCAGTGACATCACAATGGGAGCTTGAAATTGACCATAGTAGTGGGAAACCTGACAACACAGAAATGAGTAAATACTACAAATCATGGTTTGGGGGGTCTGGCTTTTCCTTTTATTATTATTAAGAATTTTTTATTCATTTTACACACCAACCACAGATCCCCCTCTCTTCCATCGTCCCCCCCCCATCCTTCCCCCCTCAACCCATCTCCTATTCCCTCCTCCAACAAGGTAAGGTCTCCTATGCGGAGTCAGCAGAGCCTGGTACATTCAGCTGAGGCAGGTCCAAGCCCCTCCCCCTGCATCTGGCTTTTCAAACTTTAGCAGCAGACCACTAAAACCAGACACTGTGGTACAATTAATGTACAATAGTGTAATCATTATATATTAATGAGAAAATGTACAGTTAGATTATCCGTTACCACTAACTCAAACTGAAGGAACAAAGCTAGCCTCCGATCAACCAAACAAAGCTCCCAGAAGAGGTGTAGGGCAAGGCATTAGCACAAGCAAGACGATTATGTTCAGTTGGAGATGATTCCTGTGGCCTATCATTTAAGATTCACTGCTAAGAGAGCCACTTAAATTTTATAATGGAAAAAATAAACAGAGTAGAATAGGATAGCATGATGAATCCAACACACCTATCATCATGCTCTAAGCATTGTCACTTCGTGACCAGGCTTTTCATCTTCCCCTTCACTCTTCCTCTCATTAGATTACTTTAAAGTGAACCCTGGAAATCATTTCATTTCATGACTAAGTATTTCCTGGAGTCTTTTGAAAAGGCAGTGATGTCTTAATTTGTTCCTCCTTTCAACCTCATTAAAATACAACTCTTTGGAATAACATCAGCATTAAAATGAATCAAACATGAACCCTTGCTGTCTCTATCTCCTTAGCTTAGTTGTGAATTCTATGGTTCAAAACTAAGACTACATTCTGAAGCAGGTTTATAACATCCTGAGAGCTAATAAGCCAATTATCTTTAGACACTGTGCTAAGCACTCCTACACACAGAGTCTCCTGGGAATTGTTGCATAAATTTGCAGAGATTTCTTGGTAGGCAACAGTATTCATCATTCATTCACAGAGCAGAAAGAGGAGTTCTAAGACTCTGGTAGTGCTTTCTTAGGCACATGTCCTCTTCCTTACTAAAGCAATTTTCTTTAAGGGTTATTTCAGTTAATCTTTGTAAAGGTAACTCAATCAAAAATCAGGGAACAAGTCAAACCAGTCTACTTGTTGGAAAAAGCTGACGCCTATGCCAGTTCGGGATTAAGAGAAGACTTGTGACTCTAATTCTCCTTGCAGCTTTTGGTCCAAATGAGGAGCTGAAGGCCAAAATTTGCAAGTCAACTGCACCAAAACCTTATCATAGAAATAAATCAGTAAAATACCTAACAGAAGGTCAGAATAGATGGAAAAGAGGATTTTTTTTTTTCCTACAGCATGAAACAGTACTGCCTTTTATTCAGGCCAGATGCTAATTTTTATATCAAAAATATTGATTGAAGGGACTAGTGATCTTGGCTCTCACCCAAGTTTATTCAGGATCTTTCTTAATTAGGTTTGGGTCGGCTGCAATGCCCATGGCCAAGGGTAAGTCTGGCTCCAATCACCACGTTGTGCTCTCTACTTCATCACGGGCCAAGGACTAAGGCAAGGAAATTGCAGCTTCTTTGTTTCTACAGCCCAAAAGTTTGTTTTTTTCCAGATTTGAAGCATGCATGGAGAAAATTTGTAAGGAAGACCAAAAGGAGCAAAGTGGCGATGACTTAACTGTGGTGAGATCAGTCTACCCAGCCCCTTCCCTGTGATCCCAAGTGGGAATAAAGGTGCATGGATGAAAACAAATGGGTAGCAATGTGAGGTCACGGAAAAGATCTTGGCATCCTGTAAATGAAAATTTTTCAATAAGGTTAAGTAGTCAGTCAGTCACTGAGGTTTTATTTTTAAAGATAAAATAATTGCTTGTACAACAATGCATGATTTCCCTATAACATGTCTATTTTGTAAATAATTGCATGTGTCATGCTACTATTTTTATAGTGTCAATACTAATTTCACATAATTTATACATCTTTTTTAAATGTCACACACATAAAACATCAGTAAATCACAGTCACAAATTATAGACACCTATAACAGTGAATTTTCTACTGTGTAAAGCAGTATGTTGATGTTTAAAAAACATATATTCAAATAGTTATGAAGAATTTTTAACTAGAAAAAAGTTAAGTAAATCTTCAAAATAAAAACTTGTAAAAGATTTTATTAATAAGACAATTTTAAGTAGAACCAGTTAAATATTAGACACTTCCTACATAAATGATTCTATAACTACTACATATGTCAGTCATCCATACATTATACAGAAAAATTGAAGAGGAAAAGCATTCACTGGCAGAAACAGACAATTTTCAGAGAGGAGAAGTTTGGAGATGTTCTGGGTGTGAAGCATGTAAGTTAATCTCACCAAGATATACCCATAAGAACAGGCTGACTAAAATTGAAACAGTTCACAAAAACTAAAGGTTGTATAGCATTTAAATGTTTGATGATATAAATCATTAGAAAACAAAGAAGAGATATATTTAAATACCCCTTAGACTACGAAGCAAAGGACAAACAAAAGGATGAAAGAAGATGTAAAAGATGCAGGCTATGAATAAGGAAGGCCAACATCCATCAGATAAGTTAAAATGCATGAGTAGGAAGCATGGAACACAGAAAAAAAATCAAATAAATAGTAGAAGAACCATTTCCCTGGTGCTGAAACAAAACGAAAAGAAACTGGCTAGTTAGCGTGAGATAAAGACTAAAAGGTTTTCACATAAATATGTCTTCAGGAATTGCACACCACCAAGAATGAACAGAAGGATTTCAATTTTACAGCTAGAGAGACAACAAAACAATCAAATAAAAAGGTAGAAGCAATGGATTTTACTATTGAAAGGTACAAGCATGTCCTTCAGATAGTTCATACTACCATCCTCACCCCTTTACGTTATGTAGAACATTTCTTCAATATGCACCAATGCTACTAACGTTCTATAACCATTACTGCTCTGTTACGGAAAAAGTCACTCTCATGCATGTCTGGTGGCCATTTAGTAGGGATAACCCTTTTTCATACGTATGTTGCCTGCTTGTCTTTTGCATTTTTCTTTTTTGTAGTCCTGACACATTTTGTACTACAAAATCTGATGCTAGAAGACAGGGAAGTAATGTCTTCAGAACTTACAGGGGAAAAGGTTCCAAACTAAAATTCTTCATGCAGAAGTATCTACCTAATAAAAAGACAGGAAAATAAGAGCATGTATGCATGCATGTGTGCGTGCGTGCGTGCGTGTACCAAGGAAATGCTCTATGATGATTCCACAACTATAGCCAGATTTTTTTAAATTTTTCCATGTAAACAAGGTCTCACTAAGTTGCCCAAGCTAACCTAAAATTGACTATGCAAAGCCAGGATGGCCTTGAACTTGTGTTCTTCCTGCCTCAACTTTCTGAATAACTGAAATTTCTGTCTTGTAACATCATGCCTAGGTAAAACGGGGACTTTTTAGCATAAAGCATTTAAAGTTTATGACTTTAAAAAAATCACTTGCAAGTAATCCAATAAACACTTTCAAGTCAAAGAAAAGTACTATAGCCAATGCAGAGTGAAATTTACTAACAAGTAATGAAAAAGATCCCCCAGAATGACAATTTATAGTAAAATTAATCAAACTGTTGTAACAACAACAGCAACAAAAATGGGCTATATTTTACTCCAAATGGAATTCTGATGTGGTATCCCTGGTTGTCAATCCTCAGGGTGTTTCAAGTCCATGTTATTTCTAGCCTATGGCCCCACCAGCCCTGATGATTTTATCCTAGTGCGCATGGCCATCTCAGTCTATGGAAAAGGAAAAGCGAAAATGGAAGAGACTGGTGGTTAGCCTTGCCTGATGACTGACTTAACTCTGATACTGGACACATTGAGAAAGGAGACCAGCCCTAATTTTGTGATCCAAAAAGATGTCCAGAGATCTTTAAGAAAAAAAATTGCTCTGATAACTCAGCACCAAGAGGTCCAGCCATCTTTTTCAGTACTACTCCTGTATCCACTTCATTTACTTGTATGAGACATGAAAGCCTGTGAGCTCCTTCCATCCTCCATTCATAAAGGCCACACCCAGTCTATTACCCATAGCTGTTTATCCAGAAGTTCATCCCATCTTTCCTTCTCATTACCCTTGGATACAGAAATGCTATGCTTAGCCCTGGTCAGTTTCCAAGGTGGTTGTCATATGTGCATGCTCACAACTAAGGCACGTTTAGAAAAGCTTGCCTGGAAAGGAGGAGGGGGCACTGCATCAGCAGTGTCCATCTGCTGCCCTGGCCACCAGAACCAAGAGCATCCTAAGTCTGGCCCATATGCTCCTTGGGATATGAAAAGAGAGGTGATAGGCTTCTCACCTCTGTGATCTTTTCTCTGCCTCTCAAATTGTCACACCTCACTTCAGGGCACTCCTGGGTTTCATTAGTTATGGGGAAAGCAAGCCAGAGGTTTGTTTAGGATCAGCTCTTTTCCATTTCACTTTCACAGGGTAATAGCCTGGAGTCAGCTCTCAATGAAATGCTAGAAAAGAGAAACCATAGTCTACTTTATGGCTTGTTTACCCATCTGCATCTTCGCTGCACACATTCCTACAGTCCCCTGCTCCTGGGTTATGACCTTTCAGAGTTTAGCAGCTGGTTCAAAGCTACTCTTCAGTGACAGTTTAAGGGCTAGGAGAAGTAGACACTAAAAAATAACAGCACGCACAAAAATGTGTCCCTGCCCCCATCTCCGTGAAGTGCCTTCCTGTTTTCACCATCTAGCCTTTCAGCACGAATGGATGTGATTGCTGTGACAATAGAATTTATATATGTTAGTTTCTCACCTTGTAGAAGTAAGAATGTAGGAGGACGTTTTCACAAAGTTTCTGCTCATCTTAATCTTATGGGCATGTCCAGGTATTTTGGATTTATACTTCCAAAGTTTATGATGAGGCAGATGTTCCATAAAGCGGTAAAGCTTAAAATAAGAAAGAGACAAGTTAAATCTGGTTAAGAAACTATTTAAAAGCTGCCACATGTTTATTATTATATTCTTGAATTATAAGATAGTGCAAAGAAGATAAACCCTTCAATATTCTATAGTATTTATCACTCTAATGTATAAGATACATTAAAAGTATACCTCCCAAATGTACAATCCCACTTCTGAACATTTGTTTTAAAGAAATACTTGAAGGGGAGGAGTATGCATGTATACTTGTGTAAAAATGTCCTTATGGAAACCCAGAAAAATGTATACTAAAAATACATCAATTATTGGGCTGGAGAGATGGCTCAGAGGTTGAGAACACTTGTTGTTCTTCCAGAGGTCCTGAGTTCAATTCCCAGCACCCATATGGTGGCTCACAACCATCTGTAATGAGATCTGGCCTCCAGGGATACATACAAACAGAACACTGTATACTATATATATATATATATATATATATATATATATATATATGTGTGTGTGTGTGTGTGTGTGTGTGTGTGTGTGTGTATACACATATATACATATATATACATAAAAACAGAACACTGTATACTATATATATATTATATAATAAATAATAAATCTTTAAAAAATACATCAATTATAAAATATTTTTTCTCTTCATCAAGGAAACGTCTCCTTGCAACAGCCAGAGACCATTACAGAATATCACAACCAATGAAAATGCAGAGTTGTGGAGCCCAGTCCCAGTGGATAGCTCTACTATATGACTCTTGCACATATAGCTCAGAGACCATTATGGAAGGAGTGGAAAAAAATGTAAGAGCCAGAGGAACAGGAAGTTTGCTGTGAGGTTGTGTCTCCTAAGAATGTGAAAAACTACATCCGGAAAGTCTCAACAGCATGGCTGCCCAAACATGACCTGAACAAGAAGGGCATGAATGGACATGCTAATATGAATGGGTGGGGGTAGGCTAGGAGGCCTCAACCTTTGTCAAAGAACTACAGTCAACTAAGGAATGCTGAGCATGGGGAAAAGAGCCTTCCCCAGAAAAGAACACACCAATTGATTATCACATACTAAATGATAAGCCTTGGAAACAAACTTACAAGTACAGTATATGTAAAAATTTTAAAAAGAGGTCATGAATTTGAAAAAGAGCAAGAGGGCAGCCATGGGAGGATTTGAAGGGAGGAAAGGAAGGGGGTAATGGTGTAATAATATTATAACTTCAAAAAGCTTAAAAGAAAAAATATTTTCAAGAGTACACTATATTCATATGTAAGAATGAAAGCCATTATTTTGTACAATTAATATAAACTATTGTAAAAGAAATAGTTAAGAGCTTTAGTTACTTAAAGCTTAGTTTCTGTTAAATCAGAAACTCATTACAAAAGAGAAATACTAGGTCAATGTAACATTCTTTTAAATGTGGGGACCTGTAGGAAAGCTAGAAAACCAGCAGTGATAAGAAATAAAGAAGCTAAAACATTAACTGTAATAGATGATATAAACTCCACCCTTTGGTCTCCAGAACATGGAGTTTTAATGCCTATATAATGAAAAACAGTGAAGACTTGGGCCAGTAAAAAGTGAAAAGTTGGACTCTAATAATTATTTGATTAAAGTCCATTAATACAGCAGTAAACTGAAGTTTTTCTGTCTAGATTTTAGACGGAGAAAGGAAATGATGAAGCTTGACAAACCATGACTTTGTGGGTTTGATTTGCAGATATGTATCAGAATTTGGGTGACAATAAATTAAGATATAATATGTCCTATGCTGTGATGCCACTGGAAGAGACCAAATCTCACTGTGGAAATAATCCACCATGGACAAGAGGAGTAGAGACAGGTTTGAGAGATTATCTGGACATCTTACAATAGGCAGGACAGAAAAAAAATCTGCTTAAGTGATTAAAGATACAAAAGAGAAACAGAATAGGTGCACGAAATAAAACTTAGTAAAGAGATGGCTGAAAGCATAATCTTAGGAGGTGTCTGGAACAGAAAGTTAGGCATAGCTAAACAAAGACTGAGTGAAAGAAACAAATCCATTCAGAATTTAAATCAGAAAGCTACATAGAAAAATATGAGTTAAAAAAAGAAGGAATATATATTGCAAACATTTAGCAATAGAGACCACAGTATTTTTGGTAAAACCTAAATGTTTGAAATAAACATAAGTTTCTACAAATAGGAGACTTGTTTTAGTTTTAATGTCTTTATTTAAGACATGTTTGGATTTAGCTTAAAGTATTTGCCTATTATTTGATAGTTATGGAAATGTACCTACTATCATTGACAGTATAAACAGTTTTGCAAACTAATTAAATACTGAGAATTTATTCGCAGAGCTGGGAAGACAGCTCTAGCAGTAAAGTGTTTGCTGTACAGACATGAGGACCAGGGTTTGATGCCAGAACTCCCCCCTCCCCTGCAAAAAAAAAAAAAAATGCTAGACATGGTGACTGGCACTTATACTCTGAACACTGAGCAAGTAAAGACACAAGGATCCCTGGAACTTTCTGGCCATCCAATCTACCTAATCGATGAGCTCCAGGCCAGTGAAAGATTATATCAAAGGAGGTATATGGTAGATGTTGTTCCTGAAGATGACATCTGAGGTTGCACTCTGTTCTTCCCATGTGTGCCCATTAAAAATAAAAGGGCCAAAGTGATCATACTATTCTTGGCGAAGATTCAAGTTAAGTTTTTTTTTTTTTTTTTTTTTTTTTTTTTTTTTTTTTTGGTTTTTCGAGACAGGGTTTCTCTTGTGTAGCTTTGCGCCTTTCCTGGAACTCACTTGGTAGCCCAGGCTGGCCTCGAACTCACAGAGATCTGCCTGCCTCTGCCTCCCGAGTGCTGGGATTAAAGGCGTGCGCCACCACTGCCCGGCTAAGTTAAGTTTTTTTATCACCCACTTAGTTGGGTAACTCACAACAGCCTGTAACTCCACCTCTTGTGGATCTGATACCCTCTGCTGGCCTCCATGGGCATATACCCACACACATACATATAGACACACACATACACATAATTAAATATGAAAGAAATCCTAAAAAACTAAAACTTTGTTGACATAAATGCGAAAAGAAAGGTCTAAAAATTGTGTTTCCTATTTTCTTTGCATAAGTAGAGAATGTGTGTTTACACATACATGTGTATGTATGCAAGTGTGTATGCAATTAATCTACAGTTAGAAAATCAAGTAAATTCATCTTCTGGAAAACAATGCAAAATGCTGCTTTCAGATTTGCAGTTCTTTCTTGATCCAATGATGAGTGCTGAGCACTGAGGAGAGCAGTTTCGTGATGCTTACAGTTTTGTGGTTTTGCATTCAGAGACAAAAATGTAGAAACCCTAGAGACGGTTTGGATTCAGGTAGAGTCAAACCTGGATCTCAGATACATAGCAAAGAGCTATCATTTGGATTCTATGGGACCTCTAGCCAGTGTGTCCCTCCTCCTTAGAACCATCTACTTTGGGACAGCCTCCTGTGAGATTTGACAGGACATTTAACTTCTGTGAAGACACTGGCACTTGTCCTTAATCCCATTTTGTAGATTAAATTTGATTTCTCAATGCACTAAGTTCCTCCCATGCTAGAGTCTATGCTATTGGGGGACACAGGTGGCCATTTTCAATGTTTAGTGTAGTGAATCATCCTTAGAGTCACCTTTCATCTGTGCTTTGGCTGGATTCTCACACTCATTCTGAATCCTCATTCCAGGGGATGAGGCTCACTTATGAGCAGCCAGTTACTCACAAGAAAGAAACCTATGGGGTGGGAGGGAATACATTTCCAGTGTGAATTCTGCCTGCAATAAGAAGCTGCCAAACCCTACCCTAGGTACATAAATGCCATAGACACATCACCAATGGGTGTTATGAAGGTCCCTTGTCTGTGCCCACTAGTCCTTCTCTAGGTGTGACTTTTTAAAAATCTCCATCTAAGTAAAACCCAATACCTGCTAATCAAGTGAGGCTGCAGCCGTCTCTCAATTTTCCCAGTATTGAAATTCTAAAGTGGGCAGTGAACACTCGCTACCTCATTGGTTTTGCTGTTATTTTATGGAGTTTGTTCTGTCTTCTTTATCCATCCATTTTTTATGCCTCCTGAGATGTTGATGTCATCATGGGGCTTGCTTCATGCACGCATGAAGGCAGCTAAAAACTACACAGCTAAATATTTTCTCATGGATGTGTAAAACTTAAAAAAGAAAATGATAAGATACCTTACTTGCTCTTCTCTGTTCTAATTTGATGCGTTTCACCGGTCTTGTGCTTATTAGAACACAACGAGTTAACTGGTGAGAACCAGCTGACCCATCGCTAAGAGCAGGAGCCATGCCACAGAGAGAGCAAACTGCACGGCTGTACTGAAGAAGAGAGGGGTGGGCTGGGATTTGGGGAAGGCAGCCAGGATTTCCCCTACAGCCAGATCCCCACATTGCTTTCCCATCTGTGAGCACAGTAGGATTTCTCCTTTATAACATATGACTAGTAAACCCTACTCAGCCACCCCTCAAGGGCCTCATAAGGATAAAATAAGACAATTTAAATGGCAGAACTTGATAAACTGTAAAGCATTCAGCGGTGAAGCAAGCTTCTGGGTGAATTTTCAGGGTGAGCGTTACACGGCTGCTGGCAGTGACCTGTGCAGATGTACCAGGTCTTTCTCATTCCTGTCTGCAGCATACAGCTGCCAGCTGCAGGGTTTTACCTGAGGGTTTTCTCTAAACACTAGCTGAATGAGATTCTGCTCACGTGCATTAAAAGATGACAGTCATTTTCCCTAACCCACGGCCAGCAGTGCTGTGACAGAGATAGCTTAGAAAGCATGTATTTCTCCAGAGCTGAGAAAATTTCTGAGACATGAAAAGTACCTTCACAGACCTGGAGTGGCACAGTATGATGAGGTGCCCATGATCCTTTACATGTCTTCTTTTTTTTTTTTTTTAAGTATCATCCCCTCTCAGTGTGACTCCTACTCCTGCTTCCTGGAATCAACTCTCAAATCAACTTCTACACTCCTGTTCTGATCTTGGAGTTGGTTCCTGAAGAATCAAAATAAAGGCATATCAAATTAGTCTTATGTAGCTAATAGAATGCTGATTGGGCATGAAAGTTGTATAGCTGGACAATTTACATACAAAGTTGTATATACTGGACAATTACTCCAGAAAATAACCAGTGCTTCTTTAGTTACTTCTGAGTGAGTTTTCATTGTCTTTGCATAGGGTACCTTTGTTTCTAATTAATTCATTATGTTGCTGGGCTGAGGGTCAGACTTGGCCTGCCTCCAGAGAAAGATAAAACATAAGCAATGCTACCCAGATGTATTTCTTCTCAAAGCCTGTCCTGAAGATAGATAATGCTATTAGAAAGAAGAACCTACAATTAGTATATTTATCAGGAAAATACCCATTAGACTGTGATGAATTTGTATGTTTGAAGGCAAAAGAGAAAATATGTTCAAGATGCATTTACTTAGCTCCCATTTAAAAAAAAGTTCTGTTTTGCACTGAGTTCATTTCTATTGTAACAAACTATTAAACTATGCTGAACTAGCCTTTTAATTGAAATTTAAAAATGATGGCTTGTCATGTTTTGTGAATATTTTAAAAGTACAATTTAATTTCCAGCAATAATGTATGGGAATGTCATAAAGTGGATAACTATGTATTTTTTGTTGTATTTTACAATTGAATTCAATTTTGGTTAAACCTTTACCCATCCTCAGGCTCAGGACCTTCCTTCTTGCTATTCTCTCTACCTGGAGTCTGTATGACTGGATTGTTATCATTGTTTAGGTAGTAGAAAGACCTTCCACTATCTAAAATTGTGACTTCCACTATAGTAGCCACTTGCCATATGTGGATGGTGAGCATGGCCAAAGTTCCATATATGTCTGTGTATGTGTGTACATACTGTAATGTAGATTGTATTTTGAAGGCAATGTGAAAAAGAACTAGTAAGTTGGGAGTTTGGTTCAGGAGTGTGTATGTACACATCTTTGCACATGGGACACAAATGTGTGGATGTATATGGAGGACAGAGTTGACATTGGGTGCTCTCCACCCTATCTATTGAAGCAAAGTTTCCCACTGGACCCAGAGCTCACTCTTTCAAGCTAGTCTAGATTAAGCTAGATTGTCCCAAGAGCCCCTGTCTCTGCCTCCCAAGTGCTGGAATTACAGGCATCTGCCAACCCAGCCAGCTATATGTTGGCTCTAGGAATCCAATCCCTAGTTTTCATGCTTGAATAGCAAGTGCCTCATACACTGAGTCATCTACTCAACCCACTAATAAGTTTTGAATTGATCACATGTTTAAATACTTTGGGATACACTGAGTTTAATATATATTACTTCTTCTTTCTTTTCTTGATATGACCACCAGACAGTTTTAAAATACATATGTGGTCCTTATTTGTGGACAACATATTTCTGCCATTCAATGCAGACCTGAACTAATCCCCTTGATCTGTTTCTGGAATGATGCAAACAAATCACCAATTGTTTACCTGTGTAAGTTTCAGGGAGCTTGTCCAATAAATGTATTCTTCATTAGCTTCTGGCTCATGGTAGAGCAGAAAACATAATTCACAAAATAAGTCGTAGACCGAACAAAGGTATGAGTGGCCAAGGACTGGCAACTCTACTTCTTTGGTGTGCTCAGTGGGTTAATGAGCTACCTTACTTGCTCCTGGAAGGACAGGGGTAGTAAAAAAAGAAAACTCTTGGTGTCACCTAGCAAAAAGTCACCCATACACCCAACACAAATGCAGCTCAGCAGAGATTGTCAGTCCTGAGGAAGCCAATGACTCAGAATCAAAAACTAAGGTAACTAACTGGAATCAAAAACTATCTCTAACTGACCTTCTACCTAGCAAACAATGATTACAACCATAAAGAAAGTAGAGGTATGATTTTAGAAAAGTCACCACTAATTGTATCCTATAACAGCCCCAAATGGCCAGCTTTGTGTTGTGTGATAGAATTAAGCTTCAAAGTTGACAACCCTACTAAGATGAATGGGAAAATTCACACTCCATTCACTACTATTGCTATTAGATTTTCCAGACCAAAGACAAAGACTCTGTCCAGACCAGCTCAAAATGGAATTACACTTTGCCTTGAATTAGTTGTGTCCTGTGCAGATATTGAACAGCCTGGCCTGGCCATGGTCAGTGCTTTCTATCTTATATGATAAAGTCTACTTTCCCTGCTTGTTCTCTAAAAATCAAGATTTCTGTCTTCAAAAAACAGGGTTTTACTTGCATATATCTGCTATTATGGGCTTGGCTTCCATGACATGGAAATTATTTCAAAAGAAAAATTTTAAGCTTATTCTCTACCATGAGTATAAAGGACAAAATCTCCTTAGAGTTTTGACCAGTTGATATTAGAAACCTGAAAAGTTTCATTCTGTCATTTTGATATTCATCTCTATGTATAATAAATACTCAGTTGCTTAGGGAGTTCTACATGTTTTAATTGTGTGAAGAATATCATCAGTCAAGGCTGATAAGATAAGCACATACCACTTATATATATGCACTATAAGCACATACCACAGGCTAGGAGGCTTACAAACATAGGAAATGATTTCTCCAGTTTTGAAGGCTGAAAGTTCAAGAGTAGAGAAATACTGTGATCTAGTTCTCATGAAGACCCTGTTCCAGGGTGAAGACCCCCAACTTCTCATAACATTTTAAAGTGGCAAATGAAAGAAAGACAAAAAAAGAAAGATTGAAGAAAAAGGTGGAGGGGGAAGAAGACAGGAAATAGTGAGTTCTCTGTGCAGCTCCTATTGTTCATTTTTAAATGCTGGAAACTGAACTCAGGGTACTACATGTGCTAAGTAAGTAAGCTAAATCCTTGGTCCTGGTTGTTCCTTTTTCAAAGACATAAAACTTCAGAGTTCTTCCTGCATCAACTAACTGCCACCAAAGTCCCTTGATACTAATGGCATCACATGGGGGAGGGCATGTGGAATGGCATATATATAGAGAAGAAAATACATGCATGAAGCCCATTCATACATTGCAAACATTTAATATGATAGATACCTTCTTGACCAATTTTAAGTGAATATTTATTTGTAATTTCTGTGTCATCCTACTAGTCTTTATTGTTACTCTTGTGTTTTATAAATAGTTTCTGAGTAACAACAGATATACTTTATTTCATACTTCCATCAAAATCTCCTTCCTTGAATGCATCCCTAATCCTAACCAACCCATAACCCCAAACCTAAACCCATCCTAACTTTAACCCTCATTCTACCCTAACCCAAACCTAATCCCAACACTAATCTAACCCTAACATTCACCCAACCCTAACCCTAAATACACAATGTTTTACATTTTCACACATTCAACCCCACCAGTGAGTACAAAAGACCTGGATCCTGTACTCACAAAACTGCTCTGTAGCTGAAGGGTTTTCTGTGTCCCATCTGGTCCACAGCCACTCAGACCCAAGTAAACACACAGTGGCTTATATTAATTTAAAACTGCTCAGTCATGAGCTCAGGCCTACCACTGACTAGCTCTTACACTTAAACTCAGCCTATTTTTGTTAATCTATATGTTGCCATGTATTCCATGGCTTTACCTGTGTGCCATTACATGCTGCTCCCTGGATGGTGGGCTGGTGTCTCCTCACTCAGCCTTCCTCTTCCCATAATTCTCTTTTCTGTATATCCCACCTATACTTCCTGCCTGGCTACTGGCCAATCAATAATTTATTTATCAACCAATCAGAGCAACACATTCACAGCATACAGAGCAACATTCCCATCATTTCCCATTTTTTTTTCTTTCTATTTAAAAGAAAGGTTTTAACTTCAACATAGTAAAATTACATATAATAGAACAGTTATCACTGCTCTAGTGGGAGAAAAAAAAACAAACCTGTTTGTTTTGTCTCTGTATTTAACTTAATCGGCCCTTGAAAGGAAAGAGCGCATTCCTTCCTACAGCACAAAGATTATCAGAAACGCCTTTGAAGTGAATAGATGGCTCAGTAGTTAAGAATACTTGTTGCTCTTGCAAAGGACCTCAGTTCAATTCCCAGAACCCACACAGCACCTCAACACCATCTGGAATCCCAGTTCTAGAGAAGCCAACACTCTCACCTGGCCTCTGAGGGCACCAGAAATGCATGTGTTACACATATTTATATGTAGGCAAAAACACTCATATACATAAAATTTAAAAATCTTTTAAAGTAATGCCTCTGAAAATGTCCATTGCCTATTAAATGGATTTTATAACCATATTAAAAACTGACTTTGCATGTTGTCAGAGTTCAGCTCCCAATTTTTGAAAGTTCTTAGGTGGAGGAGAGAGGAATGAGGAAATATCAGATAAAAAGGGAGACCTAGACAATGAGAAGGAAGACAGAAACACAGGATAGGTTCGGGAGGGCCTGGGTCAATACCCACCAGCCACTTCATTTATTTCTAAAGTGCTTTTTATAATATGCCAAGGGGAGAGGCAAAAGACTTCCCCCTTGCAAGATCAAAGCACACTGTACAGCCAAGTGTAGATCCTTCCAAACACCTGGTAAACACACCCGTGGCCAAATCATCCATTATGAAGCCTGCTGAATAAAACAAGCCCAGACTCTCTGACCCTGAATAAGTTCTCACTAGGAAGCATCTGTGGGCTCCCACAGGTCCCCCTTCTTAATAATATAAAGTGAGGGTATAAAGTGTAACTCTATTTAGCTCTGAATTGGCTTTCCATTAAGAGCTTGCAAATTAGCTGGAATTATTCCTGCTCCCTTTGGCTGCCACAGCTCCCAGTAAAGGAGTAGAAGATGACCAAGATTGATGGCCTTTTTGAATGGGTCTAAGATGACTACTGCAGTCTTAGCTTCATTAAGCCTTTATGTCAAGTACTTTAAATCAATAAACTCCTGATGCAACCACATCAAATAAATCAGTAAACTCCTGATGTAACTGCATCAAACCTAAGAATTCCTTAGCATCATCATTAACATTAACAGATTAACATAATAATCCTAGCATATTACTATACATAATTACAATTCTCACAAACTTACATCCAAATGTTTACTCTCAATAGAACTATTTACACTTTACAAACTTTAGCAAAAATCCAAAAGCAATTTCTCAATAGACCTTTTTGCATTTCTTGCTAACAAAACATAAGGTACATTAACACAAGTTAACATTAATCTACTCAAAGGACAATAAAATATTTTTTTAATTAAAGAGACTGAGGAATATTAACTCCCCTTTTCTTTATAATTTTTTAAGCTTCATCTTAAGTCTGAGTAGAAAAAAACAATTTTCTCCATTTCTACACAATACCAGTTCCATTTCTACACAAACAGTTTGTGAGTCACCACAGTTAATAAGGCATATATATGCATATACAAAACAATTCCATTACAATTGAACCACTCCTGTCCATCTCATTTCTTAAGTCTGAAAAGTTCAAAAACTCAGTTCTGGTACCAGTCTTAAATTTCCTCTAAGTGCTTGAAATCAAGGCCTGGCTCGTCAGCTGCCTGAAAGTCCCTGTATAGCAGTCTAAGTCATAATGACTCTGAAGCAAACAGTTACAAATATGAAGAGTTCCATTACCAAAACTTATTGCAGTTCCCCGTGCCTGCAACAATTCAGTTCAAACCGGCATCTCTGAAGCCTCACTCTGAGCTACAGGGGTACTTTCAGATGGCCTTCCTCTAGGCAAAAGCTGCTCCAGGACAAAAACTGCTAGCAGCTGGTACAGAGTCCTCTCTGAGAAAGCACTTCTTGCAGCCAGCAGGAACCACAAAGCTGTCTCTCACAAGGAGCCACAAACTGGCCCACCACCAGCAAACTAACTGCACAGCTTTTGCTGCTGGCTCCATTCAGCTTCCACAGTCCCAGTACATCTGTGCTTCTTCTAACTGGATCGTCTTCTCAGGACCCCTGTATCATGAGGTTTGGAGGGCTCTCTCACACCTTGCTTTGAACAACTGAATGCCAACCGCCACTATGAGCTCTCAAGCAGTACCTCAGGTCCAGGAGGGGAAACCCAGCTGCTATGAGCTGTGGCTTCCTCAGGTCCCATGACCTGCTCTGCCAGGGGCTTTGCATGCAGCACTCAGAGTCCAGGAAGCTTCTGGGGATGCCCTGATTGCAGAGCCGATTGCCACCCTCAGGGAAGTTCCACCTTACTCTGCTTCTGGGAGCTCAGGCTGGCCTGAGTTTCAGCAGTCTCAGTCATGCAGCCTGGAGCTCTGTGGCTGCATGCTGCTGCTAGGGACTCAGACCCTGTACATCTCATTGCAGGGAAGATTTCAATACCTCCACTGCTTTCTCCATGCTGGGGTTCATCCCACCCTGGCATCCTGTCAGACAGCAGTTTTCCCCCCGGGTCCTGCATTACCTCTCCCTTGGGGATGCTGCCTGGCCTCCACAGGAACCCTGGTGTCCCCAGAACACACTCAGACTCAGAGGCGCCTGCTCCCTGGCCCCCTGGGCACTCTTGACCTCCAGCTGCCAGCTTGGTTCTCTGCCCATGCTCTTCTGGGCTCCCTTGCTCAGCTCCAGTCTGGCTCCCGGTGACAGACCTGCTCCAGTCACTGGGGTCTGAAGTCTCTGCTGCATTCTCACCGCCGCTGCTGCTCCTCACTGCCGCTTTTTCACAGCAGGAAGTACGTAGACCCTCGCTGCTAGCACCAGCTCTCTCAGCATCTGCTGCTGCTGACACAGTGATGCCCCACAGGTCTCAGCTGCTGATGCTTGGTCAGCCACTGCTCCTGCTGCTGCTTGCCCTTGTGGTGGGGGTTTCTGAAGCTGCTCTCTCACGCCAAGTCTGCAGTGGCTGCTCAGTCACGGAGACTGCTTTGTGTGTCCCAGGGCCCGCTTGGGAAAACTTACTCTACTCTAAGTTACTATTGTACCTAAGTCATCACAATATCCCTATACCTAAACCTACATTTCTCAAACTCTATGACTTACTTATATTACACTTTTAGATCTAACTTAGTAGATAGATAGATAGATAGATAGATAGATAGATAGATAGATAGATAGATATAGATAGATAGATAGATATAGAAACAGAGGAGAAACAGAGAGAGAGAGTGATACTTGCTGCAGCCTAACTTTAACTACTCTGCTTTATGTTTACAATTTTACTCTCAAAGAATAGAATATTACCACCTCCTCTAATTAATTACTGGACATGTCCCCTGCTCTGCAGTGTTCCTTCTCCTATGTTCAGAGTACCATCTGTAGGGGTCCAGTTCCCACTTTTTTAAAGGGTTCTTAGGTGGAGGAGAGAAGAATTAAGAATTAAGAAATGATAGAATGAGAGACTTAGACAATGAGAAGAAAGACAGAAACACAGGATAGCTTTGGGAGGGCCTGGGTCAATACCCACCAGCCATTTGTTTATTCAAAAGGGCTTTTATAACATACCAAGGGGAAAGGCAAAAGACCTCCCCCTGGCACAATCAACGCACATCATACAGCCAAGTGTAGACCCTTCCAAACACCTAGTTGTAGCAGGAATCTTAGAAGTTCTTATTAATAAAATCAAACCTGAGCCCAGTTATTGGAGTGAAATGCTGGATGGTCAGAGAGACAAAACAAGCCACAGCTAACCTCACCTGGCCAACTTCTCAGCTGGTCTTGCTTCCTCAGACTGGATGCTTCTGTGTCCTCATATCCAAATGGGTCTCAGCTGAACTGTGCTGCTATAAGCCTGAAAGCTTAACCAGGCCAAATGCTTCTAGTTTCTGGTCCTCACGCCTTATATACCTTTCTGCTTTCTACCACCACTCTCTGGGATTAAAGGCTTGCTTTCTGGGATTAAAGGTGTGAGTCACCATGCTTGGCTGTGTCCTTGAACACATGGATTTCTGCCTCTGGAATGCTAGGATTAAAGGTGTATGCTATCTAGTGGCTTTTCTGTTCTCTGACCCCAGATAAGTTTATTAAGGTACACAATATTTTGGGGAACACAGTACCACCACTCCTAGTAAACACACCCGTAGGCAAATCATCTATTATGTAGCCCTGCCAAACCCAGATTCTCTGACCCTGAGTAAGTTCTCACTAGGAAAGCCTCTGTGGGCTCCCACAGCATAGTAGCCTCTATAATTCTAAGTTGAGATTCTCAGGGCAGATGTTATCTATTGGGACTGGAGTCCCCATGACCTCTGTCTACATTGTGTCCAGTTGTGGTTTTCTGTAGTGGTCTTCATTTATTGTGAAGAGAAGCTTCTTTGATGAAGGGTGGTAGCTACGATTATTTATGTGTGGGTATAAGGATAAGGTTTAGAATGCAGCTATGAATTACACTGTTCTAGCAAAGTGGTGATAGTAGATTCTCTTTTAAGATCCATGAACTCACTACCACTGGGGAGTTGACTAGATTTCCAGTACTAGTCATGATTTCCCTCCTCTTGAGGGGATCTTAAGTCTAATTAAACAGCTTTTGGTTACCACCAATGTGGGAGTACCTCTTATTGTACCTTTATGGATATCTTTATATGCAGCTTATTGTTGTGGTTAATAGATGTCACAGCTGGGTAGGACTGCTTCCTTCCCTTGGCAGATTGCATAGTACTCTTCTGGCACTGTGGCAGCTAGACTGAAGGTTGGAGAATTTCAGATTAGATCCAGCTTGAATCACTGAGTCTTTTGTCTCTCATGTCATAAGTATTCATTGTCTTCAACAATAAGGACTTATCTCCAACTTCTGAGAGGCAACAAAAGGGCAATAACAATATCCTGTATTGTTTGGGACACTCAGGCTGCCCTGACCAACCACTCAAAAGGAGGTTTGGTTAGTATGCCTGGAAATGGGAGTTTGGTTAGTATATGATTCATGTCAGCTTCAGTAGTAACGTAACTTCTACATAGATGTGGTGTACAAAATTTTAGGTAAATATAAAATAGTATTATTCCTTAAGGCTTTCTCAAACAACCTTGGTGTTATTTGTCCATCCTTCCTCTTTCTCCTTCTGTATTGACTGACCTCCCTCTCTCTCTCCTTCTTTCTTTCCCTCTCTCCGCCTTCTCCCTGTCCCTCCCTCCCCAGTTAGCGCTCCTTCCCTGTTTTTAGATACATCTGCAGTGCAGCTCCTGTCTCTATAGCTCAGGGAATTTTTGTGAAATATTTCTTTATACTGCATGAAGATATGTCACTATGATTGGTTTAATAAAAAGCTAAATGGCCAATGGCAGGGTTTTCAGGGCAGAGGGAATGCTGAGAAGAAGGGAAGAGACACCAGGAGATGCAGAGGAAGCAACATGGACAAGACAGAATAAAGGTAATGGAGCCACTTAAAAGAACATAAATTAAAATATATGGATTAATTTAAGTTATAAGAACTAGTTAGAAACAAGCCCAAGCTATCAGCTGAACTTTCATAATTAATAAGATGCCTCTGTGTGGTTATTTGGGAGCAGGCAGGTAGGACAGAGAAAGACTGCCTACAGAAAATATTATGGAAGAGGGGATGGAAAGATTGTAAGGGCCAGAATACCAGGAAGTCCACTGTGAGACTCTCCTAGAAATGGCTACATAAACAAGACCTGAAAACGACAATATCAATAGACATGCTAATGCAAATGGGGCGAGGAATCTCACAGGGTCCCACCTCTAAACAAAAGACTACAGGAAACCAATGATTCCTGAGTGAGGGAGTATTAATCTCTCCCAAGAATGAGATCCATTATTGGTTAACCAAAACCTAGTGGTCAGCTCTGACTATATACAAACAAAATGGACTCAAAAGGTAGTATTTATCTATTTGAGTATACATATATATATATATATATATATATAATATATATATATGAGTATAACATATATGTAACAATAATAATCAAAGAAAAAGAGGTTATCAATTTGAGAGAGAAGTGAGAGACTTGGAAGGATTGGAGAGAGGGAGCACAGGAGGGGCTGGGGGAAAGAAAAGGAAAGGCAGAAGTGGTGTGATTATATTTTAATTAGAAATATATTAAAAATAAAGTCAAAAGACACACACACACATGCACACACACACACAAAAAGAAAATCATTTGCTTGACATGAAAAAGAATCAATTTCCCATGAAGAAGTGAGCCATAAGCCTTGGGAATTGGAGTGAGGGACACAGCAGACACAAAACAGGCAAAGCCTAGAGTAGCAGCTGCTAGGCCTGAGCCCAAGAGCCTAGGGATTCAGAGTCAAGTTACTGCTGTACCTTTGTGACAGGGATTCTAGCCCAGCAAAGGTGTCCTGTGCTGGAGACCACCTATTTTGATGTCATCCTTTCTGCACTATTGCACTTAGAGTCATCCAACCTTACCTAAGTCACAATAGTGAAGCTCGGTAAGCAGGTGAATGTATTACTAGAAGTTCATTTCAACTAAAACTTCCCTCTCAAAAAAAACGACTCCAAGTAAATGAACCAGGAAAATTCCTCTCAGAACACATCCATATGAGTTTGTTCTCCCAAACTTAAAAGAATAGATTTTCTTTAAATTGTGTTTTTACCTTTTGGTAGTGCCAGGGAGCAAATGCCAGAGTCTTGTGTCACTTAACTATAACCTAACTTTGCTTTTTGAGACGGGGTCTCACTGTATAGCCCAGGCTGGCCTCAAACTTGGGGTCATTCTGCCTCCACACTCTGTCGTGTTAAGTTGTACTTCTCCTGAACCAGTAACACCACAGAGAATGTCTCCTCTACCGCAATTAACCTTAAACTGCTTCCTGGAATTGATCAACCTCAAGGGCAATTAATAAGCCTCAGCAACTCATGAACTGTCACGGCCCATCTCCCAGCCTCACTTTTACAAGATACTTTCTGAGGTTGTCTAGTTCCTACTGCCCTGTGAAGGAAGCAGTAAAGTACCATATTTGAAGCTGGAGAAAAGCACCATTCATAACTAGTTGGGATTTCTTTAAAACAATCATACTTAATCCATCTAAATCTAGTTCACAGAATAAATAAAATTATAGAAATAAAAGAATACCAAAAAAGCATCAATAAAACGATCAAAGAAGGAAAGTAATATTTGAGGTGAATTTGTCCTAATTTGGATTCTGTTACCCAGGGCAGCTCTTTGCCCCATACCCTAGTGAGGGGGAGGAGCTAGGCTGAGGCTTCATTAGCCGTAATGATAATTACAACCATTTTCAAATGGGCTATTATCCCAAAGGCTTGAAGTGCACCATAAACATTAATTAATTTAAGCTCTGGGTAGCCCAGTACCATTATGGTACTTTGTCAAGAAGACTAAACAGAAGTGAGCAGTGATCAAAAGTGAAGTGGTTTCCCAGGGCACATTCAGCCAGCCAGCGTAGCAGTAAACAAAACCCAACCTGAATGACAGCTCCAGAAGCCCTCAGTGGCTCAGAGGGCCAGGAGCAGAGGCAGAGGAAATGAAGGTATGGCTATGTTTTAGCCAGACTTGAAATAAATTTTACTAATTCTGTTTAATAGTAAATAAACACTGTGACATGACCAATAAAATGGACCTCCCCTTGTAGCTGACAATGACCTTCTCATCCCAATTTCTTTTTAAGGCAAGACTTCTCAAACTTGATTATGCATCCATGTCACCTGGGAGTCTTGGTCACCTGCAGATTCTGAATCAGCACATTGGTGGTAAGGCCAGAATCTTCACAGAAGCACGTTCCTGGCCATGCTGATGTCACTGGTAGATGCCTTGTGTGACTATTCCTGTGTCTTTTTTTTTTTTTTTTTTTTTTTTCTTGATGGGTTTTTCTCTGTCTAACCCTGTTCTATCTGACTTTTTCCAGTACCCATGTGCTATAGTTTCCTTTCTCCTGCCCCTTCAGAATTGGTGTATCATATTTATAGACGGGAGCAGGTCTTCAGTGCTCAGTTCTAGGAGTTTTGACCTTATTTGGAATTTAGAGACAGAGTTGCAAGCATAGTGTGCCGCCACTATCAGGCTGAGATCTGGCTCACCTGCCCTTTGATCCCAGCATGGAGACTGCCAGTCCTTTGAGCAGTTTGGCCTTGGCTCTTCCTACAAAATGCACAAGGGGAATTTCACTTTGTGATATTTATTATACAGCATAAGTATTTTTAGTATTTCTCAGCCTTTCCTTAAAGAGGAAGCACTCAATTAAAAAGAGGAAGCACCAGAGTGCACAAATCTGTACTGTTTAAGCAATGAAAGAATATGATTAAGAAGCAAGGCATGGGTTGCATTTGAACAATCTCAAGACACAAAGACAAAGAAACATTTAATCATTCAGTCATGGCTCTCTTTTTTTCCTACATGAAGATCAGCATCTGGACTTTTAAAAATCTTTGAGTAAAAATTTACAGTTTTTCACCATAAGCAAATTAATTTACTGAGGGCAGAGTTATCTATAATGTATGCAGCAAATTGTCCAGGATATATAGGGTTGAATAGAGTTCAGAAAAACTGTCTAGTTTATAATCACATACATAGAGGTAAGAGCCTTTAGGAATACCCCAGGGAGGAGTGGGGAGGATTCACACAGAATACACTGAGCCTAGAATTTCACAAGCTGGGGGAGAATAGAGCCAGATGAGATGGAGCCTACTGTCACACACCAGAAAGATCCTTGGTGAGCCTCAGGGGCTCATTATTACAAATAATTCTTCATGCACTACACAAGCAAAAGAGGAAGCAGGGAGGACCAGAGTATTGAGAGAACCCTGGTCAAAGATGACTAACACTTGGCTTGAGAGGCTGGCCCAGGGGACTGGAAGAGGGTGAATTTCAGTTCTGTCTGGAAGCAAAAAAGAGCAGGGCTTGATGATGGATGAGCTGTGTGGGGTGTAAAACTGCCACTTAGCATTTTACATGTCATAATTGTTAGCACAAATCTTTAAATATTGTCAATCAATTTTAAAAGAAGACCAATAGTGCCCAGTTAGTTAAAAAATGCTGTTTATGCTACTAAAAGTTAAATGCACAAATGTTTATGTATAAAGAAAGGCAATGAGGAGGAGAAAATGGGGAATAGCTTTGAACACATTGGCACAGGAGACAACTTCCTGAATAGAACACTAATAGTGCAGACACTAAGATCTACAATTAATAAATGGGTCCTCATGAAACTGAAAATCTTCTATAAGGCAAAAGACATCGTCACTAGGACAAAACAGCAGCCTACAGAATGGGAAAAGATCTTCACCAATCTCACATCTGACAGAGGGCTGACTTCCAGAATATAAAGAACTCAAGAAACTAGATAGCAACAAACCAAATAATCCAATTTAAAAATGGGTACATGTCTAAACAGAGAATTCTCAACAGAACCTCAAATGGCTAAGAAACACTTAAAGAATTGTTCAACATCCTTAGCCATCAGGGAAATGCAAATCAAAACAACTCTGAGATTCCACTTTACACCTGTCAGAATGGCTAAGACTGAAAACACAAATGAAAGCTCATGCTATAGAGGATGTGGAGCAAAGGAAACACTCCTCCATTGCTCCTTGGAGTCTAAATTTGTACAGCCACTTTGGAAATCAATATGGCAGTGGCTTCTCAGAAAACTGAGAATAGATCTACCTCAAGACCCAGCTATACCACTCTTGGGCATATACCCAAAAAAGGCCCAATGATACCACAGAGACACTTGCTCAACTATGTTCATAGCAGCTTAATAGTTCTTAATAGCCAGAACCTGGAAACAACCTAGATGTTCCTCACTTGGGGAATGGATAAAGAAAATGTGGTACATTTACACAACAGAATATTACTCAGCTGTTGAAAACAATGACATCATGAAATTTGAAAGCAAATGAATGGAACTAGTAAAAAATCATGCAGAGACCCAGAAAGACAAATATGGTACATACTCACTCATAAGTGGATTTAGCTGTAAAGTAAAGGATAACCATGCCACAATCCATAAACCCAG
This sequence comes from Peromyscus leucopus, assembly GCF_004664715.2. Lineage (NCBI taxonomy): Eukaryota > Metazoa > Chordata > Mammalia > Rodentia > Cricetidae > Peromyscus > Peromyscus leucopus. The sequence continues at coordinate 115,826,673 of NC_051066.1, forward strand.
AAAGGATAGGAAACAAGGAGTACTCAAGGGGAGCACTCGGATGTCGTTGGGAAGGAGAAATAGAGGATTTCATGGGTGGACTGGAGGCAGGTGAGGATGGGAACATGAGGGATGAGGTGATGGGGGAGAGTGCTGAGTCAGCCAACTGGAGAAGGAGTCATTTCGGAGTCAGGTAGAAACCTGATGCCAGGGAAACTCCCAGGAATCTACAAGGGTGACTTCAGCTAAGACTCCTAGCAAAAGTGGATGCATAGCCTGACCTGGCAGAGACCCACAGTCAAACATTAGGCTTAGCTGAGGGGAGTCTGCTGAAGAGAGGGAGACCATGCATATATGTGACAGTTGTGTCGCTTGGTCTTCTTGTGAGACTTCTGACAGTGGAAGCAGGAACTGTTTCTGACTCCTTCACTGACCTTTGAGACCCTGTTCCTCATACTGGGCAGCCTTGCCCAGCCTAAATACAAGGTGAGGTGCTTAGTCTTACTACTTTTTTTGCAATTCAGTTCCGAACAATGGATGTTTTGTCAATATCCATGGGGGGCCTGCCCTTTCCTGAATAGAAATGGAGGAGGAGTGGATGGGGGAAAACCGAGGGAAGGTGGGGTAGTACTGGGATGAGAGGAGGGAGAGGAAACTGTAGTCATGGTGTAAAATAAATAAATTTTTCAAAAAGGAAGAAAAGAAAGACAATGAGAAAAAGAAATAGAACCAGATTTTTCACTATGGGTGTTCAGAAATATCTCACCAAGATGAGTCTAACCTGCTCTGAAATGATAGGCTGTAAGAACTTAAACATGAAGAAAAGTGTGGAATGGAGCAGCACAAAATTGTGGGTTGTTAGTAAACTTTTGTGGATATCCTCGTTTCCTGGCCATAGTCCACCCGCAGTTCTAATCCAGTCAGAGTGTGCCAACAAATACCGAGTACATGGTTCTATAAGGTATGCGGAGAGACACGCTCTGAGCCATGGCTGGGGACACTATTGACTGCTGCAGTACAGCTATCTGAATTTCTGGTGGCTTGTTTCAGACTTTCAACACTGTAGTCCTCAACAGTGTTAGGAAGCGGCGTGGAGCACTTCAACACTGTCTGCAAGCACAACAGCTACCCCTGTGGTCAAGAGCACAGAGAATCACAAGATGTAAAGCAATGAGGAAATAGGAGTACGACCTTTGCTTTTTATATAATTTATGTAATTGCACATTTTTTTTTTTTTTTTGCAATTCAATTCCAAACAATGGATGTATTTAAAAAGAAGCTTGCAAACATTTGGGAAATTTAACAGTTGCTCTCAAAAGGCAGGACACCACTGCGATTTCACTGTAACACAGGACTGTGTGTTTTGTTGGACTCCCTCAACAAATGAAAATAATAGGCTTACCCTTTGAATTCTAGAAAAGGTCTATCTCACTAGAATTTTCATTCAGTATTACTAGCCAAATTATACACAGAGTAACCAGATGCGGTAAGCTGGACAGATATATGGAATGTTACTATCATGGTTTCAGACTAGAATCTAACTGAATTAATGCTCACAACAACCAGAAGAAAACATTATCACTTCCAGGTTGTAAGAGAAACTATGGTACAGAGGTTGTTAGGATGTTGGTAATGCCAGTTTGAACCCTCTCTCTAAAGTTGATAGATAAATTTAAACTTAGTAAAATCTCTGCCATCATAAATGTGCTTATGTTTGGATTTGGAATACAAACACTCATCTTACTGTTCATAGACCAGATTTTAAGATCATGTGCAGATACTAGAAGAATTTACATTTTCAGCTGCCTCAGAGCACTTGGAATAACCAACTAATTTAGTCAGATGTATCTTTATGCATAAAAATGATTTCAATATGAAAAAGCAATTATTTGATTCAGTTACTATTGAAAATAGCTACAGTTTTAATTAGGAGCAATTTAGCATACATTCTTATGACCAATGCCTGTTTCTCTTCACGCCATACTTGCAGGGAATTAAGTTATAAGAATAGTTTATATGCCTATAAAAACCACAACCTCTGCTAAATGGGAAACAAAGAAGGTAATTTGTACTGTCAAATAATTTTTTTAAACTTGGAAGGAGGAATGTGGGCTGGGTGATTCAGAGGAAAAGATGAAAAACAAGAAGAATAATCCACCTTTTGAAACCATTTTTGACCCAATTCCTTAAAATCAGTCTGAAACTACAATAAACGAAGGCTCCACAGGCTCGAAAGTGTGCAAGCAGTTGTCACAGCGTATCTCACCAGATACAACTTCACAAAGTCTCTTTCCGTAAAAATTAATGATGCTCCAAGACTTCTGAGAATCCTTGCAAATACAATAACTCTAATGCTATTACTCATTTACGTTCACAGACAGACTTACTCAGTCTTCCGGTGCTGATTACACTTGGATTGCCCTAGCTTTGCTTCAGGTGCTTCAATTCTGAGTCTAAAATCGCTCAATTGCTTCCACAACAGAATCCCCCACCTTTGAAGGGAGGCAGGTGACAGACTCCTCAGAGGTCTGAACTGTTCTGCCTGTCTGAGCTACTCGTATCCAATCATTTTACATCAACAGCTTGCAGTTTTCCTTTGCTATTTCCAGGATCCCCGGTAGAACTTTTTTAAGAGTCCATTCTAGCCATTTGTGAAATTAAAAAAAAAATTTTTTTCACTTGGGCACAGAAATGTTTCTGGGACCACCTTTAACAATTTTAACAGTGTGTTGTGTGAGAAGGTATTTGTTTTGTGTGCTGGAGGTGTGAGCAAAATTTCTCTATCCTTGTAGGATGGCATTTCCTTCCAAGGCAAATTAATTCCACTGTGGAATTGAGAGAGTAGCTGGTAGGTTAGAAACCTTAAGTCCTAATAGGCCTAAGATAATCTGTCTGAAAAACAGTGAGGGCACATCCATCAGCCCAGGGCCACCTTCACTAGAACCTGACTGGAATAATAGGAGTAAAGGAAAATAGATGGCAATGGCTATCACTGGGCCCAAAACCACTGGGCTTCATCAGGATAGCTTCATTGTCTCCTGCCCAAAAGGAGTTGCCTTGGTTTTCGTAGTTTCCAAAAAGGCTTATTACTGAAGTCTGCTCCACATGTCTTTCATCCTTTTTGAGACAGTAGATGCCCCAGGGCAAAATTTTAAGAATCACACAATTTTTCTTAAGGTCAAGACTCAGCTCTGACATGCCATTGATTCTACCCACATGCCATTACCCCAGACAAGTCACATGGTGTGTGAAAGTTAGCCAGAGAGACAGCCAACAGGATGTGTGTATGGTTAGAAGTTATAGCTATTGATATCAACAATGGTGGAATAGATATAGGCAGAAAATTTGTTATAAGGAATTGAGCTGTATAATTGTGAGCTGAGAAGTCTGTTGGTGCTCTGGGAACTGAAACCCAGGGAAGCAAGTAGAGGTGAATTTACCTTCTGCTTGGTCGATGGAACTGGGACATCAGTCTTCTGCCCTTAGCTGACACTTACACCATCAGTTCTCCAGCATAGTGGGTTATAAGAGCAATCACCCATCCTCCTCTCTTTCTGTACCTTTGTAATGTACCTTCACAGCTCTTCCCATCAGGAGCCTGAGGCTATTTGCTCTTACTTTGAAAATGGTCTACTTTTTGTGACTGCTGTAGACCACAGAATCCAGCATGATTGGAGCCTAAACTCAAGATCTTTGTGCCTTCCTATTGAACATTGTTCAAAGAAAAGTCCAAGCTAGCCTGATAGAAATGAGACACCACGTGTACAGGGTTGTATGGACCCAGCTGAGATTATCTCAGGCCCAACAACACCTAGCCTACATGCCACCTAATTATAGTTGCATGAATGAGACCATTGAAATCAGCAAAATTACCCAGGTAACTCATAAACTTGTGGTACATATTGTTTTAAGGTGTTAAATTTTAGTATTGTTTTGTATTAATTAGTTTTCTGCTGCCATGATAAAAATACCATGACCAAGGCGACATATGGAAGAAACAGTTTATTTTGGCTTGTGGTTCCAGAGAGATGAGAGTCCATCAAAGCAGGAGGGCATGGCAGTAAGCTTCAGGCATAACAGCAGGAGCAGAAACCTGAGAAATCACATCCTAAACCATAAACCTGATACAGAGAAAGTCAACTGGAGGCAGAACACAGCTATTAACTCTCAAAGCCCATCTCCAGTGATGTGCTTCCCCCAGTAAGACCACACCTCCTAAACCTCCTCAAACAGTGCCACCAATTGGGGTTCAAGTGTTCAAAAATGCCTGAGCCTAAGAAGGCATTTCTCATAATGCTATGGGATAATGCTTTTGTAAACTGGTTTAATAAAACACTGACTGGCCAGGCGGGAAGTAAAGGCAAAGTGAGCATTCTGGGAAGGAGAATTCTGGGAAGAGGAAGGGCAGAGTCAGGAGTCACCAGCCAGACACAGAAGAAGCAAGATAGCAAGGCAGAACTTAGAAAAGGTATCAAGCCACGTGGGCTAAACATAGATAAGAATTATGGGTTAATTTAAATGTAAGAGCCAGTCAGTAATAAGCCTGAGCTAATGGCCAAGCAGTTATAATTAATATAAGCCTCTGTGTGCTTACTTGGGGAATGTGAGTGGGAAAGATTTGTCCCAACCACCAGCCAACCAGGACACAGGAACACTTCCGACTACACTAAAACAGTGTCACCAATTGGGGGTCAAGTGTTCAAGTGCCTGAGCCTAAGAAGGCATTTCTCATGTAAACCACCACATGCTTGTTACACAAAACCAGTCATTACGGATACAAAGAGAATACCTTAAATCCAGTCTTCTGCCTCCCCAATATGCTGATGTTGGACTTTGTTGTGGTATTTTGGTCAGTGGTTATATAAAAATGTGATATAAGCTGAAGCTTTAAATGTGACTATGTGGGTAGAGAGACCTCTTAGAACTTCCACCCTCCATCATGAAGCCCTAGCTTAGGAAGTTATTTTCACTTCTATATGTGCCCTGGACTGCAGTCACAAATGTATAGACTTGAAACCTGTAGTCTACCCTGAACTAGTCACAAGAAGTCCAACCAAAACTCACCTGAAGGGTGTGTGTGTGTGTGTGTGTGTGTGTGTGTGTGTGTGTGTGTGCATGTTTTAAAATGTTTGGTTTTCAACCCAGGCACATAGCCTTCAAACTATAGTATGCCCTGCCTATGAGATGGACTGGGGTAAGGAAGGCCTAGAGATTGAGGAAGTGGCCAACCAATGACTGGTCTGCCTAAAACCCATACCAGGGAAGTAAGCCCACCCCTGATACTGCCTGGAGCACCAGGACCCACAGGGTAGATGACCCAGAGACCTAGGATAGAATCAAACATGACTGGAGAAAAAAATGTCAACGTAATGTATATACATAGATTGGTGCCTAGCCCAGTTGTCATCAGACAGGCTTCATCCAGCAACTGATAGAAACAGGTGCAGACCCCCAGCTAAACATTAGGCAGAGCTTGAGAAATCCTGCAGAAAGTGGGGAAAAAGGATTGTAGGAGCCAGAGCAGTCCAAGAACATCACAAGAAAACTCACAGAGTCAACTAGCCTGGGCTTATAAGGGCTCACAGAGACCGAACCAATAACCAAGGAGCCTGCATGAGACTGGCCTAGGCCCCTTGCATATATGTGACAGTTGGATAGCTTGGTCCTCTTGAGACTCCTAACTGTGGGAACAGGGACTGTCTCTGACTCTTTTACTGGCTTATGGGACCTGTGTTTAACTTTACATTTTATATAGTCAATGCTAAATAAGTTGGTCTGTTGTCCAAACAAGGAGTAAGTGTTCTAGTCATGACTCACCACTTGGTTTATCATCCTCTGACAGATCAATCATCACTAACAGCATCAGACACTAACAGTATCAGACAGCATCCTTCATCTAGTTTGTCAGATTACTGAGACAGAGATGATACATTTTCAGAAAAAAAAAATATGCCACTTAATTCAAATTAGCATTTTTTAAATATATGAGTTTATTCTATCGTAAAGAGCTAAGAAAGAACAACCAAACTCCTTCTTCAACCATGCATCTCAAGAGTATTTTTTACCATCATTTCTACAAATTGAAGCCATACTTATGTATACTCAACACACAGATATGGTAGGCGACTCCATTGGTTTTCACATACAGATGCATCAGCACTCAGATCAAGGCATGAAACACATAAGTACTCAGAAAGTTTCCTTGTAGCCCAAACCAGTTACAGGCCCCAAAAGGCCCATTCTGATCTCTCATTTCCCAATTTGCTTTATCTTTTCTTGAATTTCACATAAACAGAAAATACCAAATGTATTCTGATGTATGATTTTTTTCATTAAACACTGTATCTGTGAAAATCACACATATTGTCCCATGTAGCAGCCAACTGCTCATTCATTTACACTGACAATTGGTATTAAACTGTGTGGATATATTGAAGTGTGTTTATCCATTCTAAAATTGATATATACATCTGGATTGCTCCCAGCTGTGCACTATTATGAAAAAAACTGCTATGGATATTCTTACATGTGTCTTTTTGTTCTTATAAGCACTCATTTAGTTGGGCATATTCCTCTTCATAGTATTTTAATGAAGTCAATTTTATACAACATTAGTGTCCAAACACAGCAATTAAACTAAGTAATCTGTGATAACTATATAAAAGAATATACTGCCAATTTTAAAAGCCTTCCTTTACAAGATTTTAATAATGATGTACAATAGTAATTCAGTCATTTCTTTAGATTACAAACTTCTAAATGTAAATGGGCTCTATGTGTATTCATACATACACATAAATGTATGTGTTTAAGGTACTATATACTCAACATACATATTTTCTTTCCCTCCTAGGTATGCAAGATGTCTCTATCTCCTAATGATTCTTTTTTTTTTTTTTTTTTTAGTTTTTTTCGAGACAGGGTTTCTCTGTGTAGCTTTGCGCCTTTCCTGGAACTCACTTGGTAGCCCAGGCTGGCCTCAAACTCACAGAGATCCGCCTGGCTCTGCCTCCGGAGTGCTGGGATTAAAGGCGTGCGCCACCACCGCCCGGCCTCCTAATGATTCTTGTACCTAGGTGCTGCCTCTGAGTTCTGGCTTGAGCATCTTTCCATGTATTTTTGTAAAAATTATGGAATAACCAAGAAATAAACTTTTGGTAAATTAAGTCTTTGAGTTTGGGGGTTGTTTCTTATGAGAATTTCTTCTTTGAGTACTACAAATATATTTTTTTCTAAAATTGCTATGCTTTCTATCACTGCCATATGCTGCACACACACACACAAATTCACAAACATAAACACACACCATACACAAATACCCACATACACAAATACAACATATACCATACAGACATAAACACACACACACACACACACACACACACACACACACTCTGCTTATCCTTCAATTTTTTTGAAAAAAACTGAAACACCCCCTTAAAGTATTATTTTATTTTCTTGCCCCCCCAATAAAATATATATTAGAAAGCCCTACTTTTTGTTACTAATTATACATAAAATTCAGCAATTATTCACTGAACTACACTTTCAGAACCAAGTTAGATCAAGGTAAACAAAGGAAAAAGTCCTGACCTTTATGAATGGCAACCACCCCACATTTCAAACGTTTATTGACAACACTGACGTGCATATTCCTCCACAAGGCTATTTCTCATCTCACATTCATCATCCTGCTTAGAGTTTATGAGAGGGAATCTTCTGATTTTAGCTCAGACACATCTGGCTCACAAATGAGGCACCACACCCTCCATCATTGTGAAATCCTCACCACAGCTTGGATGATGAGATCCTGTGTTTATTAGTAAAGATGTTAGAGCCAGTCAGTTGTAATGCTATTTGGAGTGGAGACATCTCAGATGTGGCATCTTGGAGGTGTTAGTTTCTTCTTTCTTTGCTGAGGAACTACTGGGTTAAACCCACCTCTAACCACATATTAATCAGTGTTAGCTTTGTTTTAGAATTGACCTTGCTTGCATTCATTGAGATTACTTCAACTGACTTTGCCGTTAGAGAAGAATTAACATTTCCAGCTTGGGTTATTGTTTCCTTTATTTGTTTTCTTATTTGACTGAGTTCTTCTTAATTTCCATAAGGTATACTTAGATCTCTTGCTTTAAAAAAAAGTACCACAAATATAAAATGCTTTTCAAAATCTCTGAAGATAACTGGGATTAGCAACAACTTTCTCTTTACCTAACATACAGTCTTACTTGCTTCCAAAAATAAACAAAGAATTTAAGGCCAATTTATTATTACTATTGATAATGACCTTTGATTAGAACCATCAAAATAACTGATTCATAGAGTTCATTCAGAGGACACTCGGCTTCTCCTATGATCCAACCCACTGCCCTGAAGGAGCCTGGACAAGGCTGACAAGCATCTTCGAAGAAAATGAAGTATATTCTCAGAAAAATAGATAAATTCATGCTTTCTCTCTTTTCACACTCAAAAAAACGTATTCTTTACCAACAACTCTTCCAATTTAACCTCACAAAAATGACTTTGGTCCTCTGCAACTTGAGTCATGTTTGCCAACAACTGGTCAAACCAACATCACAGCCCCCTTGTGATGTCTTCAGAACACAGAATTACCTGGGTATAATTCCTCCCTAAAGGGCACAATCTGAAACTGATCCTGGAGAAGCAACCACTCAGGTGTGAATTGCAAAACCAACTGCCCAGACTTAACATCAATGACACAAAAAGGGGAGGAGAGGGAGGAGGGGAAGGAGCGGGAGGAGGGTCTGCTCAAGACTGAAACTTGCACAGAAATAGAATGATGGCAATGTGATATGATCAGTACATCTCACCTGACTTCTAAATGGAAAGGAAAACTGTGGCAGACATTGTATGAACTATTGGAACATTAAGGTTGTATTATAAATTAAATGATATGGTACTGAAGCTAAATGTCTTGAGTATAAGAATTGTATTGTGATGAAGCAGTCTCCTTGTTCTTAGAAGGTACATACAGAAGTATCTGAAGTAAGGCACCCTGAACAGCACTCAGTCTTGAACTACCCCAAATACAACAATTATTTATTTAGCTTGTTATTCTATTTAGACTAGACTCATCTGGGTGGTCTTCTGAGCTGGCCAGGCTTCCTTCTGTGTTTCTGATCAGACACAGTGGCTCTGTTTCTGGAGATAAGCTGTGTTTGCTCAGTAACGGGGTGCAGAGGAGGCTAAATCCCTGGTTAATCTAACCATGGATTATTAACATGGAAGAAGCAAAACAGAGAGAGAGAGAGAGAGAGAGAGAGAGAGAGAGAGAGAGAGAGAGAGAGAGAGAGAGAATTACTGAAGCCTAACTGCAGAACTCACTCTTTGCTCCATAGTCAGTAAATCCCAAGGTCAGTGTGAGGTTAAGAATGATGCCAAGTTGCTTTATAAAAAGCCTTGATACAGTGGGGGGGGGGGGCACTAGAGGCAGGATGCAGAGTATGCATTTACTTACATTCATAATTTCTTCAGAGGTGTGAAATTCTCCAATGCCCCAAAAATTGTGGTGAGAATAGAAGATAGGAAAGGAAGCCAGACGTGAAAGAGTGTGCACTAGAATTCAATGTATACTAACTTTTCAATAGGCAAATCAAAAGCATGCTGATGAAAATCAGAATACAAGTAATGTTTCAGTGCCTGGTTCTAGAGTTAGAACGTTTACTTTCTGGATCTGAGCTGTGAGAATTCCAAGCTACACACCAAGAACATACACTCTTTTCTGTATAAGGGTCATGCAGAGAAATTTACTTTGAAAAGTAGCAAGAATATTAACCATTGGGTTCTTGTTCAGATACTGCCTAGAAGTCCCATACAGTGTTGAAAGTATCTATTTATTCTGTAAATAAATACACATCTCTACTCTGAAATTAAATTGTAAATCAATGGTATGCTTTCTTCTGAAATCAGACTTTTTCAGAAGTTTGAGAATGAAGCACAAGATATATAACACAAGTCCTAATTATTAAATGCTTCCCCCTCCAGCTATAACATGTTACTGGTTTATTTTGCTTTCCAGAATTTGGACAGAAATAGTTACCACAAAGCAAAAGCAATGAAAAGAACTCTGTGGTTCAGGTAAGAGATTTAAGTGCTAGCTATGTGAAGAAGCCAATGGAGGAACAACACCTACTATATTTCAACATTACACCAGAAATGTGACAAAGGCGGCCTCCGACTAAAGAAGAATCATCTCAGTCCTTGCACTAACCCAGTCATATTTGTAAGCACTCTGCTCTGGTTCTCCAGAGTCCTGACTTCCTCAGAGAGGAGTACTCCGTGATCATTTGGAGTCCTGTACATTATGGCCTTTGTGGGTAAAGCAGAGAGAGCCGTGGGTGTCGCCTCAGTATTCACACACTGTGTGTATGGTGGAGTGCTGGAAAGCAGGGTCACTAGAAGTCCAGGTGTCCAACACACCCAGCAGCTGCCTTCAGGGCCGGAGCCCCTGGGAGCGCCTCAGATGGCGTGATTTTCTCACTTCAGAGCACTCTGCCCCCTTCTGAGTTCAAAGGAGAGACACAATGGAATAACATTTCAGCTGTTTTGTTTGTGTTTCCTTGAGGCCTTTGAGTTTACTCCTAAGGCTCATTTGAACTATGATTTCCAGAAGTTTTGTGAAAGTTGTATTCTTTGACTAGATATCTAAATACCCTCTACTATGTGTATTCAGAAGGGAAGGGAGCAAACCAGCCCCTGCCCTCATGGGCAGAGCATGGAGTCCTTCATCTAACAGAATCATGTAACTAACAGCCTTGTCCTATATGTGGACATGACAGCTGAACTTCACAGCGGTCTTAGAGGAGACATCCTTAGTCCCAGTTTACAGACAAGGAGACTGAGATTCTGAGAGGTAGAGTCCAATCTGAACTCCTCTGTGATATAATGATTTCAAGGCACCTAAGCTGAGGTGGTGCAACACACCAGTGTCTCACAACAGTAGCAGTCAAACTAAGTCACAAGACCCACTCAATGTGTGCTCTATTAAAAAAGCCTTACCTGTTTTGTTTGTGCACATTTTATGACTACTTTCTCATGGAAACTGAAACTGCATGTGTGACAGGAACCTTATGGGGGGAAAAAAGACCAAAATAATTGCTATTGAGTCCTCTAAAGAAAAGCCAGCCATCTTCCTCTTTGAGAGCCTTGCTTCCTGCGTTAGTTCAGGTCGCGCAAGCATCAATAAAAAACCCCAAAATGTTAATGACTTAACACGTTAAAAAGAGTTTACTTTTTATCACACGATAGTTCCAGGGTATCCTTCAGCAACTGTGAGGTTGGGTAAAGTATCTGCTCCCAAGACCCAGGTTAATAGTGTTGTAAGATCACTTGGGCAGGAACATGCAGCCAACTGACAAAGGAAAAGAAGACCCCATGGAGCAGGGCTTTAAAGACTACATCTGGAAAGGGCATGTAGATCACCTCTAATCATCTTCTATTGGCCAGACCACAGTCACATGACTGCCTGTACCTAAGTGCAAAGGACACTGGGAAATGAAGTCAATGTGCTAATGAAGAAGGGAAAGAGGTTGTAGTGAACATGTAACAGCCTCCACCTCTGAGGAAGACTGGTTTTGACTTCTCTGACATGCTTTAAAGCCTGTATAAAACATGCACATTTATATTTTTTGCTCAGTTGAGCACTTATCTTTCTGACATATGTGATAAATATGTACACATGAAATGCCATGGTATTGTTAAGTTTGCTTGAAAATAATCTTAGGAAGTTTTTGAGAACTCAGTAGTAGTACTTCCTTATCCCCCAGTGGGTGCCTGAAAGTGCAGACCGCTGCCAAAGAATGCATTTATGTTCATTCCTATATACACATTCCTGTGTAAAAACTCAAATGTATACATTAAAATTGGACAAGTATAACAGCATACTATTATAACATCATATGAACATAGTCTCTCAAGATATTTTATTTTACCTTACTCACTCTGGGATGAGCCAGATGATACCATGCGGACCCAATGAGATGAAGTCAGGTCAGAGACAAAAGCACTCTGACAGAGTGTGAGGCTTCTTCTGATATAACCAAACACAAATGCTGGAACACCATGAGAGTGGGTCTGATAATTAGGAAGCCACTGTGTGATTAATGGGAAGCAGAGCATACTGAGTGGGGAATATTGGAAGAAAATATAACCCATCCCAGCGAGGATGCAGAGAATATTCAGAGATTTCATCATGCTGCTCAGAATCACCCATAATTTGAAAATTCTGCAATATTTATTTCTGTAATTTACTAAGTTTTACTAATATTTTCAGACCATAGTTGACCTGGGATTACTAAAACTAGAGAAAACAAAACACAAACAAGAGGACTACTGTTTAGGTGAAAAACTAGCTGTGAGTTTTGATGAAGTCTGTGGAGATTATATGAGGATTTATTACATATATTTTCCCTTTGTTTTGCATATATTTATAAAATGTATATACTATATCATTTTTTAGTAAAATTTAATATACAAATATATAAACTTTCTACTATAAAAGACCATAAACCATGGTGTTACCAGTGATAATAACTACAGACACTGTGGCTTGATTGCTTTTACTTTCTTCAGGTATTCTAGTCCACATACGTAGACTTGTCATGTAAATATAACTAATAAGTACAACAATCCATGAGAGTGCATACAACAAAGACACAGAAGAGGTTACCATATTAATATTCCAGACAGCAACAGAAGAGAATCCAATAAGAGCTGGTTTATTAAGTAGAGTCAAAATGGGCACCAAGCTTAGAATTTTCAACATCCTCAGCCATCAAGGAAATGCAAACAAAAACTACACCAGGACTGCCTCTCTCTCCAACTAGATCGGTGGCCAATAAGAAAACAAACAACAACATATATTGGCAGGGACCTAGAAAAAAATACAAATTAGTCAGATAAAATAGAAATAAGTATGGGGGTGCTACAAAAAGTTAGACTAAAATTATCAGATGATCCAGATATAATACTCCTGGGCATATACTTGAAGACATATATGTCGGCATATCATAAAAATCAGTGCATATCCAATGCTTATTGCTGCAATACATCCAAGATACAGAACCAGCATCAACAGTTGAGTGGATAAAAAAAAATTGGATATATATATAATATATATATATATCCAATTTTTATATATATATATATATATATATATATATATATATATAGTGTGTGTAATGAGTTTTATTCAACCCCAAAGAACAAAGCCATATTATTGATAGAGAAGTAGATAAAACCCAGAGATTGTCATGCTAAGTGAAACAAGCCAGTCCTAGAAAGGTATCTATTCCATTAAAGTGAAAGGAGTCCCATTAGAGATGTGGAAAAATATGCTGGCTAGTTTTTTGTAAAGTTTACATAAACTAGGATCATATGGGAAGAGGAAATTTCATTTGAGAAATTGCCTTCATTAGATTGGCCTGTAGACAAGACTTTGGGGCATTTTCTTGATAAGTGATTGAAGTGAGATGGAATGAATGCGTAATGTGTGATGGGCCCAGCCCACTGTGGGTGGTGCCACCCCTGGGCAGGTGGTCCTGGGTTGCATAAGAAAGTAAGCTTCACAAGCCAGTAAGCAGCACTCCTCCATGGTGTCTGCTTCAACTGCTGCATTGAGTTCCTGTTCTGTCTTTTTTCCCCACAATAGACTCTGAGCTGTAAGGTGACATAGGCCCTTTCCTCCTCAAGATGCTTTTGGTCATGTTGTTTATCTCAGCAATAGAAAACCTAGCTAGAATAGATATGAATATCAGGAATGAGGTCTTCCTCAAATAATAAGATTAAGGAAATTCCTCACAGCCTCTTGGATTTCAGTTATTCCAGATGTAGTGAAGTTGACAACCAAAATTATTCATCAGAAGTTACAAAATCCCACTCTTCATCAATCAGTGCCCTCACTTCTAACTGCTGACACCCTCTGAGCCTGAGACTTTGAATTTTCATTGTAATTCAGACAACCTTATAATGAGGGCTTGGGTTTGATTTTTGACAACTTGAGCTTCATGTCTGCTTGGCAAAAGATCCTCTTCCAGGGCACACTTTTAGGCTGTTTATGTGCATCTGAAGCCAGTTAATTTTATCACAGGCTCATTCTTTTACTTTGTCTCTTTATCTCAGAATGCTAGAAGCAGCCAGTTAGCATCATTATGCTCCTCTCCCACCCCCACAAATTATCAAAAGCCTTATGCCTAGAATCACTAAATTCCTTGCTCCTCACAAGGGGTAAATATAAACCATCAAGTGTGTTTATCTCGATGACTTCTTTAAATACATGAGATCTTGTGGATAAAACAAGGTCATTGTTTAATAATGATGCATTTGTGTGTCAAGTTAACAAGGAGGACTCAGTTGTGGGGGTCAGTTTTGTGTCAACTTGACACAAGCCAAAATGACCCGAGAAGAGGAAAATTCAGTGGAGAAAATGCCTCCATCAGATGAGCCTGTGGCCATGTCTCTGTGGAGTTTTCTTAATTGCTAATTGATAGAGTAGGGCCCAGACCACTGTGGGCAGTACCATCCCTGGGCAGGTGAGCCTATAATATATGAGAGCTAGCTCCGCAAGCCAGAGGAAGCAAGCCAGTCGGCAGCACTTCCCCATGACCTCTGCCTCAGTTCTTGCCTTGAGTTCCTGCCCCACCTTCCCTTCACTGTGTACCTTGAACTGTAAGATGAAATAACCCTTTCTTCCCCAAGTTGCTTTGGCCATGGGGCTTATCACAGCAATAGAAACCTAATGTTGGGAAGGAGGACAAAGGATAAGAAATGGTAACAAAAGGATTAAATATAATGAAAGTATATTATAAGCATGTGTGTAAGTGTCTTAATGAAGGCAACAAATACACTCTTTTTTTATTTTTTAAATTACACTCATCACTCATGATATTCATTACTTACACTCATGATATTAATCACATTTGTAGTATTCATAGATTACATTTGCAGTATTCATTCAAATATATATATATGTATATATATATATATATATATATATATATATATATATATATATATAATTTTAAATGTTGAATGTCATTTCTTGAAGGGGGTAGGAGGTTAAATACAGGCTTACAGCACAATGGGAGGACCCCAGAGGGCAGAAGTTTGCTACTGATGTTTTACAATCTTGCATCTAAGCTGTTAACGCCCATTATGCAGGATACACAGACAAGGAACTTCCCTTAAGCATTCAGGAGGGTGGAATCTGGCAGGGAATTAGCATAGGGAAGGATATCAAGGTCAAGGTCCGCAAGCAAGACAACAGTTACCCAAAATGGGGGCCGGGGCCCTGCAGGTCCCCCTTTTATTAAAAAATGAGCTTCTGACTTGGGTTGCATGGGACGTCAGCAGGTCACCTTACCTGTCATGGAGATGCCTGCCCAGGCCACCAAATACACTCTTAAAAAGATGAACATTACTCTGTGTAAGACCTGTACTCAATCTTAAAATTATTAGTGTTGATCAGGAATGTGTCCCTGTGAGGACTGTAAATGTCTTGAGAGGTAATGATAGTTGTAAACACCATAAGATCATGTGTATTTGAACAAAAAGGTATATTTCTCCCTCAAACAAAGTCAAGTACAGATATTTCTAGTTCAATGGCTCTCTTCTGAACAACATCTACATAAGGTCTCCTTCTATCTCTTAGACCTGCCATGGCAAAAGGGAAAGCAGAGTACATGTCAATAATCACTCGGAGTCTTAGAACTAACAGGACAGGGCTCTACACTCCTACTTAGATGTAAATGTGGCTGGAAAAATGTCTTCTAGCTGTGAATTTAGGAAGAAGAAAAGAGTATAATGGCTTTGAGTAGACTCTAAAATGGTCTTCAACAAAGATAGTGCAATCCAAGTCTGCTGGGAAAACAGACAGGCTAACAGACACATTCTGCTGGAGTATACAGTAATGCCAGTGATAAAGATGAATGCAGGGCCTTGGAGATTTTGAAGGATGTAGAATTGTTTTCAAACTTTTGTCAGCTACTGGAATGATCTCAGAAATGTGCTTGAAACACAGTTTGTTGATGCATTATACACATGGCTCTCTTTTAATGTGAAAGCCAACGTTCCTAAGCCCCCCAAAGCAGGGTGTTGCTGGTAGCTTTGTTTTGAGAATGCAACTGGTGTGTGCTTACCACAGTACAAATTCATCTGGAATTTGGATCACCCAGATTGAAGGGACTTTAGTAGCATTTATTCACACATTTGATCAACATTTAATGAATAATTCTGACCCAAAATCAATTTACGTTTTAAAACATTTTAGAAATTACAATCTTTAAATCTCCATTTATAATTTTATAAGAATTCACATTCCTTGCAAGAGTTTCTTTCCAGGTTTTTTTTCCCCTTGAGTCATTTTTTCTTAGGAGGAAAAAAAAATTAACTTTTGGATGAGAGGAAATGCAGTTGAGGCTCACATGTGGAGACTGTGTGAGAAAAATTGACAGAATACAGCATTCCTTCAGCCCTAATCTAGACCAGCCTGCCTTTAGCAACAGGAGTAATTTGTCCACAGCACCACCTGGAAAGGCCAGGCATGCAGCTATCCTTACACTACCTATGGCTATAGGACCGTCGTTTGCCATCTTAATTTATATATTCCACCTGTGTGCTGATTCTGCTGCCTGCTGCCCTTAAGTGATTCTAATTAGAAAACACACAGGGGAATCCTTATGGGATTCCAAAGCTGCTAGGATCCCCTTTGATCTCCCATCTGAACCACCAAGGTTTATTGTTTCAATTTCTTCCCTCAGCGCTCTGGTTGACAATTATTGGTATTTTAGAGCCTGGAGATAGCAATGGGATGCCAGGCAGCCTAACAGTCGACAGCAAGCACTTTGCCAGGGAGGGGGAAACCCGCTCCCAAAGAAAAGCAAAAGATACCATCGTGCACTTTATAAGTAGCTGCCAGTTTATTAATGAGTGCGGGGTATGGTTAGAATTTTAAACATATTTCCAGCATTTTCAAAGAGGCAGATAACCGGATGCAAACAGATGCAAACAGCACACTGAACCAACAGCTGGTTAAATTCTGCAAAATGCTAGGGTGACCCAAGGAATGTTTGGAGTGGCGAAAGAATTTTTCTTGAGGTTCCCAAAGTAAAGATTTAAGCTCTAAAGGTAGTCCGTTTCGTAGAAAGAGGTAGAAAAGAGAGGAGCGGCGTCCCGAAGAAAGTTTTATTTATTTAATTTCATTCACTTAAGGAGAATCTGAAGGATTTTATCCGACGATGGTCCTGGGGTCCGAATGAGAAATGGAAATGTGTGACAAGGGCTGTGGGAACGTGTGCTCACGCTTGACTAGGGCTGGGCTCACCGGGAGGGCAGGGCTGGGCTGGCGCTGGGGAGGAAGGAGGCGGAGGGAACACAGTATAAAAGTCTCCAGCTTAACAGAGCGCCTGCCACTCGGAGCCACTTCGAGAAGGCGGGAGCCAGAGCCACGCCAGCCTGACCCAGTTGACTCTAGCGTCGGAGGCGAGGATCCCGCTCTCTTCTGGTCCATTGCCTAGCCGTTCGGTTCGTCAGCCGCATCCCTTGCAAGGCATGAGTCGTTCGCCGGAGCCCGAGGCGGCAGCGCGGTCATGAGGCGGTGGCGCAGTAGCAGCGGCTGCGTTTCGGCAGCCCCCAAGTCCCCTCCAGGCGCGGCGCCCCCGGGATGAGCCCCCCAGACTCGAGCCTGCCAAGCTGAGAATTACCCAGCGCCAGGCTGACATCCGAGCGCCTCCACTTCGCTCACCGGGTCCCTTGCAGCCTCCCACGCGACACCTGCGCGCTGAAGTAGACGCGCACGGACTGAATCCAACTCACCCATCTTCCTGACTCTCCAGGGTGCTGCGGGCGTGCGATCTTCGGTACCCAGTGATCAGCCAGCCCAGAGCCCATCAGCTAGTGTCAAGACCCTTCCGGACGGGAAGACACTGTGCCACTCCCCCAAGCTCGCCTGCTCAAAGCCAGGGCGCACAGTGGCGTGGTAGACACCTGGTTTGTCGGGCCCCTCAGTTCTCCACTCCTACAACTCCAGCTCGACTTTGCCCATAAACTTTTCTCAGGTGGCCTAGGCGCTCCCCACTCGCCCGCAGCCCCAAGCGCTAGTGCGAGCAGAGGGCTAGCCCCTCCGCCACAGCGACCTCGGCAGCGGCACATTTAGCACAGCCGAGAAGGCGGACACAGGCGCCGGCGGGGCGCCCCCAGTTATCCTCAAACGGTGACAACCTCGGTGACCCGGAGCCAACCCATCCGGGGACTGGGCGTGCGGGGCTACGAGGCTGGCGGCCCCGAGGAGCACGGAGTGAGGAAGGTGGTGGCTCTGAGGGTGAGTGGCTCAGGGCAGCAGGGGCGGGGGAGCCGAGAGTGGAGGTAACTTCGGGCGGCCGCTGAAGCCCTCCTCCTCCTTCTCCTCCACCTCTTGCCCGCGCTCCTCTGGCGGCGGTTCCCGCTCCAGCTGCGGCACCGCGGCCACATCTGGGGCTCCCATGTGCGCTCGGGGGCTCGGCTGCGTCCGCCCGCCGCCGCCCCCGCATCTCCCTGCCCGCAGGGTGGACCCTGGCCTGGCCTGGGTCTCGGACAGCCCCGCGTCCCCACCGCCACCGCCGGACAGCGCCTGGGATTGCTCGGCCCCCGGCTTGGACGTCCCCGGCCCCGCGGTGGCTCCGCTGTGGTGTGGGGGCGGCGGTGGCGGCTGCTCCTGTTCCCCGGGCCCCGCGCGCTCGGCCGAGCCCAGAGCCAACCCTGCGGGCCCGGGGAGCGGGGCCCGGCGGGGGCCGAGGCGGGAGCAGCGCAGCCGGGCTCTGGGGCTCCGACTCCTCCTCCCCCGGCGCCGGCGCCGCCGCCCCCGCCGCCGCCGCCGCCGCCGCCGCCCGTCGCGCGGGGTCCTAAAGCCGCGCGACTCAAGAGGATGGTGCGCCTGGCCGCGGAACTGCTCCTGCTGCTGGGGCTGCTGCTGCTCACCCTGCACATCACCGTTCTGCGCGGATCCGGAGCCGCCGACCGGCCAGACGCGGCCGCGGGCAACGTCAGCGGGTCTCAGCTGCAGGTGAGTGCGCCGCCGGAGGGGGCGTGCGTGGTTGCGCGAAGCAGGGTGGCAGGCAAGGTACGTGCCAGGAGGCGGGTCCTCCATCCTACCAAAGAGCACTTGTGCCTAGGCGACTCTGCTAAGGCAGAAGCGCCCGGGCTATGTGATGAGGGGGTTGAGGCTACGTGTGGAGAACGGGCCTGCTGCAAGGTCTACTGCTCAGATCTGTCACAGGCCAGGCACCAGGAAGGGGTGTTAGGCTTGGGATGTGCAGGCCCGCTGGAGGATGCTTTTGCTTCTCAGGGCTTTCAGAGACTGAGTGACATGTCTGGAGGCAAGGAAGGATAGAGGTGAGGTGACAAGACACAAAGAGGCCTTATGAGATAAACCTCCAAACTGTATTTAGGAGAAAGAACTCTAATGGGTGTGCAAGCTGTGTCAGAGGTCAAGACATAATTTCTGGAGTAATAGCCAGACACCTCAACCTTGTCTGTGTGATTCCTTCACCTTCTGTGCCCGTTTGTACCATGCAAAGGTCATAGTCAAGGCATCGGTGGAGATCTGGTCTGGAATTACTTGAGGCTTTTAAACTTGTAGCAGAGACTTCTTCCCAGTGACCACCCCCTTCGAAAGGTTTCTTTGGTAATAGGATTCCATTGATCCATTTCAGCTCCAAACAGGGGAAGAGCCGAGGCCTGAGGGCATATATTGGGCCTTGAGATGACAGGTGAATTTTGCTGATTAAAGGTTGCCCGCATGGGCTTTTCTGCTACGGCTTTGGAAAGCCAGTCTCAGGATTCGAGGGATATGACAGGTGCAAACCTGGAGAGCCAAGATTTTCTTCAAGACACAGCCAGGATTCTCCAGTCTCCAAAGAAATCAAGTCAGGCCTCCTAAAACTATTCACTCTGCAATGTCGATATTTTTACATCTTTATGCCTTTTTTTTTTTTTGCAAAAAAAAAAAAAAGTTGTTGAGAGGAGCATTTATTTAAACAGCTCTATAGTATTTTACTGTGCTACTGTTTTAAGACTGTTACAGGATTTAGTTCATTTAATCTCATCATAACCCTCATTTCAAGATTGTTAATCTTTCTGCCTTACAGATTATGAAATTAAAGTACAGAGAGATTAAGATAACCTCTTAATCTTAATAATTAAGATTAAAATTAATCCCATAAAAGATTAAACTTGTTAGAATTCTCACATTCCCACCTGTTGGTTAAAAGCCCATTATCTGTCAGACTAAAGCAAGGTGACCCTTATAAATGCAATCCAGGCCTGCAAGAATACATGCCTCAAACTTAAATGTTCTCCAACCCTTCTAAAAACACTCTGATTTTGTAGGAGCCTCTCACATTACCCTTTGAGTAAACCTGTACAGTGACAGATATTTCCCCATGCCAAACACTGAAAGAGTAATTCTTAATATCTTCAAGACTTCTGGACATCGTATTTTATATGTAATGCTTTCTTTCCTCATGGACTCATGAAAAGCTGTAAAAATGATGTTCTATGGAAAAATAAATTTGGCAGATTTCTTTATGAGGTGCTTGCTATCATTAGAATAATCTCCGGTTGGCCTTTTCCACCCCAACAGTAAGTTAATGAGAGAAGCAGCTGGTGGAATTGGATAGGATTCTCAGAGGGCTTTTGCTGAAGAACAGCCCCCCAAAGGCAGAAGATTTAAAAAGAGTTCTGCTTCTAGGAATATCTGGGGTCCTAAGCAGCTGCTAATCCAGTAGCTTCAGTTTATCTTGCTACAGTGTTCAGTTATGGTGAGCATCCAAAGCTCCCACTTAACCAAGTCCAGTGATGACTTTAACAGCTTAGTTTGTAACTTTATTCTTTTTGTAATTTCTTCTTATAAAAGTTTTATATTCTTCCTGACCAGAGTTATTTCTTGGGCTCAAGGCAGTATGATTCAATGGACAGAGCCAACTAAACCTGCAAAAGACATTTATCTGCTGTCTGCCGGGTGCAAAAGAATGCATTTGCTAGCAGCAGGTGTATTTGAAGACTAAACTGTGACTGCTGAG